>NC_053444.1:63936740-64306996 GCF_007990345.1 Gossypium hirsutum
CATTTTTATTTGCTTTGTCTTTCTCACTTTTATTCTCTTCCAAATTCATTTCGAAAGTTCAATGAACCCAATCAACACATTGATATCTTTAGCTTTTTCAATTATTATGACTTTGAATGCAAACTTTTCGAGTAGTGATCTTAGCATCTTCCTAAACAATTAAGCCTCAAAAAAGTTTTCACCAAAAGCAAAGGCTTTGTCAGCTATATCACATAATTGTTCATTAACCAAAGAAATCGTTTTATCATTAGACAGTTAATAGATTTCAAAACCTGGTAGTAGACATTTGAAGCTTTTACAATCTAACTATTGGAATTCCTTCATAGGAAATTTTCAGAGTAAGCAATGCATCTTTAGCATATTCGCTGGTGAAGATAAATTTGAAGTGACTAACATCAACTCTGTTAGCAGGTGGAAACCAGCCAGTCATGGCACCACACTAAGCTTTTTTAATTGATGGCCTTGATGGATCCTCTCGTATTAGTTTTCTAATATAGCAGTGGTGGTCAAGAGACAAATCCTCCTTTCAATCAAGATAACACCAAAATGGTTTGATGACCTACTCTGACGTGTTGTAATTTTGGCTATGAGTAGGTGTTGTAATTTTTGTTTGATGTGATAATTATTTGAATTCAGGTTATTTCTAAAGAAGATGAATACTCCATAATTTGGGTTCAATAAGTGTTATAACTTTGGATATAACACATGTGAATCTACAAGGTCATGCGAATTGATCCACTATTCAAAATTATCGATAGCAGAACCACTAATTAAAACTTAGTAAGCTAGGAGGACCACCTAAAATTGCTGCAATCTCGATGTTGTACATCTTCATGGACATCTCCTTGCACTAAACCTCTTGAAGGTTGTAAAAACTCTTATCTCAAATAATCAACTAATCTTCAAAACACATTAATGCTCAAAGTGCATACTTTCCTCGGAGGTTTATAGACAGTCCATGATGAGCTAGTCAACTAGTCAAAGTTTTATTCCCCTTATATCAAGGTTGAGTTGCTAAAAGTTCATCCCTAGGACAACTCTCTCACTAAACGACTTGGTCTTTAACCCAAATACGAAAAAATCAAAACATACAAACTTGGGCTTTGAGCATAAACCTCCAAGGACTATTTAACTTTTGTACTTAGCATGAAAAGGAGAAAACTAAGAACAAAACTGAGTGATCATAAATCATGATGGCCTGGAAGTAAGCACTTGAAGATTTATTGCAATTAAAACAAGCACTTGAGAACGGAAAATCGACAGCAAAGTTAGACCATGACAATTTTTGCCATAACCTCTTAGTGTAGGGCACCAACCTATGATAATAACTTTTGTTATTTTCTTGTACAAGTACCAACAAGATCTCACTAGAATTCTCTCTAATTCATATAGTCAGATCCAGGGTACTCGCCAATTTAAGATAACGAAAGAGATAAATTGCTATTCGTCGCTTCTTCTTCATTGGATGTCTTTCTCCTCAACTTTGTGCTCAGTGATAGGCTCAAATCAAGGTCTTCGTCAAGCGGTTTTCTTTTGGACATTCCCTGCCTTTCTGCTCCTCTCCCAAGCCATTTGTTTGCAAAACAGGGATGCATATGCATTAGCATTGGCTGTATTTGTGCTCCGTTGCTTTCACAGTCATCTACCATTTCATTAACAGGTTGCTGACTGAAGATGAAGTTATTATTCATATTGTACAGAATCTCATTCCTTGCGTTTGAACAAGCTTTCCTTCTACTATTTATGAAATTAGTCAGGTACGGCTCAGGCGTTCGATTTCCACAGAAAGCACTCCATGAAATATCACTATATATGTTAATGTCAGAGATCGTTAGGAGGCTTACAAAAGAACCAAAAGCTAAATCTGTGTTGAAGTTAAAGTAAATATATTCAGGTTGTTTTATCAATCTATACCTGATAACTCTTTGATGATCATGAAGCGTGGACTGATGCCAAAGATTTTGAGGAAGGTAATCACCTACACTTCCCAAAAGATAGCATTGTTAGAGATTTAGAAAATTATTAACCCTAAATATACAATTAAGAATCTTTTTTTTTTGTATGATTCAAGAGTTGTACCTTTACCCTGATCATTGATTTTCTTGCTCCGATACATCTATATGCTCAAAAACAAAACTGAAATTAGAACAATTATTTGTGTGTTGTTATCTTCCTTCTAAGACTGCAATTCTTGATATTTTAACAAATACCTGCAAATGGCTCTTCACATGTGCAATGCTAAGACCCTTGATGTTCATTAGTTGCAAGACAAGCTTTGGAGTTGCTCCTATACGCCAAAGAACATATCGTTTTAATTGGACATATAACCTGTATGGAAAGGCTGTAAATGCAGTAGAGAAATTCAAAGGATCTTACTCTCCTGACCGCCAAGTCTCTCCACGGCTCGAACAAAAGAAAGATGAAGTTCAGGGGTCCATCGTAGCCTTGGCATCTTTGATCTTACGTAGTGCCGCACCCCATTTGGACTTGCCTTCTTCTCACATTCTTCAACGATGCTGTTGCTTGAACTTGCACCATCTCTGGCCTTAGTGCCGTCATCACCTTCCTCATCTTCATCATATAAGTTCAATGGATTCTTCTTCATCATCAGCATTCAAGCGAGTTAGATTCAAATAAATTCAAGTAGAAGTGACTAAACAGGCTTTAGTATTTCTCCAATAAACTGTGAGAAAGAAGATTCCATAGCTTGGAAAGAGTATTGCAGAGCTGGTTTTCCTAATCTATTCCAAATGGAAAGTACAAACCCTAACAGTACTCAATCCTTGGTGGAAATAATATTTTTCTTCATACAAAGAGAACCCAGATCTTATTCTGTGAATGATGATAATGCTGACAGATAGATATACATGTCATGCCATGCATATACATGGGATGTAGTCATATATAGTTACTACTTAGTAAGGTAATGACAGGGCATACTAACTAGATGCCATATCTGGGGCAGCAAAAGTTTAAAATAAGACAAAGTTATTTATGAAGTAGTAATGTTTTCTACTGTCTTAAATATGAATATTACCATATATTCTAAGAGTACAGTAGTTATTTTAATAGAAAATTTTATGTTCTAGAGAGCTCGGAAGTAACAAAGAGATAAAATTATAAAGTAGCCCTAGAAACTTGAAAGAGTATGGGTGTTTGAGGAAGACTGTGCGGTTGATTCTTGCTGTCGGTGACACGGATTTGTCTTCGTCTCTTATTACTCATATGACCGCTCCTAATAACGACAGAGCTTATATTTTTAGGGCTACCGTCCCAAGATTCCTCTGCCTCATCTCCCAGAAGATGTTAAATATATAATTATATGAAATTTGATGGTTTCTCAAACTATATTGGACTGAATTCACAGCTTCCATGATCGTGATTATCTGAGCACGAAAATTTATGCTGGTTTTTATGTGATTATGGGGTGTTTGTCTTCCATGAAAAATGCTGAATATTTTATACTTGCTGTAAAGTTCTCACATGGCATATATATATATATTGGGCAACATGTAAATGGATGAGACAGAGAAGATAAGCAGGTGCATGCAGCTGTTGATGAGTAAATATAACTCATCAATACCAAGTATCAACTATTGCAATTTTATATTCTTATCATTTATATGTATATGTGAACTACATGAAATAAGTTTATGTCATTGAAATTTGGATTTTTGATGAATATAACAAAAGCCCTTAAACTATAAGTATTGAAAGTGTTTTCTTGAAAATTTACGTTGTTCAACTTGAGTCTTAAGAATCGTGCCTATTTATCAAACATAGAGTGTATATTTTTGGTGAAAGCTTTTGGGAGAGACAAATGGAGGTCCTAGACCTGTTGCGTGCATGTGAAGAACATCAAAACAGGACAGGAAGAACTCTTTGTTTGATGTGCTTATGGAGACCTGAGAAGCTTTAGCCAGCCAGCCACCAGCCAGGGTCAACTCCTATCAATCTCTGCCCCACTGTTTTAAGTTTTTTTTTTCTTTAACCCAAGGCAGGATGCCATCTAAACATATATATAATAATATTTAATATAGTTGCATGAGAATACGTAGCCCTTTTTATGCGGATCGAACAATATTCCAGAATGAGTATGTTTGTCTTTTCTCTAACCATCACATTCCCATCTCCATTCTTCGTATTAATATATCATACATGCATGCATGCATGCATATCATGACTACATCATGACATGGTGAACGGGTGATAATATATGCATAAAATTTTCTTGGGCTACATCCAGCAAACTAAAAGCTGGTCCAGGCTCTAGATTTCTTTCAAAATGGAAAAGGCATTGAAAGACCCGAAATTCGAGTATGAAGTTCAGTCGATTTGGTTTGGGTTGGGGAGAACATATTAGGAAAGAGCTGATTATGGCCCGTGTTTGTTTATATATGGATTTTGAAACAATGCTCGCATCTTTATCCAAACCGAATCCACATAAAGCAAAAGCTAATCCATAACAAAATTAAGACGCTATGCTCTAATATCTATATTTTTTTCTTTAATTGGGCTCTTTCATGTCTCACAACATAATACTATTACTATTAGATTAAGAGATTATTAGCATGATATATAAATTATATTATTATATAAGTGTAAAAGATCATGAACTTAAGACACTATGATTTTAAATATTTAATTTTAACATTTTAAACAAAGTATTATTTGTTTTTATATGTAAACTTTAATAAATTTATATTTTTTTTTACATAAGTTTTCTTTCAATCACATCGTGCTATAATTTAATTATTACTAAGTCTTTGATTAAGTTTGTATCATGAGTTAATCGAAAATTATTTTGAAAAGTACCTAATATTATTATGAGGATGTCTTTTATATTTTTATATAAAATCTATAAAAAAAATTAATTTAAACCCAAAATAAGTATTGCAAAAAAATCATACTCTGAACTTAGGATACCAAAATCTCCAAAGCCACAATTTTTTTCACGTCAACTAAAGCTTTGTTGATTTCTTAAATAATTTTTTTTATAAATATATTATTTTTGTTATAAAATAAAGAGATATAGAGAGAATAAAGAACAAAGAAAATATAAAAGCAATAGAGAATGTATTTTATTGATCAAAATGGATTATTACAATGTTTAATAAGAGTCTCTATTTATAGGCATAAGAAGTATAAAAGAAGTAGAGATCTAATTCTAATAACTATTAGAATTTAAAGTATACCAAAACTTTATATTCATGATGGATATCCACTTAATAAGATATTCATAACACTCCCCCTTGGATGTCCATTGGTAGATAGTGTCTCGTTAAAACCTTATTAGGAAAAACCCTGTGGGATAAAACCTAATGAAGGAAAAAGAGTACACGATCTATAATACGCAAAATATGCCGCCTCATTAAAAACCTTACTAGGAAAACCCAATGGGACAAAATCTCGGTTAAAGGAAAAAGAGTGCAGCACGTATTTACTCCCCCTCATGAAAACATCACATATTTTCTCATATTCTACGTATTCAATCTTGAATACCAGTTTTTCAAATGACTAGTTGAATATATTTGATAAGTATTTATATTACCATCCTTTTAAAAGTCATAAGTGAGAAAAATTTAGGCGAAATATATTTTGATCTCTTCAGGAGATTCAACAATAATCATAACAAACTTTAATCATGATTCTTTTATAAAAACACAAATAGGTATCATTTTATAATCCTCCTTCAACTACTATTCACTAAGTCAAATTTACCACATATGTTCAAATTATTTCAATTCATATAAATGAACAATTTCTCGAGAATTTTAATATGCTTCTAGTATCCTCAATACTTCAAGGAATTTGATATAAACTTTACTATATAGTGATTTATAAAATGTTGTAACAATAACCATTAGACGCAAGTTAAATCTTTTATGAATTGTCAATTTAATATATATCTAAAGGTTATTACATTCACCACAAAAGAATATTATATCTTTTCATAATCAATGCCAGGATTTAGAGGAAAACTTCATATTTTATTCCACTTTTGCAAAACTACTTTAATTGCAGTCTCACTGGCTTTATACCTTTAGATATTTGGACTACTAGTCCAAAAACTCCACGAATTTAATTTTACTTGAGTTGCGTCTTTCTATTTTGATCAATTTATTTCATATCTATATTTCTCAATAGATTTATTTAAGATACTCCTTTTATATCATTATTTCAATAATAATATTGCATACAAAATCATTGTCGACCACTTTTATTATTCGGTTCCACATTTTTTCGAATTGTCATAACTTATCGAGGTCTCTTATTTTCATTATTTTAAAATTCAGTTTCAGGTACCTGAATCTTTTATGAAGTTTTACTTATTAGTTATGTCTTGGGTCTCTTCTGGAGCACCCACCTCCACTATATGACCATCTAGAAGAATTTTCATTTTTGGAACCAATCAATCTATTATTTAGTCTAACTGATGGTTCTACTGGGACTTTGATTCAAATTAAAATATTAGATGGTATATAACACTTGGTTATTCTCATTAAGCTTGTAAATATATCTAACAGTTAACTTGTAATGAGTTATTCTTATTGAACTTCTGGTTCAAATTACTCTCCTCCTAACTCATTACAAGTTATTATTTCTCTCCCCCGAATGTCGGGGAAACTATCGAATTAAAATTGTAATCACAAATCATGTCATAATAGAATCTCTATTGCATTCAAAACATCTAATAATATAAAGAAACTTGTAATTAATATATATTCCCAACATTCTTTGAGGATTCACTCATCTTTGTGCGTTGTGGTGAGTAATTGGAACATATGCGCACATACAAAAATTCAAAGATGAGAAATATTTAGCTCTTGATCAAAACCAATTGTAATGGGGAATATTTATAATTTATTTGCTTAATGCGTACAACACATAAATTAACATAACTCATTTTGAAATAGGAAGTTTAGTTCTCATAAGTAATGGTTTAGATATTAATTAGAGGTGTTCAATCAATAATTTCTCTAAACTATTATAAGCAAACTTTTATAAAAGTTTTTCAAACTCAACCAATAAAAGATTGAGATATAAACTCGTTAGTATTAGCAAGATGAATTGTCTTAATTGCATGATCTGAAATTAATTATTTAAATAAGCAATCTTGCAAACGACAGGTTGCAAATTGATAACACATATGTGATTATTTTGTAGATGCATCTTCCAAAATCATATAATATCAAAACCATCCACATGGTGGATGAATGGACCCATATTCATTTCAGAAATGCAAGACATTAAATCTCAATTTTAGCTAGTGAGTTTCTAATAATCAATTTTCATTGAGAACAATGAGAATTCTTTTAAATTAAAGAATCTTCTGGTTCTTTAATGAATGTTCATATGAATTCTTAATTAATTTTTGCATCATATATGATCCAGGATGGTCTAACTGGTCATACCAAGTAGTAAATGTATTTGTATCAGTAAACTTCTGGTTTACTTTAACATGTGTTTCAATTATACTAAATTGTAACAAATTAATAATTTTACTATCGTTCTTTTTACTTTGTATCCACATATAAGTGCTATTGTGATATTTACTCTTGGAAATGTCTAAATCAATGTGAATATTATAATGTCACTAAGTCAACAAAATAAATATAATTTCCAAACAATTATATGCAATATTCGCTTCAGGGAATATGCCAAAATCTTCATATATGTAAATTTGCAACTTCAAGTGCATCCAACCATAACGAGCTTTAGATAGAATTATCATATTTTATTGCTTATAAATAGATCTTTCACAGTCAAATATTATAATATATATTAATAACTCAATTCTCTCTTTTTCATCTTTTCAAAATAGATATTTATAACAACAGTGATCCATTTGAAATATAATATTTTCCTCATTCACAATCTCAATATAAGATACATTATAAATATATTTTAAAACCAATGGATTAACCATCACAATATATTAATATATTAGCTCTTCTGGAGCTTTCGACTAGTTTTGTATTATCAAAACTTGGAATAATATTTGTTTGTTTTAGTATAAATATTTTCTATCTATAATGATAGAATTTATTATTACATTCTCATATCATTCCTCAAAGAATATTAACAAAAACAAAATATATAGGCATACGTCACATTTGTGGCCAATAACCTTTCATATCACATTGATAACATAAGTTATCTTTACCCTTTGAAGAGTTATCTTGAGAACTCTCATTATCCTCTTATTTATTACTATGTTCCCACTTTTAGTGGTTCATGATTATATCTTTTATTTTCTTTATATTTTCATTCACTTCAAGGAATGCAATAAATCTAGTAGGATAGACTTCTAAACACATCCATTAATTCTTTATTTCATAATCGCCATCGCAAAATATGTTGGATTTCAAATCAAAATTTATCTATTCATGTTGTCATGATTAGTCTCCAATCACATTCTCAATTACAACAACAATAATAATCTCTATATTTTCATTTTTCATAATTGTTATGCACTGCTATATTCACTTCAGGGAATGAAGCAAAACTAGTGGGAAGAATTTCACAGATTTTCATTTGGTAACTTATTATTTTGCTTAGATACTAGAAGGTATGAGATTGTTCGAAAATACTGTTAAAGTCATTTTCACAATATTACTATTGCAGGAGCACATTAGATATTTCAATCATATAGTGAAATGTATTCCTTCAGGGAATATATATAATACAAATACATGAGTATCTCATGTTATTTATATATATATGGTTTTAATGTAAAACACATAAATGTTTTATTCAATATATATCTTTTTGATCTGAAAAATAATATTATATTTTAAAAAATTTTGAATCACAAGGAGCTAAAATATAAGCTCTTAAAGAGCTTTTTACAGTTTGATACAATATTAGCTCTTCAAGAGCATATAATCATTTTATTGTATAACCTTAATGAATGCTTAATTTAAATAAGATTTTATTTGTTCATATAAAAATAAAATGACTAGGTATAAATAAAGCATATGTTAAACATAACAAATAATAAATTCATGCTACTAATAAATCATTGTGGTTAGATAATATATATTATATATCATACCACAACAAAATAAAAAATATTATAATGTCAAATTAAAATAACTTTACAGCTATAAAAGTTTAAACATAAACAATTTCTAATCACCACCTCTTATAACATAATTTCATCTCAAATTTTACAATGATATGAAATTATTATAAACAACGTGAATATCTCAAAGCACATGACAAGTAAGTATTTTTACTCACATTCCGCAATAATCATATATTTTAATCAAAATCAAAATTAAACCAATAAATTCTATTAAAGATGAAAAAATATTTATCTCCACCTAAAAATCTCAATAACTAAATGCGTGAAGGGTTTTATAAATTCATAGAAATATGGATAGTGATTTATATAAATTGAACTTTTTAATAGAAATCAAATCAAATTTCAAAAGAAGGTGATTAGATTGACTTACGTTACCATGGATGAGAAGTGGTGATTATAAACATCATTTGTAATGAAGAAAAAGAGGTCATCTCCAAGCAAATATCAAAAAGCAAACTTTAAGAGTGAATCTTACTTCTCGATTTCATATAGATAACAATATCAAATATTTTACCATCCTTAAGAACAAAAAGTAAAATAAGTTAATCAAAACAATGATAATATATAATGAGAGAAGAATAAAAAATAATAATCTGATATGAAACATTAAATAAAAGAAACTTCCTGTAAAAACTTTGCATCTTGCCGTCAAAGATATTGAAAATCATGAAGGATAATTTGATTGACGAACTATCACTTTGAACAAGATCGTGCTGATAACGTATTATAAAATAAAAAGATATGGAGAGAATAAAGAACAAAGAAAATATGAAAGCAATAGAGAATGTACTTTACTGATCAAAAGGGATGATTACAATACTTCATCAGAATCTCTATTTATAGGCATAAGAAATATAAAAGAAGTAGAGATCTAATTCTAATAACTATTAGAATTTAAAGTATACCAAAACTTTATCTTGATCATGATGGACATCTACTTAATAAGATATTCATAACAATTTTTACTTTTTTTATCCACATCATGAATGTATCATAAAGCTGTCTATGGGCCAAGTTGCAACCTAATTCTAAAAATATATTTTATTAATATTTATATATTTTTATAATTAAATTTAAAATAATTTTATTTAAATTAAATTTGGGTCAAACTGAAACAAGGCATGAAAATTCGTATCTAAGCTCAAGTCGACCCAAGTGGCCACTTGGCCCATGACAACCATGACCTAGTTATTGTTAAAGTTTCTGAATGAGTTAGGGTAAGACACTAACTCAATTTGTGAATGAAAAAAAAGTTTTTGTTAAACCTCGGTGGATCAAATTTTATCAAGAGGGGTGAATTGGTAAATTTTTAAAAAATTGCTAAAGTGGTAGACATAATGATTTATATTGATTCAACTTCAATTATCTACTTCCATTACTTTAGTCTCACTTACCAAATATTTCTCAAATTCACTAACTTGAATTGACACTTTTCAACAATAATGTATAGCTTTTATCATCTTTTATCTTTTAAAAATTCTTTTACGATGTTTATATTTTTTTAATACTCTTTAAATATTATTATTAAAATTTAATAATTTTTATTGATTTTTATTTTTTATAATTTTTTTCCACGTGTCACGTTGTGGTTGTGATATGGGATGACTTTAACTAGATAAATTAGGGGCAGTTAACTTTAACGGTCAACTGTTAAAGTTAACGGTTAAAGGGTATTTTCGATGTATTTTGACAGTTCAAGTACTTAACTGAATGTAAAAAAAAAATTTAATTATTTTTTTTTAAAGTTTGAAAGTTTTTTACACCTTTATACCAAAAGAAAAAAAAAATCTTTGGATTTATAAATAAAATGGTAAAATTGTTACCATGCTCGTAGGTTTGACTTGATTGACTTTTTCTGAAAAAAAAAATCACGCGGCTGTATTATAACTGTTCAAATGTGTATTGCCTCATCATACTTTAATGCCGTTAGAGCTGGTACCTTTTAGGAAAATGGAAGCAAATTATAGGGGCATATTGGATATTTAGAAATTTTAGTTACCATATTGAAAGTTATTACTAAAGTACATGGGTAAACATGACATTATCCCAATAATATTTGATGCACCATTGACAAATGAATCTTATATATTAATAATTTTATTTAAACATAATTAAATATTAATTATAACTATTATAAATAAATATTAATAATTCTAATGTTTAAATTAAGGTTTAATTAAATATTAATAATAACATAATATCTACTAATTTTTGTTTTATTTAATGATAAAATTTTATATATTATTCATTAATAATACATTATATTTATGCACTCAAAGTTAGAGAATACACGTATATATTCTCACATATTATATATATGCAAATGTACATTAATAAATATATTTATATGCTTCATTCGAAGAAATATTTATATGCAAATACCAATATTAAAATCATAAATAAAATTTAATAATTTAATTTGGTGATTATATTTTATTTTTAAATATAAATATAAATATAAAAAATAAAAATATTAAAATATTTAGTATCAAACTATTCAAAATTGTAAACCAAAAGAGAGAAACAATATATATCGATGAATGCAAGCGATATCAATGCAGTCTCAATGACTATTACGTACTGTGTGACGCTCCATTTGCTATCATTAAATGCTGCGTGATGCTATGTTAGATTGTATAAAACTATAATTTCATGTCATCTTTATCATTTTTTAACTGGAGGATGACAAATCAAAATTTTTTTCCTAATTTTCAGCTTTTTTTTCTCTTCAAAAAAAATTAAATCTAACTAAAAATGCTAAAAATTAGGAGGAAAAATCTGATTTGTCATTCTCCTATTGAAAAGGATAAGGATGGTGTTAAATCACAGTTATTCTTCCTTGACGTTCCATTAAATTGTATGAAACTGTGATTCCAATCATTAAGTATTCTTGAAAAGATGACAACCCTAGGGTGAATTAATTTAATTAAATTAGTATAGTAAGACGTTGATGGATAAGGATTGAGCTAATTATTCAAAAATTTTCTCTGGATAAATGATAAGCACCAAACTTCATAAATTTTGAGTGAAATTGCCGTTCAATTTTGAAAATACCACGACACCTTCATTTATCTAACACATAAACAATTTTCTTTTGTTCAAAACTCAAACCTTACAAAACTTAGATTCTACCCAAGCAAATTTACCATCATTCATGCATCATAAATTTACCAATGAATTATAAAACTTTGACTTAGTTTTGCATCTTAAAAGTTAAGGTGATTAAGCTACCTTTGCTTAGCCTATTGATAGCCCAATTTTAATCCTTTCCTAATGTTAATTAATCAGCAATTAAAGCTTAAGTTACCTTAGAATAAATCAAACCCATACAGTTGACTAAAGATCGTCGGTCGATCTCAATTTCGATAAAAATACTATAAAAACTCTTGTATTAGGAGCTAGATTGTATTTTATTTTTATTATTAAAAAAAGAGCATATTAGCCACTTATAAATTAAAGAGTAAAATGATCATTTTTGTTAAAAAATTCATCAATTTCTACTATTTAAACCGGCATAATTGACAAAATAACTAAAAAGTTACACCATTCTTTTAACCTACAAAGATCAATTTTTAACGGTAAAAATAAATAAAAATTTAAACAAATTAATCTAATATATAGAGACTGATTTATTCATTATTTGAATAGATAAGACAAAATACATTCAGGGGACTGTAGTAGTTTTACCCCAATTCCATCCTCATCCAATGCTTACCTGGCAAAAATAATCCGGTGGGTAGGGTAGTACCTCCGAATTGTATTGTTCAGCATTGGCGTGTGTTAGCCGCCAAATTAACCCAGTTTGTTTGAGGTAACAAGTTGTATGGGTAATACCAACTCAAAACCGCCAAAAGTTTCATAATACTAATGAAAGAGCTCACTGCTTTTCCCCATCAGAAAGAGAGAGAAAGCTATAAGAATCTATCACATGAAAAAGAAAGCAAACTCAAATACTATCTCTTTCTGTTGGCTTACTTCTTTTTATTTTATTTCCAAAAAAAGGAAAAAGATACAAAATTTTGTTTCTTTAAGTTTCTGCCCTCTCTCTATTCTTGGTCATTGGAGCAAAGAAATAAGGTAAACAACAACTTGCTTAAAAATCTCTTCTCTTTCTGTTTAATTTGTTGATTTTTGAGTTGGAGGCACAACCCTTTTATGTCAATACAAGATAGTATATTCGTTTGAAGAAGTAAAGAAAAAAAACACTACCTACCATATGGTGCATTTTGTAAAGAAACTGCTTAGTCTTAAGCTAAAAGGAACATTCAAAAGCACTCAAGTTCATGCCTCGAGTCCACCAAATACCCCAATTGTTAACACTATTGGCTCTTCTTCCGTAGCTAGTAAGCTTAGTAAATAACAAAGAGTGAGACTCATAGGATCAAAACTCAAATCCAGTAAGGTCTGCTGTCTCAGGAGCTAAAACCATGCTTCCTTTTGGACTTCCTAAAACTGACCACCTTGAACCAACCATAGAACCTCAATTAAAACCAATTCAGTTGGTAGAAACCTTAGCTGATCTTTACCGCCGCCTTGGGACTTGTTTAGAATCAGAGAAATCATTGATATGCATTGAGCAGTACTCGATTTTGAGTAGCCTTGGCGATCCTAAGTTATTGAGAAGGTGCCTCCGTGCTGCAAGGCAACATGCCTTTGATGTGCACTCCAAGGTGGTTTTATCAGCTTTGTTAAGGTATGAGAGGAGAGAAGATGAACATGATGGTGTATCACCAATGGATTGCAGTAGTTTCATTCTTGAATGTCCTAAGGCTACTCTGGAATCTGGGTGTGATCTGAATTCAATTTATGACCACTGCAAGTGTTATCAAGAGTGTACTAACTCCGCTGATGTTCAAATCTCCAAGGAGGATGAGCTTTTGACATTGGAAGAAGATAGTGATATCTCCTTTTGTGTTGGCAATGAGGAGATTGATTGTGTTCGATCTAAAATTGCTGCACTTTCAACTCCTTTTAAGGCAATGCTATGTGGAAGTTTCATTGAGTCAAAAAGATCTAAAATTGATTTTTCACAAAATGGGATCTCTGTTGAGCTAATGAAAGCTGTGGATTTGTACAGTAGGACTAAGAGGGTGGACATGTTTTCTCCTAAGATTGTTCTGGAGCTCTTATCTTTTGCAGAAAGGTTCTGTTGTGAGGAAATGAAGTCGGCTTGCGATATTCATTTGGCAACCTTTGTCAACTGTATGGAGGATGTTTTGGTCCTTATTGAATATGGGTTAGAGGACAGGGCAAATGTTCTAGTAGCTTCATGTTTGCAGGTGCTGCTAAGAGAGCTCCCAAGTTCTCTTCATAGCCCCAAAGTGATGAGGATATTTTGTAGCTCTGAGGCAAGGGAGAGATTGGCAGCAGCTGGACATGCTTCTTTCTTGCTGTATTATTTCCTAAGTCAGGTGGCTATGGAAGAGGATAAGGTGTCAAATACAACAGTGATGTTGTTAGAAAGGTTGAAAGAATGTGCCACATTAAAGTGGCAGAAGGCTCTAGCTTTGCATCAATTGGGTTGCGTGTGGCTCGAGAGACTAGAGTACAAAAGTGCTCAATGTTATTTTGAAGCAGCTACTGAGGCAGGTCATGTTTATTCATTAGCTGGTATTGCAAGATCTAGGTACAAGCAAGGGCAACAGCATTCAGCCTACAAGTTGATGAACACACTTATCTCCGAGTATAAAGCGGTCGGGTGGATGTATCAAGAACGATCTTTGTATAATACTGGGGAGAATAAGATTGCTGATTTGAACACTGCAACTGAATTGGATCCCACCCTATCCTTCCCATATAAATATAGAGCAGTCTCAAAAGCAGAGAAGAAACAAACTAAGGATGCTATTTCAGAGATTGACAGAATCATTCAATTCAAGCTTGCACCAGACTGCCTTGAATTACGGGCTTGGTTCTTCATAGCGATTGAGGATTATGGAAGTGCTTTGAGAGATATCAGAGCAATGTTAACTTTGGAGCCAAGTTACAAGATGTTCAATGTGCGATTAAGCGGGGATGATTTGATAGATCTCCTGAACCATAAGGTTCAGCAAGGAAGTCAAGCTGACTGCTGGCTGCAACTTTATGATCAATGGTCTTCCATTGATGATATTGGCTCTCTGGCTATAATTCACCAGATGCTTGTTAATGATCCTTGGAAAAGTCTCCTTAGATTTCGGCAATCTCTTCTTCTTTTAAGGTTAGCTTTCTATTATAAAGTTTCCATATAGTTTTCTTGAGCTGCAATTCCTATAGTGTCTATGATTTTTAATAAGTTGTTGCTTTTCTATGATTTTAGCAATAACTGCAGCAATGTTTCTGTTTAAAATCTCCTGTTCTGGAATGTGATTGTTCTCAGCCTTGATCCTACTATATTTGATCAAATGAAGAATACTGGATATGCATTAACATTGCAGGCTAAACTGTAAGAAGGCTGCTATGCGATGTTTGCAATTAGCTTGTAACCTTTCAAGTTCTGAGCACGAAAAGTTAATTTATGAAGGATGGATTTTTTATGACACCGGCCATCGTGAAGAAGCTCTTGCTAAGGCTGAGAAGTCCATTTTGATTCAAAGGTCGTTTGAAGCCTTTTTCCTGAAAGCTTACACATTGTCAGATTCAAATCTGGATCCTGAGTCTTCTTCTTATGTCATTGAACTTTTGGAGGAAGCAATTAGATGCCCTTCGGATGGTCTTCGGAAAGGACAGGTGAGTGTTGGAACATTTTTCAAATATTTATAGTGTTCCAATAACTATAAATGGATGGGTGTAATTAATCAAAAGATTATATTATTTGATTATTTGAAAAAAAATTATAACTATTTAAATAATATTATTTGAATAGTTATAATATTAAATGAATAATTATGTGTTTATTTTACTGACATTATTATTTAGAAAGACATCTTTCATAAAGACATAAAGAGATGTCTTTATGAAGAGAAATAAAAATTCCTATAAATAGAAATGAGATTTTATTTGAAAAAGACACTAACAAATTCTAATATTCTAATATTGTTAGATTATTCTATAAAGTATTACGGCAGAAATCCTTTGTAGAAATTGAGTTTTTATTATACATTTCTCAGTGCGTAGTAGGCTATTCTCGTCAGTGCAAAATGCAAATAGTCATTAGTTTCATTGTATCCTCGAGGTTAATTTGTTTGGAACTTATTTGCACGCCGAAAATAAGTGGGGGTGAAGGCAAATATAAACTTAAAGATAGTGCCTTGATACACACCTTGGAGCCTTATGCTATTTCTTCCTTTTCTGTTCGAGTTCCATTTGCGTGTTCGAGTTCTGTTCGTGTGTTCGTTTGTTATTTGACCATCATTGTTTATGGTGATATTTTGCAGGCACTCAACAATTTAGGCAGTAAGTATGTGGATTCTGGTAAACTGGATCAAGCTGCAAACTGCTATATGAATGCCCTTGATATCAAACATACAAAAGCTCATCAAGGTTTGGCACGCGTATACTCTTTAAGAAATCAGCAAAAAGCTGCTTATGCTGAGCTGTCCAAACTGATAGAGAAGGCACATAATAATGCCTCAGCATATGAGAACCGGTCGGAGTATTGTGACAGTGAGATGGCAAAGAACGATCTCAACATGGCAACAGAACTGGATCCACTCAGAACATACCCATATAGCTACAGGGCAGCTGGTAATTTTCTAATGTCCTTTCTCAGTTTCTGATATTTGATTCTGGTTACCGACACGTATTTTTGCTCTTTAGCATGCATGACTCATGGTTTACAAAGACTAGTTGCAAATCTGAGAAATAGATCATTGGAACTGTTTAGATTTAGTAGGAGTTCTTCCCTTAAAGTTCTATACATGTCCACTTTCCTCTATTCTCCATTAGCATTAGAAAGGACATGAAGTTCTTATCTAGATATAATGTAAAGATGGAGCAAAATAAAATTGATTAAATGTCAAGCATCACCTCTTTTAGAAGCCTGGTTTTCCTTCATCCAAGAAAGAATAATCTTCTTCCAATTTTCTTTTTTGATAAATTTCAGGAAGGATAACTTCTCTATGATCATGTGTTTCTATGGATCTTTTTTCTTACTGTTTTGTTACTTCAGTAAATATATTATTATCTGAGAAATTTAATCAGTACTCACATCCTGCATTACTTTGGGTAGTGCTAATGGATAACCAAAAAGAAACTGAAGCAATTGAAGAACTTTCAAAAGCCATAGCTTTCAAGCCTGACCTACAAATGCTTCACCTTCGAGCTGCATTTTACGAGTCAATTGGTAATCTCAATTCAGCTCTCTGTGATTGTGAAGCAGCACTCTGCTTAGAACCGGACCATATAGACACGCTTGATCTGTATAATAGAGCACGGGACCAAGCTATCCACCCTCAACAAATTTAAGAGGCACTCTTGTTATATTTATGATATACTTGAGGAGAGAGTTGTCATTAGTAAGGAAATGAATCGTGGAGTCTTTCACATAATGTTACTTCCCTACTGAAATGATGGGGTTGCTAGAATTTATCTGCAGATGGCCATGAAAAATGAAAGACGAGAATTGCATGTAAATATGAGGGGTGACATAGAGCAAGTAGCCTATCCAGCCTATTCCTGGATGTTGGTTTCGTGCGACAGATTTAGGTCTACAAGGTAGTTGCAAAGGTTTAACCATGCAGGTTAAAGGGTTTAACTCTGTTGTAATCATTCCTTATAGAAAGAAAACTGTATATATTGTACAAATATCATTGGTTGGAAGACTTCTCATCTAAGTTTACTTGTACTGTTGTACCTGAACAATGTTAAAATAGGTTTAAATCTCTCTTTTAACTGTAATTTTTTGGTTCAAGATATTCTTCCTCCATGTCTAAATATCTCCCCCTTTCATCAAGCCACTTGATTTCATGCTTAATAGAGGTGGTGAGAGAAGTGGAAGAGTTGTGATGTGAATGGTCTTATTCAGATGGTGTGAAAGGTATTGGTACAGGATAAATGGAAAAGCAAAGAGAATAAACATATATTCATTTCCCAAGTTGCTGTACTAGAATTTATACAATCAACTTTAAAATCAGAATGAACAAATGAGTAAAAGGAAAGGAAACAAAAGCAAGCAAAGAATGGAGAAGCAGCAGCAAATCAAGGCTCACATCATATATTTTTCTCTAAGAATTATATACAAAGATTCATTTCTCTTTCCAATATTTTGATTAAAGAAAACAGAATCTACTCAGAACTCCGCTGCTTCGGAGCCCAACAATAGAAACAGGGAAAACAGAATGCAAATTTATTAGCGTTAAATTCCAATTTCACTGATTAACTTGATTCTGTAGACAATATTTCAAGCTCAGCCCACCAAAGGGGAGAGAGTTTTGGAGTTGCTCCATCAGGTCCCATTGCTGTGATCTCTTTTAACTTGGCTGCAACTTCTTTCATTGTTGGTCTCTCTTTTGGATCAGGATTAACACAAGTTTTAACCACTTCAAACAAATTTTCCAGATCATCTTCTTGGAAAAATTTAAGAGTTGGATCCACCGTTTCTTTCAAGGGTTGGTCCCTTTTCAAGTAGTCTGAGGCCCAGTCTGCAAGGGAGCCATTGTCTATCGAATACGGGATCCTACCAGTTATCATTTCAAACAATATCACCCCGAAGCTGTAAACATTGCTCTCTGCATCTGCTGATGGAGATTCTAAGAGCTCCATGGTAGCCGATCCCACCTTGGCTGCGGTAGCATTATTCAAGAAGCTGAAATCAGATATTTTTGCAGCATAGTCTTCAGTCAGATACACAGAGCAAGACTGCAAGTTTCTATGGGCTATAGGGGGAGTAAGCTGATGCATATGCTCAAGGCAGTACGCTATTCCCATGGCTATCCTTAGGCGCATTCCCCAGTCCAAGTGCTCAGCTTCTTGTACTGCAAGAAATCCAGAATTCAGCACCGCCTAAGCCGTATATTATGTGGCATCTATCAATAAACACTCTTCTAATGGTACAGATTAAAATGTAACCAAAGACTTACTATGTAGATGCTCAAAGAGTGATCCATTAGGAACATACTCAAAAACCATCATTCTTGTGAAGGGCGTATTTTCTTCACAATAGCCAATAAGGTTCACGAAATTCTTGTGGTTCACTTTAGACAACGAGTCTATCTGAAAGAAAGAATAAATTGATATTCATGTAAAGGCCTAAAAAGTATTTTAAGACTATAGTTATGAATAATGTTGCAGTACCTTGTTTCTAAATTGTGTCTCTAAATTCTTTGACCAGTCTTCACGAGATGAAATCGCAGTTGATGTCACTGCTATTTCGACCCCACTTGATAAAGTCCCCTTGTAGACTGTTCCATCAGAAAAGGTACCAATTACATTGCTGAAATCCTCACAAGCTGCTTCAAGTTCTGATCGCTTGAGCTTCGGTACACCTGAAATGCAGACATCAGCATAAGAGAGTGCAAATCTGTAGACTCACAGAGAGAGGTTGAAAGACTCCCATCTTTGTTTCACCAAGGAAAAACTTCAATCCGAAATTGAGCCAAAAGGCCAATATAGAATAGTATTTTGGTAGAAGATTCCAATATAAATTCCCTGAAAGAATGCTTGTTGGGTTCCATAATTTTTCAGCAAGTTTTACTGGGTCTGCAAACACTTAGAAATTTGCAGGACGTGTTTTGTAACGAAGGAAACATACCTGTTACAAATGCCTTCTGCAGCTGCCCACTTAATCCCGTGGCCCAAGGTTTGACAGAAACCACCTTACTATTTCGGAAGAGGATAATGCTAAGGACTGAAACCAAAACAATCAAGGAACCTCCAATACTTGCAATCAAAATTGGAAAAATATGATGTTTTGAACCAGAATTCTCATTTGATATTTGCCTTGGAGTTGAAGCAGGGGAATTGGCTGGGGCATTGCGTGATTGGGGTGGTTCAGAGATAGATACTGATGGATCTACAGGAGGTTGTAAAGCTGGAGCTGGTGCTAATTCAGGTGAAGGTGAAGGTGAAGGTGAAGGTGCAGGAGTCAAAAAGATACTGGAGGGGGATTCTGAAGGAGACAACGATGAAGGTGAAGGTGACATTGAAGGTGAAAATGAGGATTCTGATGGCGAAGGTGATGGTGACAGTTGGGAAATTCTTTCATTGGCTGTCTTAGAGGGTACAAGCACCTGCTGCAGCCGCCTCCCATAAGCTATATCTCCTGGCTGGGCAATGTTCCTAACAATGAGAAGACATCATGAAGCAAGTAGTTAATACTCTATATAACAAACTTTACAGCATAAACCAAAAACTTCCTCAGTATAGAAGGATGTGAGAGCTTGCTATAACTTCTCAATTGGAACCACTAAAGTTATATAGTAAGTAACATAGGGAGACACATCCTATAAGCGTCAGAACTCTGGGCTTCTTTCTCTGCATATGGTTCCTTGAGCTTTCTGCTCAGCTTTTTTCTTTCTTTTTTGGCCCATGGCTGACAGAATGAGGCAAGTCTAGAATTTTTATATGGACAACTTCTTTTTCTTCTTAAGATGGATGCATCAAAAAAGAACTCAAAGGAAGTTGATATATTGCATCAACTTTAATTGCTTACCAGGGGAAACCACTGCTTTTACAAGATGGTATAGTAGCAGCATCAGTTAGCCGATTCTCATCTACTTGAAATTCAGAAAGCATCTTAACATCGTATATTTCAGGTGCTAGATTTCCAAGAAACTCATTGTTGTCAAGTAAACTGCATTAAGAAGAAATTCGAATAAAATAAGGTAAGGGACTAAATAGCAGCTAGAAATAAAATAAAAACCGAAATATAAACAACTTGAAAAGAGGATCATACAGTGTTGTCAAGGAGAGATTGTTGCCAAAATCAGATGGAAATGGTCCACTAAAGTTATTGAATCCTAAATCCAACACCTCCAGCTCCTTCAATTCCCCAATTTCTTGAGGAATGCTTCCAGAGAAAGAGTTGTTGCGCAATATACTGCAGCAGTATATAAAGCAGAACTAAGAGAAAGAGTGACATAAAGGAGATTTGTCTAATTATAGACCAAGGATGATAAACTTACATAGATTTTAAATTCTCCAGCTTCCCAAATTCAGGTCCCAGGTTCCCAACAAGGCAAAGATCTTTCAAATTTCTGCAAGAAGCATAGCTCTGAATTCAGGGTTACCATCTAATTAACTATACAGTGAAAAACATGGCACATCTACAGGCAAAAGCCACAGGGTAGAGAGCCAGTTAACATCAACAAAATCTAAAATAAGAACATTACATGTAGCATTAAAACTTGGTTGTCTTATTTTTGTCAAGTTTTATTTATGTTAAATTCAGTTCTTCATAAACAACTTAAACATCAAACAACATCCAAAACAGGTCCATATCCCTTTAGAGAAAAATCACTTTGAGAAAACAAAAAGAGCCTTTTTTAGTATCAAGAGCCAAAAGTAGAAATTGACTCTGCAGTTTTCAACCCGTAAAAATTATTAAGAAAAGAATAGAACCTAACATGATCAGCTATCTACCATATGCAAAGGGGATTCCAAATATTTTCATATACTTCAACAATCTCCCTGTAAAACAAATTAAAAAGAACGCAATAAAATGTGCAAAAAGAGACAAAACTCACAAAATTACAACTTTTTCATCAGAGCATTCGACCCCGAACCAAGAACACGGATCAATCTCTCCATCAATTTCCTTCCAGTTCGATAAAGCACCAAAAGGGTCACTCACCACTCTCTGTTTGAACCTCAACAAAGCCAAACCTGCACCATTTTTTTGCCACACAGGCAAATAATTTCTTGTAAGAACATATATAATATACAAAGAAACTCTTGTTGAGGCCTGAATAAATACCTTCACGGTTCAAAGGCGAGGAGAAGCTCATATTCTGCTCAAACAATGATAAAACCAGCATTAACAGCATGACCACCATCATCCTGAGCTTCAACCGCTCGAATCCCCAGAGCCCATACATGTCCAAAAGAAGAAGAATTTTTTCTAGCTTTTCTCTATCAACCTTTGAGAACAATGTCAAAAAGAGTCGAAAATGTATTAATAGAATAAACACAAAAGAAAATGTAAGAGAGCTTCTTGGAGGCTGCTAAATGCCATAGGCAGCTAAGTGCTAGCAAATTTAGACAATACGAGAAGAAAGCGCGTGTGGTAGCGGCGCCACTGCCGGTGATCGTTTACTTTTTTTTATTAAAAAGGAAACCTTTTCGCAAGTTAAAGTCGACATTAGATAATTAAAGGGGGAGAAGAGAAGGCCAAGATACAAGACAGAACTTACGGTTTTAACAAATAGAGAAAGAGCAAATCAAGAATGTAATATTGGGTTTCGGTCTGAATCTGAGTTTGGTCTTCTTCGTCGATCAGCTGTCGCTGGTGTTCTCATTTTGTCGACTTGTTGGTGGACTCACTCTCTCCATTCTTTCCTCTATTTATAGCGCCGCCCTATGAAATCTCCCCCCACGTGCTTCTCACATGCTGAATATTCTTCCTTTCATTAAATTTTAAGGGTTAATTTCATCAAATTCCTCAAACTATCACTTAAATTTTAAATTAGTCCCCATATATTCTAATTAAGTTATCAAATATAATATTGCACCAATTAGGTTCTTTGGTCAGCCTAGCTGTTAATTTTTGTGTTAGTTCATACATGAAATGGTGTACATAGCACGTGAATCAAATTGTAAACATATATGTATTTATCGCATAGACACCTTAGATATGACGTGTTAAAAATAATCTCTTAAATTTTATAGGCAATGTTTATTTTCTACATGTCAAATCTAAGTCATCCATATGACAATTACATATGTATTTATAATTTGATTCACGTATTTTAAATATGCTACACGTAAGACTTGATTGATATGATACCGATACCTTAAGAACCCATATAAAATGTTTCAAAGTGACCAATTTAAAATTTAAGACATAATTTGAGAATCTTTGATACAATTGCCCCAAATTTTAATTTTTCTGAAAAATAAAACTTACTGAAACATTTTTGAATATTACAAGAGCAGGCTGGCAGAAGAATATTGTAGTTTTTTTTTTTTTCTCTCTAAATCCGACAACTCAACTCTGGCATGAATCCAGTGGCTTGTGTTACATCCGCACATATGAGGTTCGTTTACTTCATATGTAGTGGCATGGCATAGATATGGTTTGCTTTTTTCTTTTCCTATGATTGAACAATAACTATGACTTTTCGTTTTTGGGTTGAGGCTATTCAATCATAAAATGTGTACAAGAGTAATATTTCAATTTATCGATATTGTATATAACAGTTATACACTATAGTTTCTTTCATTAACGAAATGAATAAAAACTTCAGTTTTAGTGCATAATCCGAAATGATAAAGATATTCTTAATTTTAATTAGTAATCGAAAGATTAAATTCGAGCTTTAATCTAAAATACAATGGTTTTGAGACAACCAAATAATCCTTAAATTAATCTAAGAATCAGCCGTCATTTGTTTTTCTTACCATATATAACATTAATTTATGCCACATGCCTTTCACTTGTAAGTCGGCTATACGAGAAAGGTCCCAACATAAACAATACAAACTCATTCGCATGTTATTTCTTGCCGTTTTCTGACCAAGTTTTTTGGTGTCTGAATTTTTAAAAAAGAAAATTTCAAAACCTGAATATTTCTTTTTGGTTTTTTGTTGGAAACTTCAACGTGGCTGTCAGCTATTGAAATGTTCATTTTCATCACAATCCAAAAAAGAAAACACCAGTTCAATTCTGCCTGCAAAGGACAAGGACAAGCCATTAATTACAATATATCAGGATCAATAATTCAACAAAAGTTTGCTCAAATATTACAAGGTGGTGGGTCACCAAATAATAATATATAGTGTGTATACTATTTTACACCCTGCTTTGTATTGTGTATATGTTGCCAGGTAGATCAAATAAAGCAATCAACTCATAAAGTAGATAAACAGGAGTAAACAGTAAGATACCTAGATATTTACATTTATTTAATTCTACTTGATGGAGTTGTGATTGGAGTATGGAGAACATGGCTTTGAAGGTAAGTTCCAAAGGTTGGGAAAGTGGTATAACTTTTATATTAGTATATATGGAAAGATGAGAGACAGAAAAAGATGTCTAAGCTTCTATGAATATGATTTGAAGGCTCAGTGTTACTTTGTAATTCTTTTTTTCTCTCAAAAAAAAGGTCAGATGTGCTTGTGCTTATAGTGGGCATACCCTTTACGTGAAGTAAAATGTTGGACAAGTACAAGATTCAATAATTTAGGTGATTAGGAAATATGATAAGAAGCCATTTGGAGCACTCGCTGTGGGTGACGCTTAAATGTGCCAGAAAAATCGACAGTTCACCCGTACAAAAGCCAAGAATAATGGGTCTGTTTTTTTTAACTTATGGTTACAAGTGGAGGGGCTGAGTGACTGGACGCATGACCGGATCATCATCACACTGAGACTAACCAGGAGGGTTGCAAAGACTTGTGGGCGTCGTCGGGTTGGAGTCATGGCCTGAAATGGGCTCCTTTTTGGTTACCTTCCAAATGAGACATGACAACCTCCCCTACCCCTACGCAAAGTGGTACGATACAACCTTTTTCAAGCTAATAGATTAAATTACTAGGCAAATCTAAATTAGGTTAAAACACCTCTTCAGTCCCTCTCAATTTCAATATTGACTAAATTAGTCTTTCTAAAAAATCGTAACAATTTAATCCTTGTCAATTTTGAAAGTCAGCAATTTAGGACAATTAATCATAATGTTAATGATTTCCATCAATTGTACATAATTTTAATTGGTATAATAACAAATTTAGCTCTTAAAATTTACACATTCTATCAATTTGGTCTTAATTTAGCAAATTTAGCTTACGACATTTTGTTTAAATGTGTAAATGTTGAGGCTAAATTTGTTGAATTTTTTTAGAACGAAAGCCAAATTGACAAAATATGTAATCATCGAGAGCTAAATCTGTTATTATACCAATCAAAATTATGCACAATTGACGAAAGACATTAACTTTGTAATTAATTGTCCTTAGTTGCTCACTTTCAAGTTGACGGAGATTAAATTACTTTGATTTTTTAGAGGGACTAATTTGCTTAATTTCAAAATTGAAAGGGGTTGGAGAGTTTTTTTACCTCTAAATTACACACATAAATGAGGAATTTAATTTTGAAACAAAGATGTAAGAATAACTATAAACAATGACTATTAACATTTTCTTAATGAGAAGATGAGGCGGAGATTGTTTTGGGGTTTGTGAGGACTTTTGGCCTACAAGAGAAGAATAATTATGGGGCAATGCATTGAAGCTTTTGGTCTAATATGTTTTCCGTTAGTTAAGTCAATAAACAAAAATGTGATGAGGATAGAAGGAATGTTTTAGTAGAGTATCGGCGGTGACGATGATGATGATCATACCGGCAACGATGAAAATTCCCAATATTTATCTTGATGGACCCTTGTAACTAGACTTGATTATAGGTTAGGTTTGAGTTGGGTCGGAATAAAATTTTAAAGGCTTGTTTTTTAAGTTTTTGCCTAAGTTCAATTTGAATTTAAAATGCTAAACTCAAGTTTAATTTTTAGATTATTTTTTATATAATAAATTATGTTGACACCACTTTTTTTTTATAAAACGGGGTCGACTTGAATTTTGAAAACAAAAACGAAAGTGGGAGTTGCCACTAATCCTTTTTGATAAGGTGTGTCGGGTCACCTTGAAAAGTAGTTGTTTTTAATAAACAATTTAATTTTATTAAAACAACGATTTTGGTCCACGAAATTAAAAAAACGGGTTCGGAAGTCGGTTATGTACGAGGAAGAATGAGTACACTCGTAACGCCCAAAATTGGTACCTAGTTGATTAATTAATGTTTTAGTGTCGAAGATTGAAAACTTTAAAAAGATTTAAAATACAATCCTTTATTGAAATGTTGAAAATTTTCGGGAAAATGGCATATTTCACGTTAATCGAGAAAGAGAAGTATATCCAGTAAGTTAGGACACAATGTCTTAAATTCCCGATGCGCGAATGAATGCCAAAAATTTACTCATTTAGAAGATTTTTAACTATCTCGGATTTAAAAACAGGGATCATGCCCAGTAAGTTAGGACACGATCTTTTCTTAATTCCTGAGATCATTTAAAACTTGAGAAAAAAAGGGATCATGCCCAATAAGTTAGGACACGATCTCTTCTTAATTCCCGAAATCATTTAAACTTGAGTTTGAAAAGATTCGTGTATTTAGATTTATTGAGAAGATCGAAACCCAGTAAGTCAGGGTACGATCTTCTCGAATCTAAATACGAGATTTTTCTTGTTTTAAAATCATGATTCATGCGTCGAATTAATCTAACTCGAAATGGTAGAAATGAAACTCAATGTTAAAATGCGTACAGAACACTATTGAACATGATGGTATAAAAATAATACGAGCGAGAGCAACAAAAATATGATAAATAAAAAGGACAATTCAATAACATACAAAATAACAAGTATATAAGCAAATAATATTAAAACATTTTAAAATAATTATGAAAACATAAATAGATAAAATTATAAAGAATGTAAGAAGATATATATGTAAGTACACATCAAAGTTTGAAAATAATAAAAATATAAGTAAGTAAATAATGATAATTTATATATATTAAAAAATATGTCAAAAAGTATGTACGTATATATATATTTTAAAATTATAAAACCTAAAAAATATATATGTATTTAAAAAGAAATGTATATATGTACATAAAAATTATAAAATATAAAAAATATATATGAGTATGTATATACATTCGTGAAAATAGAAAGATTTATATAGAAAAAAATATATGAGTACGTGTGTATATATATATATGAAAATAAAAAATGTATATAGATTATAGAATATAAAAATATATATAAGTATGTATATATATAAATTGAGAAAAATATGTACGTGTATTATAAAAATGTATGCATGTATATATGTATATAACAAAGTTTGGAATTAAAAAAGTATAAATGAATAAATAATAATAATAAATAATAATATAATAATATTAATAGTATTAAATAATTAATTTTAATAGAAAAATAACTAAAGTAGCAGATTGAGGATTAAATTGAAAATAAACGGAGTTTTAGGGCTGGATTCAAAAATAAAAAACACAAGGGGACTGATTTATAACGCCCGCGAAGTTCGGAGGATTGATTTGGAAAATATCCCAAGCCCTGCGCATAGCATTTTGACGCGGACTGAAATAAAACAAAAATAAAACTATGCAGCCAAATTAAAATAAAAGAAAAGAAAGAAAAAAGGGCTAAATTGCAAAGCATTGCAAAAGTGGAGGGACTGCGCGCGAAAATATTCCTTTTTAAGAAAACACGTGAATCCTCCCCTCAGAGTCGGGTCACCACACGGGTCAGGGCCAAAACGGCGTTGTTTTGGCACCTGACCCTTAATGTCAAAACGGTGTCGTTTCATATGTTTATAAAAGTTAAATTTTTTTTTGAAAAAATTCATTTCTCCCTGCTTCTTTAAAAAAAAAAGCTTATGGTTCTTTCAAACCTCTCCCTCTCCTCTGGCCAGAACCCAGAAACCGGTGAATAGGGCAGCCGTTGTGCCGTCGCCACGCACGGCGTTCGGACTCCGGGTAAGTTTGTTTCCCTCTTTTTTTTTATACATTCGACGTATGTATATACATTGCTTTTCTTTTTAAACTAAAAAAAAGAAAGAAAAAAAAACTTCGTAAAAATAAAGAGAAAGTAAGAAACCTTTTCGTTTTTTTTTTTGCTGGGTTTTTTTGCTGTTCTTAACCTTGAAACTTTTTTGTATTATTTCTTTTTTTGAGAGAAAACAACAAAAACCGAGAGCCTTTTTTACAATATTTTTCCCGCCTTACATCGTTTTGTTTCTAGGCTTATAAAGACGAAATACAAAAATATTCCTTTTATTTTTCGCTGTTTTAAAACTTCTGTTACGCTGCCTCTCTTGTCTTTCGTCTCTTGGTTGCTGTTTTCTGTTTCTTTTTCCATGTTTGTTGCAGGTCTTGACGAGGCAAGTCAGAGGAACAGACCCTGACCCTTGCCATTTTGGTGCAACTGGAGGCCGCCTCGGGTGGTGAGCGCGCTGACAGCAGCACATGGAGGCAGCGGCGCCTTAGGGTTTCAGTTCCTGCTAAAACCAATTAAGGTTTCGGGCCGTTTGGGCCATTAGTTTTTTCTTTAGAATTGGGCTACAAAAATTTTGGGTTTTGGGCCGGGCAAAATGGGCTTGTACACATTAAATACACTAAAAATATTAAAATAAATATTTCTCAATAAATTAAAAATATATTAAAAAATTTTATACTTAAATAACATTAAGATAGTTAGAGTTTAACAAGTAAATGTCTTTAAAATAGTAATAAAATCAACAATAAAATAAGAGTTATATAATATCCAAATAATAACAAAAAAATAGTAACAATATAATAGTAAAATGGTAGTAAAATAATAACAAAACATCAACAAAACAATAGCAAAATAGTAACAGAACAACAAGAGAAAAAAGTTCAGGCTTATTTAAGTTGGGTCAGGCCAGGACTAAAAAATTCTATCCGAAACCCAACTAATTTAGAAAACGAGTCTTATTTTTTGTCCAAATTCATTTTTTTGGTTTATAAAGTTAATATTTATAATTTCACCTATTAAAATACAAAAAATAAATTGTTGATTTTTAATTTAAGAAGATTAATTTACTCCCTAACTTAAAAAACAAGATCTGCCAAATAATAACCTGTGAGAATGATATGTTGATGTGATGACATTCAGATCCATTGCTTGCTAAGTTTGGAGGTGCTCTTCGGCTTTCTGCTATAAGTCCGAATAACATACTAAGAATGGCCCGTGTCGTAACCTTGCCTTACATTGCAGATATTGGGCTTTTCTCTTGGATAGGAGGTAACCCATAACACAATGCTCATAGTATATTTATTTATGGTCGGATTATCCGTCTAGATTCGAAGGCTTGTCTGAAATATAGAAAAGTTTAATAAAAATATTAGAGTCGAAAAATAGACATGGACAGGTTCAGGCCTGAACATAATTATTTGTAAGTTTATAATACTTTATATTATGTTATTTTTATATATTATGTAATTTAGAATACATTAAAAAAATAAACCTATACTAAATGTATAATACTACTCCAATGTAAACATTAAAATAATGTTAAGATGAATATATAAAAATTTTCAATAATGTATAAAATTATTAAATATTAAAAAATTATAATTTAAAATAATATGGGCGGGTTTAAAATAGGATTGAGTTAAGTCTTTTACAAATATGAGCGAATTTGAACAAAATTTTAAACTCATATTTGGGGTTGAGTCAAGCTTAAATAAATATAAAGTATATTAATATTATATTTAAGCCCAATCTAAACCTGATCCTATCGATGAACACCTCTAACTTATACTCATCTTGTTAACTACTTGTCTTAATTTCAAAACATAAATTCCAAGATTACAATTAATTTATAGCAAGAAAAGAGAGAGTAAGAAATATGTTCAATAAACCTTTTAACAAATTAAATACTTTTTCTTTATTAAGGTAAAGGTATAAGGGAAGGGATTGTCGAGATTTAAATCGGGATTTAATGTTAATAGACCTAAGCAATATAAGTCCATCATTAATTAAAAATTTAGGGTGCGTTTGGTTCGCTGTATTGGATTAGAGGTGTATTGGATTAGAGGTGTATTGGGATTAGAGGTGTATTGGATTAGAGGTGTAATAGCTAATCCACTGTTTGGTTGAATGTAATGGAATAGAGGCGTAATAGTAATCTTGTGTTTGGTTGAATGGAATAGAGGTGTAATAGCATAATGGAAAAAACTAAAATGACTAGAATACCCTTAGCATAAATTTGTTTTGGTAAATGATTATTGTTATTGTTATTTAAATTATAATAAGATTATTATTATCAATAATAAATAATTTAATCATATTTAAACATAATTATTATTAAATATATTTTAATTAAAATATATAATTTAATAAAATTCTTAATAATTAATATTCTTATATTAATTTACTGAAATCATAATATATGATACTGTAAAATATAAATTAACATAATTATTATTAAATATATTTTAATTAAAATATATAATTTAATGAAATTCTTAATAATTAATATTCTTATATTAATTTACTGAAATCATAATATATGATACTGTAAAATATAAATTAACATAATTATTATTAAATATATTTTAATTAAACTATATAATTTAATAAAATTCTTAATAATTAATATTCTTATATTAATTTACTGAAATCATAATATATGATACTGTAAAATATAAATTAACATAATTATTATTAAATATATTTTAATTAAACTATATAATTTAATAAAATTCTTAATAATTAATATTCTTATATTAATTTACTGAAATCATAATATATGATACTGTAAAATATAAATTAACATAATTATTATTAAATATATTTTAATTAAAATATATAATTTAATGAAATTCTTAATAATTAATATTCTTATATTAATTTACTGAAATAATAATATATGATACTGTAAAATATAAATTAACATAATTATTATTAAATATATTTTAATTAAACTATATAATTTAATAAAATTCTTAATAATTAATATTCTTATATTAATTTACTGAAATCATAATATATGATACTGTAAAATATAAATTAACATAATTATTATTAAATATATTTTAATTAAAATATATAATTTAATGAAATTCTTAATAATTAATATTCTTATATTAATTTACTGAAATCATAATATATGATACTGTAAAATATAAATTAACATAATTATTATTAAATATATTTTAATTAAACTATATAATTTAATAAAATTCTTAATAATTAATATTCTTATATTAATTTACTAAAATGACAAGAATACCCTTAGCAGAAATTTGTTTAGATAAATGATTAATGTTATTGTTATTAAATTTTAATAAGATTATTAATATCAATAATAAATAATTTAATCATATTTTAACATAATTATTATTAAATATATTTTAATTAAAATATATTTTAATTAAATATAATTTAATAATAATATATAATTTCATAAAATTCTTGATAATAAATTTTCTTATATGAATTTATATAATTTAAAATAATTAATATTAAATATAATTTAATAATGATATATAATTTCATAAAATTCTTAATAATAAATATTCTTATATAATTTACTAAAATCATAATATAATTTGAGAATTATATTCTGCATAAACATTATTAACTTATATTAAGCCACTTCACTTGTTTGATATCATAGTAAATAATTTACCTTTTTTACACTACTTATAATCATAAGTTTGTATAAATTATTAACAATAAATAAACACCATAATTAACTTGAACCCTATATTAACTTGATGGATAAAGTATTTATCACCTCAAATATGATTTGGGTGACCGCAAATGTGATTTGAGTTCAAATTAGATTCATAGTAAGCTCAAATTTTTATTAATGCCAATGCCAACACTACCACATTTGGGTTCAAATTATACTCATAGTAAGCTCAAACTTTTATTAATGCCAATGCCAACACTACCAAAACCTTTTGGACAATTATTTCGAAGATTTAAACCAACAAAAAGAAAATCAATAAGTAATAAAACCATAGAAAATAAAAAAAAAATTGCCTTTGAAGCACATTCAATTGAGCACTTGATTCTCTTTGATATCTACATGATTTCTTCATCTTTATTCATAATATCAAACATAGGCAAACAAAACGATAACTGTAACCCCCTACCCCTACCAACATTTTATTGTAACTATACCTAACATAGGATAACTAGTTGGCCTCTTAAAACAGTCAAAGACCAGACCCCAAACCAAACCAAACTGCTAAACAACAAAGCAGACATCATTAAAAAGACCCCATCCCCAGATTGCATCATTTTCAATTCTTAGAAAGGAGGAGCATAGAGCTGGAGAACCTTCTGCCAGAACGGTCTGCTGCTAATGTCATCCCACCAAGCACTCACATGCTTACTGTTGGTTGTCATGTATTCCTTTCCCATTTGACCCACCAAGTACTGCGTAAATGGTAGGTGGCTCAGGTCAGCAAGGCTGAAGAAATCACCAGCCAAGTACTTGTTCTTTGACAGCCTCAGAAAGTAAGCAAGCAAAATAGCTAAGCCACCATATATCTCAAAATAGCTAAGCCACAATTTAAATCTCTGGTTGCGGTAAATTGGCTGATGCAAGAATCTAACAAGGTCTTGTGCAGCTCTGAGAGGTAATGGTTGCATCGTGAATGTCTTACCACTACCTAAAATCACAAACATATAACCATCAATTATTAGTGCAGAAAATAGCAACAATGCAGGACAACATTAAACTGGAAAGACAAGAAATGTAGAGCAAGAATAAGGACAAGGAAAATGAGAAAATGAACAATCATGTCTTAGGTTTATGTGATCTAGTTCAGAACAGAGTGCTGCTTCTCTTTTTCCAGCACTAGTTGTTCTCCTAGCAGTAATTCATTAATCTAATCAAACCTTGTGATATCTAAATTACAAAGCCTAATCATCTGCATTAATTAAAGCATACAAAGTAGAATGCAAAAATATAGCACATGGCCCATTCAGGAAGAATGCAGAAACTTTGGAGAAAATTTAAAATTTTCAATGAACAGAGCTATTAGGCACATTAAAATTTAAAATTCTTGTAACTTTGGAGAAAATGATAAAAAAAATTCTAAAAGAAAAGTAAGCTTAGACCAATTAGCACAATTCATGACAATATCAGAAATCAAACACCAAGATCTGCAGTAATATGTATCTCCTAGAAAAGAATATCTAATATGCAACCTGCAAATAGGAGACCAAAACAGAATCAATTTCTGGTGAAACTTCTGCCAAAATGTCCTCCATAGCACGAACCATTGTTCCACGATTAGCTGTATCTTCCTCCCCAAGTCGACCAAGAGTATATGTTTTGCCAGTACCAGTCTGACCATAAGCCATGATTGTCCCATTGTAACCATCCAAAACACCCTATGAACACAAATACACAATGACCTTGTTAATAAAATGAATAATGCATCAAAAAAGGCACCAAATCCTTTATAAGCTATGACCAAACACAGCAGTTATGTACAGCAGAACAAAACAATTGATAACTTGGGAGAAGACCGACACAAAACACAATGATAGGTTGAAACTATTTTCAGCCACCGCCTCTGCTGTTGCCAAGGAAGAATAACTAATAACAAGTAAAATTCTAACAAATTCTGGTACAATTAGAAAAGCCCTGTACTCAAACCTCAACAACTGGCTTTGCAACAACTTCATACACACGTTTTTACGATGCAAACTTTGTCAGCGCTTCATCAAACTCATAGGTGTCTGTGTCCCAGTTGTTTTTGCGAAGCTTTAACCTTTTAAGCTGAAAGAGAAAAGTTGAAGCATTGGTGAGAACTTTACCAAAATCAAGTAATAAACACTTACAGAAACTGGATGGGAGTTAATTTCAATAAATCTAAAAGCTAGTTAGGTGAGCTACGTGCACAAGTACAGGCATGTCGACTTCACTTTTTCTTAGGTGGTTAGAAACTAAATCCTTCTTGACTAATTGAAATGAAGTGATAATTATTCAAGAATTTGCTACTTTTCTCCATTTTCATTTGAATAAACTCACTTTTAGGCTGATGCATCCCTCAAGATGCCAACCCTGACAAAATATAATCGATATGCCCTTCTCTTAGCTTTTCCTCAATCATTTGTACTTCAAGATCAAACAGATAAAAGAAAGCAGATAAAGACATCTAACAAAATTAAGGTCACTGAGAATTGTATTCCCTGCATATCCAACTGTCAGATAGCAACATAATACCTCTGGTTGAAGTTCTACACAATCAGCAAAATCAGCATCTGCTACTAACTCTTCTACATTATGTGGACGTAATCTCACAGCCACTCAAACTCTTCCAGGAACTGAAGAGAAACATAAAGGCTTCAAATTAACAAATAAAATATACAGAAAAAGCAAAATAATAGAGTTTCTTTTCCCAAAGATACAACTTCTGCAATGTAGAGGAAAGGTTTCTCTGTTTCTTGGCCAATTCTTCATTGAAGTCTAGAAAAGCCGGATCAGTATTTTTAGCCGATGAATCAGTCTTAGAAGTAGATGGATGAGATGATACTAATGATAACGAATGAGTAACTACTTGCAACATCTTCGAAGCTGTTGCAGAAAAGTTACCAAACCCCGCAGCTAGTATTACTATTAGAGCAAATAGATAAAATAACACAACAATCCAGTAAAATAATGATGAAAATCATTACCATGTTTACGGTGATAGGGAAGTGTTCCCACCGCAAGCAACTTTACAATTTCACTCCCTGACTCAGAAGCTTTAACAAACTGAACCTGTATCTCTCTAATCACCTCAAAAACATTCCTTGGAGGGCCTTTTGATCCTCTAACTTCGAACTAGAACATCCCATCACTGACGAAAACCAAAAAAAAAAAGACCCAGCAAAGTATAGCAACTGCTTTACATGAAGGAAACGAAAAACATGATAAGAGTGATTGTTTCTGGAGAAAAGTTCAGGGTAGGAGAAATAAAGGCTTACCAATAGTGCTTTCCTTGTGCGTCGGTGTGTATATTGCTGGAGAGTATTATAGGCAGAGGGACAGAGGGAGCAAATAGGCAGAAACCCCAAGCTAGAAGGAAGGAACAGAAGGCGAAAAAGGGATGTGTCGATTGGGAGGGTAAACAGGGTATAAAACTTGAAGCAGCACCTAAACTGAGCTAAAGGGAGGGATTAGAAATCGGTGGATTTCACCGATTAGGTCAGTAATGGTTTAGCCCCGTAATAACAATACATTGAACCAAACAACGGATTAGAGGCGTAATAAGTGGGGCCCACCGATTAGGGGTGTATTGGCTATGCCAATACACCCAACCAAACATGTTGTTAAGGTTTAAGGGTGTAAAAAGTCTTCAATTTTTTTCAAGAAAAGCAATTAAGTTTTTTTTTTCGCACTCAATTGAACACTTGAACTTTCAAATGTATCAAAAAGGCATTGACAAGAATTTAAGACCTTAACAAAAAGAAAAGTCAAACTTTGCTATTATACAAGTTGTAGATTTAGGGCTAGTTTGGATGGGCGGTGTGTTTACCTCCGGTGAGGTTAAAAACAGCGGTGGCAGTGAGATTTGTTACTGTAGCAGTGAGATTGGATACTGTAGCGGTGAGATTAGAAACAGCGGTGGAGTGTGTGTTTGGATTCAAACGCAGCTGTAGCGGTGAGGTGAGAATAAAAAATGACTATTAAGGACATGAGATTAGAATTGATATAAAAAGAAGTTTTTTAAATTATTTTACTATTTTAAAAATTATTAAAATATGTGAATTTATAAATTCATTTAATAAAAAATTAAAATGTATCTTCCAATATTTTAATAAATTATATAATTAAATTAAATTATTTATTAGATAAAATGATAATTATTTTTAATTTTTTTAATACTTGTTATTGGAGACTTTTAGTTTGAAGATATTAAGACAATTGCATGTGCGTAAAAGTGCAAATGTTTTAAGTTGAAACCTCAAGTCAAAACTTTGGATGCTATTAACAAAGCTCCTATTTTGGATCCTATTTTGGTTTTTAGGAATCCAAAGCTCAGTTGCTGTTAACAACAATGCATCAGATGATGCAGATGAGGGTAGGAGAAAGGGATTTTTTTCTTTCAACCTTGTCATGCAATTTTTTTCTTTCATCTCTAATTTATTTCTCTTTGTTGGTTTTAAGTAGATAGGTTAACTCTCCATCTTTCTCTCTCAATTTCCCCCATTTTTCTCACTGCTTTATTAGTGATTTTTTTTTGTTCTTTGGCAGAAAATGAGTTGCCACAGCCTAGCAGCATGGGAAATAAAGCCCTTACTGTCAAAAGGTAAGTTTAGTTCTATGGATAATGATGAGATCGAGAGTTCACAGAACCTGTCTAAGCAACCCAATCTTGTTTCATATCTAAAAACCAAGCTCAATGCTCAAATTCAAGTCTTATTCAGCCAAAGATCCTAGCTTTCAAGCTAAAAACGATGAAATAAAATCAAGTAGAACTCAGCAAATCACAATTGGCCAATCAATACAATAGATAATTGAACAACTCCAGCTGTTGGCTGTGTTTTTGTCTGCAAGAAAACTGGATAAAATTGTAAAATAATAAATGAAAATATGGGCATTTTTGTCTGCAAGAAATCTATTCTGCTGGCTGTGTTTAAGCTGGATACATTTTTGTCTGCAAGAAATCTATTCTGCTGGCTGTGTTTAAGCTGGAGGTTTTACCTCCAGTTGGAAATGAGGCTGCCAGTGAGATTGAATTCTTCAGCTGCACCTCACCGTTGTTTCTCCAAACGTCATCACAGTGCAGGGAAAAAGAATATTCCCTCAAAATCCCATCTCACCATGGCTGCGTTGGCATCCAAAGGAAGCCTTAATTTGGTCAATTTTAGGAGATGTGCTTTTTGTTAAAATTTTGTTTTGTACTATACATAAAGTTCATGTTCTCTAATTGAATCACTTTAGTCCCTATATTTGTTGAATTTCAAAATTTCAATCTTGTACACTATTAAATAACTTTGTTGTGACAAATATATGGAAATAGAAAGGTGACATATTATTACATATGTGATAATATGTTTATCGCATTAGATTTTAAAAATAACATAAATTAATGAATTTAACCGTTACCAAGATCAAAACTTTTAAATTAAAAAATATAGAAAATTAAAATTATCAAATTAAAATATTACCTATTTTAACTAAAAATAAATGATAAGCAGACTCCAATAAATATTAGAAGACAAAGAAAACCGACCTTTGCGAGTGAGGCGAACAATTTCTTTAGAATTAGATTCAAGGGTGATGGTAGCTCCTGCTTCATGTTCCTATTGGGAAGGGATTTGTTGCTGATGTGTGGGTTACTAGATTAGAATTTGAAGTCACTGTCAATGTGTCCTCCATCTCTATAATTACCAGCATTATTACCATATTTTATTCTCTAAATCATTCATTCAGAACCAAAATCTCTTTCCAGAAAGGTTATAATAATAATAATAATAATTGGCTTGTTGTGAATATTAATAGGAGTTTATTTAGTGTTAAAATATTCTCTCAAATAATTATCTGGCTATCTCCATGGCTGATATAAATTCACAGCCTTTTCTCTGCAGGTAAGTTAGTATATACCATATGGTGCAATATTGAATGGTTTAGCAGATTGTGCAGTCTCAAAAGATATTCGGGTTTAAACTGATCATTGAATTTTATTCCCCAGCCTATGGAATTTAATTTCAATCTGTCGGTAACCATGAACATGGCAACTTTTAACATACATCTATGAACTTTTTTTTATTTTCTGTACTTATCTGCACAATGTTTATAAAACACTAGTGATTAGTTTGTCACTACAAAAGAATTGAGTACTGCACTACGTGATGTATACTATGCAAGTGTTCTGATTGTTACACTATGTCCAGCTAGACACTCTGACAAGGGGAGCTCCCATGTAACCCAACACCATTTCATTGTTATTCTGTCCTTCTGTTTTCACCGAACATGAACCCTCCGCTTGTCTCACCAGCTCCTCTGCTTCCAAATAGTTTTCCCAGCTCATCCTCCGAGGTTCCAAGCCGAGTTTCGTGAGGGAACACCCTGTACTGCAAGTTTCTTTCCATTGTTGAGCATTAACAAGGGAACAAAGATGGGGTACCACAAACAAACATTCCATAGCTATTCTTGCCTCTAGGAATTGAAATTGCTCCATGGACTCAAGCAAGGCCTGGAAGTAGACCAGCTGTGCTTCGAAGAATGAATCGAAACTCGTATCATCTGTCCATTTTTTGATACCAATTCCATCTCCCAAAGTAATGATGCCTTTACTTGTATCACTCCTAAGCAATGCCTTTGCTGTTGTAAGAAATTCCTCCACGTGCTTAACACTCCTCTGTTTTTCCATGTGAGGTAACCCAACCATACAATTGAATGCTAACCACTCGTTATCCATTTTAACCTTGCTCATTAAACCTTCTATATCCATCTCCTCTACCTCCATTCTAAGCCCAACAGTCTTTGCATGTTTACACAGCTGCTTCTTCGTCTCCTCGAAGCTAGTTGTAGCATTGCAACTGCCATCCTCTTCCTCCCATTTTATTGTGGTCAGCCGCAACGTTCTTAATCCTTGCCTTCCAAGTGTTTCGATCAAAGCAGGCCATTGTATGCCTTTACCAATATCGAAATCCACAATATGTAGTACCGTAGCATAGGCAGGGATGGATTCCAGTATGGCCGAATTGGCAGTGAAATGAGCAAACCTACCATAGGGGAAGATCTGATACAAGGCATTGAAGGCTGCATCGTAATTTTTGCTTGCTTCTTGCATTAAGTAGTTAGCTTGCTTGTCCAATGATAGTGTCAAATAAAATGCAAGTCGTTCGATGCTTTTGCCGGTCGGAGAGGCCTTTTCGTTTAGTCTCCTAATGATTTCTTGTGCTAGCTCCATCTGTTTGCTCCCCATGGCATCCCCACAAGCTTTCAATAGATGAAGAATCGATGTTTGGTTATCAATTTCCATGCTTTCATCAGGCAGAACCAAGTAAGCTTGAACCAGTGGGATGACATCCATGGAAACTTCACCCGACGTTGGTGAGAGATTCTGGCAGCTGACATCTTCCATAAACATCTGTTCCGAACAGTAGTTTTCAACACCATCAAGACTAAACTGGTCATTTGGAGTATCACCCTCATTAACCCATTGTAAGATGCCTGGCAAATGAGTGCTTAAAAAGTGGGAACTATAGGCTTCATCGCCATATGGAGTTGAAGAAGAAATGTCTGAGAAATCTTCAATGGAAACAGATGAAGTGGAAAACTTGAAACTATTAACTAGGGCATCCATGTCTGCCAAGCCAAACCCTTCATCTTCAATTGGTAAACCTATTGGATTGTAAGTTGGCCAAGAAGCGTGGAACTCCATTTGCATCTTCTTGGATAGCAATGTAAAATGAGATTGGTGTTCTCTTCCTTGCACAAAGAAGCTCTGCTATATATAGCCATGAAAAGAAAATTCATAAAAATTCTGCACATTGTTTTTTTATAGGTAGGCACTTTCTCAAGACTTCATCCTATTGAAGTTCCCTCTAAATTCCTCCCACTTCTTTGGCAGCTACTGAGGAAGAGTAGCGTTGTGTGTTTAATCTGATCCCCATTCAGAATATTGTGATGGAATATAGTCTCTGTCAAATGTTGTTCAGCTCAAGTCAAAAAGAAAATTGAATTTTTAATGAAGTCCTGTGATACAAGCTACATTATATCATACTTTTCAAAACTCCCCTCTAATGATAATTAAATAATGGGATTAGTTTATCCTCTTACATCCAAATCCCTTTCAAAGAAATTATATCAATTATGACCTTAACATTGACGTGTTTGAAATCATGCAAACCTATCCCATTTACAGATTATAGTAATTAATGAATGATGGTGAAAATTTTTTTAATTCACGTCATAATCAATTGTTATAAGTGTTATATGAGAAATTAATGGATATTTCAAGATGTGTATCAATGTCAATTTTTTTCAAGATTTTATTTATTTTGTATTGACGAAAATAGTTCAATGACAGAGTAAATTTATCAATTTTTATAAATAATTTATGCAATATCCCATTATTAAATAATGTATGTTTTTGGGTGTGTCATACAAATGAAATATCATAAGAAATCTCATGTCTCTTTATAAGGACATAATTACTCAAATGGATAGTGCAATAAATATAATTATTTAATAGATATCAGGCTCGTGGTTTTGACGTGAGGGGTAGGAATGGCTATATTTTCAGGAGCAAACTCTAGACGAATATGAAGCGTATGAATACAAGTTATACCTTGAAATGAGAAACAATTCCGAACTAGCTTTGTCTACGAACAAAGAAGCTATAAGTAATGCAATTATGAATCTCATGGAGAGTTCAATCCCGGCTCAGGATGAACGCTGGCGGCATGCTTAACACATGCAAGTTGGATGGGAAGTAGTGTTTTTAGTGGCGGACGGGTGAGTAAGGCATAAGAACCTACCCTTAAAAGGAGAAAACAACGAATAATTATGACCATTTATTAATAACCAATTGATATAATTTTTGGTTAACTTTTCATTTGATACCATTAAAATACTCTATATATTTTAAAAATATTCCAAATATTGAACTGAATAAAGGTTCCAAAGCCTTGGCTCTTTCCTATCAAGTATATGGTAGTTTTGACTCTAGTTTTTTAATCTTGCCAGCTATATCCTATGAATTTTTATTTTGGATTATGAAGAAACGATCAAACATTAAGAAACATCAAATAATTTTCCACGATTTATGTTTAGAAATTTCTTTAGGTAACAGGATAATTGCGTACCTACCATCCCTCTTTGTCATGACAGATACAGAAGCAATAATTTGCAGGTATCAATGTTTCATGATTGAAGACAAAAAATGGATTGTCTTATGTTATGGGTTCCTACAAGTTTTCCGAAAATTTTCACTTCCATGGCCATGGGGTGTTACATGGTCAAATAGCGTTGAAGATTAGTTATCTACGCATCTTCTAACCCGCATTTGGCTACAATTCTGGCCTCTACTTGCTGTCGTTTATGTTATTCTTTTTACCTAATGGCCGATGTTTTAATGCAGAGTTGATATTAACTTGCATCAAAAAACCACCATTTTATTTCACTTCCATAAGCAAAAAAGCAATTAAATCCGAAACCAGCTTGCCATGCTTTGAAAAAAAAAAGACCAGTTTTCATCTCTTCACTGTCAAGCATCCAAAATTTGGTTTCTTTTTACCAGAGTCAACAACATGGGAAAGGTTGTTGGGTGTTCAGTTCAGACAATGGAATGTCAAGAATCTGCCGACTGACAACAAAAATCCATACACCAGTGGTCGAAATCAGTTGTAAGCGAAAGTTTTAAAGTAGGAACTTACAAGTTTAGGGAACAAGCTATATCCATAAACACTATCAACACCAAATACGACAGAAAAGTGCAAATACAATTACAATCCTAGGCCCAATTTGCCCGGGGCCCATTCAGAATAAGCAGAAAACCTAGAAAAAATAATAAATAAAATTCAGTCCAAAAATAGTTCATTTACAATTGGCCCAGATCAATTTACTCAAAAATACAGACTCTAACCCTAAAATATACCAAGACCCAAAATACAAACCAAGCCCATTTATAAATGGCCCAGTACAAACCCAAACTCTAGCCTAAACACCTAATGGCCCAACTCAGCCCAAATCCCAACCTAATGGCAGAAACCCTAGCAACGAGCAAGCCCCAGCACCGCAGCAGCCCCAACTCCTCCGCACGTGCCAAGCCTCTGCCCCCACGCATGCGCCTTTGCCTCCGTACACGCCACGTCCCCAGCCCTGCTCTCCGTACTTGCAAGAGATGAACAAACGAGCAGCAAAAACAGACAACGGTAAAAAAAGGAGCAACAATGAGGGATTGACAGCAAATACTAGCAGTAAATAGAAAGTGTAAAATTTTTTAAAATTTCTTTGTCTCTATCCGGCTATAAAAAGGGCCGATTGAAATTTGTAAAAGGGGGAGGCATATTGAATACAAGAAAATAAAAAAAAATGTTCAGAGAAAACAAAAGCAAAATTTGAAAGGTGATTGCAGTGTTCCTTTTTTTGGTTTATTCTTTTCTATTTATTTATTCGACAATTATTCTCTAAAAAAGTAGAGGAAAAGAGAGGGAGAGGAGAACGAGCAATTGGAGTTGGATGGAGGTTACAGGCATGAAACAGCGCAGAGATGAGAAGCTTGCTTAGGTTTTGTTTCAAATGACAAATTAGGTTTAGTTTAGGTTTTTTATTTTTATTTTTTATGCTGATTATTGAAACGACGCCGTTTTAGGCCGCGACCCGATGACCCGACCCAGATGCGGTTAGATCCGCATATTCTGGCGTAGGGAGGGATATTTGCGCGACCAGTCCTTCCCTTTTCTGGTGTTTTTGAATCAAGTGCCTTCTTCTTTTCTAATTTGGCCTCGTATTCTGCTTTGGTTTCATTTCAACCCAGCATGCAACGCTGCGTTTTGGGGAAGCGGGATATTTCCCAATCGGGCCCCCATATAATACGCGCGTTGTAGTATGGTCCCTCACTTTTCTTTAATCTTAGTTGTTCCCTGTTAATTCGACTTTGTTTGTGATTTAATCGTTTTTGTTATTTAGTTTTTTTTATTAAGAAATCTATTGTTATTTTATTATCATACTTATACTTATTCTTATTATTGTATTATTATTATTTATTTGTTTTCTACATATATAATCAACTTTATATTTTTATAGAAAGGTAATTTCTAATAATAATACTTTATACTATTATATGTATATAATATAGATTTTTCTTACTATGCGTACATATATATTTAATAATATATTATTGTTTTCAAAGGATATTTTTTATGAATGAAAACCTTATTCCTTTTAAATTTGTTATCTTATTCTATTTGTTTAACTTTTATATTTTTATTATGTATAAACTATTGTTTATACTAGATTTTATTTATATAAATTAAAATGTAGGCATTCATTTTAAGTTATTCACTTTTATTTCATTTTGTTTTTTTTTAAAAAATCTTTTATTTGTTTCCTTAGTTCTATTACCAAATTGTATCAAATACTCATATTACTTATTGTTCTTATTGTCTTTTTCAGTTTTTAAATGATTATGAATTTATGAGTTGCTTAATTTTAATGTGGATGCTTGTATAATATGATTAAAGTCAATGTTTGTATTTGCCTATTATTTGTTAAATTGCCTCTAGTTTAAGTTTAAATTGTTATTCATCTTTTACATCATATATATTGTTATTCAATCATGTTCTCTGTAAGGACCCAAAAATTCACGAGCATCGAAAAAATATAATATCGGGTCTCTGTCTTAGTAATTTGAGTTCGAAAATAATTATTAGAAATATTTACTAGACTAGTTGTGTGTTTAATTAGGTTTTAGATAGGTGAATTTAGCTTAATTAAGAGTAATTAGTAAAAAGGATTAAATTATAATAGAAGTGAAATTTTAATTATAGATTAAAATAAATTAAAGGAAAATAATAGGGACCAAATGGGCAATTAAGCCACATTTGGAGGTTGAGGGAGCATAAGATGGTAAAAATCTTAGATTTTTTTATATTATTATTTATATAAATATAGAAATTAATTATAATGTATATTATTAAATTAATTATATTATATTATTATATTTTAAAAAAAAAGTTGATAAATGTATGGTGCATATGAAGATATGTGGAAAAGTGAAATACATATATTAATAATTATTACATATTTACTTATCATTTAAGTAAATAATATTTTATTATTATTGTATTGTTATTATATTAAACTAATTAAATAAAAGATAGAAAAGGAGAAGTAGAAACAGAAAAGGTAAAAAAAAAAAAAAGACACAGAGAAAGACGAAAACAGGGGAGAAAGGAAAGGGGAAGAAAAATAAAAGGAAAACCTAGGGATTTGAAGCTTGAAGTTTAATAGGTAAGCTAAATCAAGTCCTTTTCTCATAAATTTGATGTTTTTGAAATCCTAGAGTGAAATACTCTTGGATTTAAGTTGAAAATTTGAAAGATAATAGATTTTTTAGTAGGGTTTATGTTAAATAAATGATGGAATTGAGGGTTTATTTGATAGAATTTCTAGTTAGAATTGATAAAAGGGGGTTAAATTGTAAAGTAAGCTATAAGTTTTGAATTTTAGGGATTAAATTGAAATAAATTCGAAATTATGAAAATATGATAAAAATTAGATAGTTAAATGTGAGTTTGGTAGGAAATTAAGTAGTAAAAAGGTATGAATTGAGAAAGAAAAATATATAGGTTAGTTAGGATTAAATTAGAATTAAAGTAAAAGTTAGATAAAAATTTCAGCAATTAAATTGTTTTGTGCTAATGATTGTGAAATTATTTTAATTGTTCGTAGCTAATATCGAGCATGAAGCATCGGCCCAAAAAGGAAAAGAAAAGATCGTCGAGGATTAAATCCGAAGAGAATTCCGGTTTGTTTTACTATAATTCAAATCTATTTATTATTAATTGTTATATTTTAATTAAAATTCATGGTAAGTAAAATTAGGTAAGCAATTGGAATGATAATAGTGGTTTGAATTGAATTGAAATATGATTATATGTGATTATTTGAAATATGTATTGGTATTAAATTGTTAATTGATTAGAAAGTGGAAAAGTAATCTTGAATTGAAAATGAAAGAGAATTGAGAATTTGAATACCCTATTAACTAGTCGGGCTAAGTCGGATATAGTTGGCATGCCATAGGATTGGAAGAGTAAGGGATTTATCGGCTTTGCCGATCAGACACTTTATGTGTCGTATCAGGCACCTCGTGTGTCGTTTCAGGCATTTATGTGTCGCATACTGATCAGGTACTATGTACCGTTTTAGGCACAATGTGCCGTATTGGTGTGTTTGGGTTGGAATCTGTGTATCCGTCAAAGTCCAGATTGTTAATAGGGTGAATAATTGAAATGAGAAAATCAAATGAATTTGATCGATTGTGGTATTGAATATGAGAAAATTTAAAATTGCGGATTGAAACTGATATTGAAAATGAAATGCATGAATTTAATGTTTATGTAGTGATTAAAATTGCTACATGTGATATGTGATTGAGATTGAAGAATAGATAAAAATTGTATTGTTATTGTTAAATAATGAAAGTTTATGAATTAATTGATATTTAACAAACCGGATAGTTATATGCTCGGTAATTATAATTCTTTATTGCTATTATAATTTGAATTATGGTAATACCACTGAGTATAAAATACTCAGCGTACGGTTGTTTCCGTGCGTAGGTTGAAAAGGGGTCTGAGTCTCAGTTCAGCATCCAGGACAATCCCGACTCCTGCATAGAGATTTCGGTGATGTTTTCTTCCTTAAATGAAAGTGGCATGTACATAAGAATTATAATAGTTATTTTGGTATGTTATATAGTTTTGTTGTAAAGTAAGATATTATGTGTTTTGATGATTATATTAGTAAAATGGTAGAAGTTCTTTATGGCATTGGTATCGAATTGAAATGATTTGATTAGTTTTATGAGTTAATTAGAAATGATAATAGGATTTTTATTAATTAAGTTGTTATGTCAGTATGTCAAGTAAGATTTGAGTATATAAATGCCTTGATTGAAATACTGGAATTGGGTTGGTTATGTTTAGAAATTTTGCAGGGGGTTTTATGTAAAAATAAGCAGAAATGCTGCCGAAATTTTTATAAAAAAAACAAAAAAAATGAATGAAATCAATTAGTAAAATTTATATGAATTTATGATTTATTTTAATATGTTGGTTATTTATTTTGGAATTATTTGTAAATTGTTTGATATGTCTGGTAATGCCTCGTAACCCTGTTTCGACAACGGTTTGGGGTTAGGGGGTGTTACATTCTTTTTGTAAAAGTTGATCTTTATTAAAGCTTCATAATCGTGTTATTTCGTAATCCTTAAAAAAGGGGCTTGGCGTTCATAGGTTCTCGAGAGAATTGTACCCTAACTTACTGGGCTTCGATTCTTCTCGATGAATTTAGATAATCAAGCGCCCATTCTATTAAAACCATTTAGCTATTAAAATAAATTCTTAATATTTCAAAATATTGGATCCTAATTTACTGGATACGACATTTTGTTATCTCGATTTTAAAATAAAGGCAATGTTTGATGTTTAAGAATTTCGAGAAATTGAACCCTAACTTACTGGGTTCGGATTTCTCGATTGACTTAGATAATCAAATAACCTTCTTAAAACACATGATTTTCTTAAAAAGGGACAAATTTAATTTCAAAGATTGAATTGTTGCACCCTAACTTACTGAGTGTGATAATTTTTTTTTGGAATAAATGAATCTCATCATCCAATTCATTTTATTCAAATTTTTTTTCAAAGGATTGTATTTTAAAATCTTTTCAAATTCTCAACGCTAAGACATTAAACAATCGATTCGGTACCAGTTTTGGGCATTATGAGGGTGCTAACCCTTCCTCGTGCGTAACCGATTCCCGGACCTATTTTCTCAAATCTCGCAGACCTAAAATTTATTTTTAATGGTGAACCGATCACACCTTAATAAAAGATCGGTGGCGACTCCCACTTTATTTTCCAAAGTCGATCCCGTTTTTCCAAATTTAAAGGTGGTTTCGACACCTACTATTCTCCATTTCAATGTTCACTTTAATAAAGCTACAAAATTTAAAAGAAAAATTACAAAAAAGGTCATCTCTTGCAATCTTAAGCAACAACGCCATTGCTTGGGCGAAAAAAGAAAGCTACTCTAACTAACCCCAAATTTTTCCATTTATGGTAAAAAGAAATTTATAGGTGTGCAAAAAAGCAATACCATCATAATTAAATTATGAAACGCTCCGTAATAAAATTTATAAAAAAAATTATATAAAAATAAAATATGATATTAGTAGAAATGATAAAATTGAGATAACGAAGATGGTAATGTCTTAATTTCAAATTATATATATGTATTTTTTTAGATTTTATATAAAAATATAAAAATTAAAATACTCTCGAAATAATATTTATTGTTTCGTGAAAATAATAATTTCAACTTACTTTGCTTCTCAAAAACAATATTAAAGAATCTTACACCTTAGTTTCAAAATCAAATATCTTACCATCCCAAACTCAACATTTTTATTTACTTCTTTGTGCATCTACACGTATAAGATGGGCTATATGTTTAAATCCTTTCATTTTAAAAATGTCATATAATCTGAAATTATTTTGGTGGTGTTATCAATTGAACTTCAATTATTATGTCAAAAGAGTAGAAGGACTAAATTTAAAAGATTAAAAGTATAGTGACCAATTTTTAAATGTATAGAAAGTAGAGGGACACGAAAGCATACTTAGACCAACTTTTATATAATAATTGAATAATGGGATTAGTTTATCTTTTTTACATCAAAATTTCTTTCAAAGAAATTATCAATTTTGATTGTTGACATTGACGTGTTTGAAACCATGCAAACCCATCCAAGATATAGTGATTAATGAATGATGGTGGATCACGTTTGGTTCGCTGTATTGGAATAGAGGCGTAATAGCAATTCAATTGTTTGGTTGAATGTAATGGAATAGAGGCGTAATAGTATTCTTGTGTTTAGTTGAATGGAATGGAGGTGTACTAGCGTAAGAGAAAAAACTAAAATGACTAGAATACCCTTAGAGAAATTTGTTTAGGTAAATGATTATTGTTATTGTTATTAAATTTTAATAAGATTATTAATATCAATAATAAATAATTTAATCATATTTTAACATAATTATTATTAAATATATTTTAATTAAAATATATAATTTAATAAAATTCTTAATAATCAATATTCTTATATGAATTTACTAAAATCATAATATATGATACTATAAAATATAATTTAACATAATTATTATTGAATATATTTTAATTAAAATATCTAATTTAATAAAATTCTTAATAATCAATATTCTTATAACAAAATTCAAAGTAATTTCCGACGGCTAAAATGTTAAGACTACAATTGTGATTGTTGTGATTGTTGTTGTATGTGTGACTGATTCAAATTCTATTCTTTGCAAATGAATATGATTTGAATTGTTAGATGCACACTGACACTGCTATTGGAACAACAAACATGGTTTTTTTACAAACATACGAGAGTAATTTGATTGAATTCTAGTGCAGAGAATCAAAAGCCCAGATGGAACATTTTGTACTAACTTTTTAAGTACATAAATAAACCTTTAGAATCCTAGGATTAAACGAATATAAAGACAATAAAATTAAACATGGAAGGAGGGATTGTTCAAGGAAATGAATTCAATCTGGTTTCTTCAAGTTGAGACAATTATCTGCTGCTTGACTGAATAACTCCTGAACCTGTTTCAGTTCCTTCACTGGTAAGGAAATAATCAGAATTGTGAAGATCATAGATATGGAGGTTTCCCTCACAATCACCAACAGCCATGTATTTTCCATCTGAACTAATTGCCATTGACCGCAAACCTAGATTGCCAAAAGCTGTATCCTCAGTGGCGATCTCAAAACTTCCGGCACTCACTGCTTCAGGCAAAAGAAAAAAAGAAATTTAATCCAACAGTTGCAGGGTGGAAAGTACAAATATAAATTAACTTACTAAAACACATTTCAATTCATAATAAATCCAAAAAAAAAAAGATAAAGTGCCTGGAATGATAACTAAACAAATCTGCACATTTTAACATGCTTCCAACTTATGCTAGGACCTATTATAACTGAGGCCTTTACCTATATTAATAATCCCCTCTGCTTCAGTGATCAAATAATTATTGTCAGCATTATCCCTTAATAGATCAGGTTGTAAGACAAGATCCCATAACCTAACTGTGCCATCAGCTGAACAGGTTGCAAAAGAGACTCATCCGGAACATCCCTTCGCAGCACACATAAGAGATGGATCGTGCATTTTTTCACAACAGAGATTCTTGATATCCCATATACAAGCCGAATGAGAAATAAGAGCAAAGGACCTGGTAGCCTGGAAAGATACCAATAAAAGTTCACTTAATCAAGTTCTAATCTATAAATAAGCTCAAAATACCAACTAAAGGAGAAGACCTTAGGTTGTAACTAATTTTCTTGTAGAATTAGGTGGTTTCTTCCTCAGAACAAATAAAAAATGAATATCACTAATATGAAACAATCACCTCATTCTCTTGATGGAAATTCCATATATGGAGACTATGATCTCCATAGATCACAACTGCAAAAGAGAAAATTTGAAAATGTACCATTATGAGTTACAAAGAGGTGGAATATCAAGAGTAAAGAGAACCAGTTGAGTTAAAAAGCGCACCAAGCTTTTCTGAGATGAACTGACAAGCAACTGCATCAGGAAGAGTAGGGGCTAACAGAAAATTATTTTCACCAGCTTTAGGGCAAAAAAGATCAATTTCTCCATGGCATGATTTGGCCTTAGAGTACAATAGGCTTCCCACATATCCAAGATCCTCACCATTGAAGAGCTGTACTTGTCCGTTACTACAAGCACAAGCAATTAAACCTTAGAGTACAATAGGCTTCCCACATATCCAAGATCCTCACCATTGAAGAGCTGTACTTGTCCGTTACTACAAGCACAAGCAATTAACTTGCTGGATGCAGATAGTGCAAATCCTTTTTCAACCTGAAAGTTAATTTTGGAATGCATCAAACTCAAACGTGACCCAAATTGCAATAGTTGAGTTATATTTGATGCAGTTCTACACATCCATACCACATTCTGTAATTTAGAAGCTTCAGACCTCAGTGACAACTTTCCAGCTTAATGACTAACTAAAATCTTACCATAGTATCCAAATATGTTAACCTTAAAGCAGAACGAAAAAACATAACATCATAAGTCTCAAACGTACCTTTAAATCAACCGAATTTCTTAATGACAGCCCAGAATCTATTAGGCATAGAACTCCTGTACGTAAAAGAAGAAAGATTGAAAATTTTGACTATGTTTCAGAATCTCTAATCAATTTAACTCTTAAATACAATGGAAAGAAATTCGTAACCTGCATCAGTCAGTGCGTATATAGGAAAGAAACTGAGCAAATCGGATGAAGATATATATATTCCACGACTCTTCTATTACTGTAAACAAAATTTAGGATAGATTAGGCATCTAAACGCTACGTACCTTGGATGACGCTGGATCTGATTTCTTGAGCTTTCGATTAGTTTTCATATTGGAAAGGGAGAAATTGCTAATATTTTTGGAGGAAGTGAAGTTGTTTATGGTCTACTGGTAACGTTCGAACTTCGAATGAATAGGGATTGAGTATGGGGGCGGGAAATCTTTGCAAATCAAAAGAAAAGAAACTGAGCAAATCAGCAGAAAAGAAAAGAACAGAGGGAGCAAATCGGCAGAAACTGAGCAAATCGGCAGAAGCTAGAAAGAAGGAACAGAAGACGCAAAGGGAAAGCCGATCGGGAGGGTAAAACAGGGAGGGTAAATTGAAGCAGCACCTAAACTAAGCAAATCGGTGGATTTCACCGATTAGGTCAGTAATGTATTAGACCCGTAATAGCAATAGCAACGGATTAAGGGGGATTAAGTGAGGCCCACCGATTAGGGGTGTATTGGCACCAAAGATGATGTTAGTGTATTATCTCACACAAATCCAAATCAAAGTTTCTCTCAAATAATGATTACTTCTGTAAAGCCCGGGCAGTTTTATTTATGATTCTGTTTTTTGTTTTTATTATTATTTTTATTTACTTCACCTATTTGTTGTCGGTTTATTATTATTTCTTCAACATTTTATAATGAAAATGACTTTTAAAATAGATTAGTCACTGCCTATTATTCTTTTATTATTGTGCTTGTTTCTTGTACATTTTGTTGATTTTGTCATTTCTTTTAATTATTAGGTTTTTCATATTATTTTATTCTTTCTAATTTTCATGTGCTACATTTTTATGTTACTTCATTTATTCTAGTTGCAATTTAACTACCCTGTCACACCATCATCATTATACTCCATTATTTACGTTTAAATATTTCATTCATAATGTATTTTGCATCATTGCATTAGTGTTGTATTACACAATATGTTTAAGAAGAAAATATTTGTTCTCTTCCATGCGATACCTACATTCTATCAAGTACCATGTTAGTTCGTATTAGAATTCAAAAAGAAAGTTTTAAATAAGGCAATGTTTCGCGTTTTAGGAATTCGAGAAATTGTACCCTGACTTATTGGGTCTCAATTTTCTCGTTAAACCCAAATAGCAAAATATCCTTTTAAATTTCCAAACACAATAAATTTTGAAAATAAAGGCAATATTCTGTATTTAGAAAATTCGAGAAATCGTGCCCTAACTTACTGGGCTTCGATTTTTCTCGCGTTGATCCTAAATAACCGAATATCCTTTTAAAATTATAACAAATGAGGTTTGAATAAAAAAAATAAAATAATAAAAGGCAAGCTTACTCTCAAAATACGAGGTGTCGTGTCCTAACTTACTGGATGTGACATTTTGTTACTTCGAGATAAGAAGGCATTTTCCATTTTGATTTATTAGAGTAATTTTAAAATAACGCAATATAAAAAGGGATCGTATTTTTAAATTATTTTCGAGTTTTTATTTTTCGACACCAAGACATTAAGTAATCAATTAGGTACCAATTTTGGGCGTATCGAGGGTGCTAATCCTTCCTCGTGCTTAACCGACTCCTAAACCCATTTTTCTGAATTTCGTAGAGCAAAATCGTTGTTTTAATAAAAATTAAATCGTTTATTAAAAACAACCACTCTTCGAGGTGACCCGATCACACCTCATCGAAAAAGGATTGGTGTCGACTCCCGTTTTCGTTTTCGTTTTCAAAATCTAAGTCGACCCCGTTTTGTCAAAAAAATGTTGTCAACAACTTCCATCTTAAAATATATTATATTCTAGCTTTGATTCTTGTTCTATAATCTTGCTATTTATATCCTATGATTTTTTTCCGATTATGAAGAAATGATTAAACATTAATAATTATAATAAAAATAATTCGACTCGAAATTCGATCCCATTAATCTTCCTATCTAATAAAATTTTAAAGACTCTATGAGAGAGTGCATTCCAAACACGACTGAATAATCTTTTTCTTCCCCACTTCTTTTTCATTTCTGATGATACCATGTATCAACAAAGCATATTTATTTTTTGGAATTATGAATAATAATAAGAAGTAGAAGAATTGAATAAAAAAATTACCTACCCCTTTCGTGTATTACTCCACGTTTCCAAGTTTTCTGAAAATTTTTACTTCCCTCGTCTGTTACGTGGTTAAGCAACGTTGAAGAGGAGTTACGTACGCATCTTCTAACCCTCATTTGGCTACAATTCTGGCCTCTACTTGCTGTCGTTTATGTTATGTTTTTCATCACCGATACTTTAATGGCACCATTTCTTTTTATAAGAGACAGGGTAGGAAACTTACCTGTAATTCATTCAATTAATGCACCACAATTGATACGAAGGAAACTCCAAATTTTGTTTTTGTTTTGAACTTTCCTCTCGTTATCCAATGTCATTGAATTATTAGTAATTTTATATTTTGGTCACTCAATTTCAAAAAATTATAAAATAATCACTTAACTATTCGAAAGTTTATACTTTGTTGACTAGGTTGTTAAATCTTTAACGGACGGCTAATGTAGTTATTAAATTATTGTTTATCATTGTTATACTTCCCCCATGAGTGGGAGCATGCGGTAGGTCAGAAGGCCACTTGAGGGATGTACTCCACCTGTTACAGGTTGGAAGGTCGCTAGAAGCTTCACCCCTCGTTTTATCCATCTGAGCAGGTAAAAGGTAACCATTCGAGGAAACTAACCATCTGTTCCTCTAGGCATCCAACTTTCTGTTAAGGATGTGATCCTTTTTATCATCAAATCTCACGCGGGCTTAACTATTTCATACTCCAAATCACAACGAATGACGAGATATGTCCCTATATGACCAAACAGAATGTAGCCTTTTGAGGAAACTAACCATCCATTCGAAGAAACTAACCATCTATTCCTCCAGGCACCCGACTTTCTGCTAAGAACATGATCCTTTTAGTCACAAAACCCCATGAGAGCTCAATTGCTCCATTACCCCAAATTAAAACGAATGACAACATATGTCCCATCACAAACATCATTGTCTCATCAAAGACATTCACCCTATGCCTCTTGCAATTATGACTTGATTGCAAATCTAACACGTGAACGTCATCCTACGTAGGACCTTACCTATAAATAGTCCCCAATACGATGACGAGGGGATCGACTCTCCAAGATACTTGCCTACACTCTACCAACTTACCTCAACACTCAACCTTCATACTTTCTCCACTTTCACTCTTTGTAATTTTCGACTCTCTGCCTCAAATTGGGTGAACCGACCTTCATTAACACCACCATATTCTCCTCTATATCTCCTCATTATTATACACTCGATATCAACAATCATATGTAATATAATATATATTAGTCTCGGAGTTTCCATGTGACTTTAAAAAAAAAAGCGTGTTGGATGCCTTTTTATCTTTTAATGAATTAACTAAACCTATTTTCCCTACAAGTACTAAACTAGATCTAAGGATTTTCCTAAAAACAACTAAAACTAGGTTAGATTAATTCGATTTAAAAGTCACTTGAAAAGTATGCAGCTAATATATATATATATATATATATGATAAAAAGTTATTTAATGGTGACATTAGTAGTATATTAAAGATTTTACAGTAGAATGATTTTAAATAAAATTTTTTAAATAAATCATAATTATTTTATAATATTTTGAAGTTGAGTAATTAAAATATAAATTTTTAAATAGTGTAATGAATTGATGAGGACTTACCGCAAAACATTTTCTTGTAAAATGACTGTTGATTACTACATTTGTATGGTTTCTAACATCCAAAGTTCCGTTTCTCATACCAGGATCAGCATCGGAATTATTGTTGCATGTTCAGTTCACAAAATGTAATCTTCATAAACCAAGAAGAAATCAGTGGTAAACAAAAGTTTTAAAGCAGATTGCAATTTTAGTCAACAAACTATATCCATCAATCACGACACCAAATTACCTCAACCATTTACATCTTCATCATCATAAGAAACTCTACTCATTAACTGTAAATACAATTACAATCCTACTATTCTTATGTTCCTTCCTTTTTAGAGGAAAAAAAGGTCAGCTCTCAGCTCTTACAATCTTAAGCAATGAATCCATTGTTTGGACTTTGGACAAATAATAATAATAATAATAACTACATTAACTAACCCAAAATTTTTGCTTTTATGTTAACAAAAAAAAAAAAAAAAGAAAATTACAAGAGCAAGAAGGGCACCTAATTAGGCCATTTTCATTACAGGCCGTACAAGTCTTGAACCCAGATTTTTGAGTGTACAATTTACGGCTACCGTTACATTCGTTGCACAAGAGGAATCTGTAACCGCCGCGGACGACACAAGTGCCAGGTTCAGCTGCGGGCAGTCTTTCGACGATCTTCTTGAGCTCGCCGATCTCGTGGAGCTGTTTGATCTCCTCTGCCCCTCCCATGTATCTGCCGCCAATGAAAACCCGCGGCAAAGTCAAGTTGCTTTGACCCAGGATCCCACGCAATTCGTTTAAGAACCTGGAGTCCATCGACAGGTCCCTCTCGTCGATCGAGACTCGGAATCCATGGAGGATCGACCGCACGGTCTTGCAATCCTCGAATGTCGACCGAACCACCTGAAGGCTTGTGAAATAGACCACAACCCGCTTCTCGGCGCCCGGGATGGAAATGGAAGGATCCGAAACCGAATCCGTGATTTTCCATGTGCGGGCGGGGCCCCATGAACGGAGGAGGGAGTTGACGATTCGCACGCGGTAGAAGACATTGGCGTTTCTTTTGGAGGAGGCGGAAGAATCCTGTGTGCAAAGGTGTTGGATATCTTTGAAAGAAGAGCAGGAGAAAGGAGATGAAGTATCATGAATCCGCAATGGCATTTTCTTGTTGCCCCACGGTCGCCACATTTGAATAGAAGTTGAAAGATGAGATTTTCTTTTTTGCTCTTCAAAAGCTCAACGTAGAAATTGTTTAACCCTTACTTATAAATTTTTTTTTAAAAAAATCAATACAAATACATTAAGTTAAGCCACCATGGGCTAGAAGACCACTAATTTTATCTGCGTAATCCTGTTTTCCATTGATTAGTTATATCTCCAAATACTTACACTTTAGAAGTTATCTTGATTATGCAGCCGGTTCATCTTCTTTGGAACATGTTCCATAGTATCCGAATTTTCTTTCTCAATAATCTTAAGAAAAAATTTGCCCAATGTCTATTTTGAAGGACATTAATCACCTCTAAATTGTCATCACCTTTAAAAGTGTTAAAAAAAAACCATCAACCAATCAAAACATGTCGAGTGGCAAAAGTTGACCCTAATGTAGTTGTTGATTGTGGGTGTATTTGTCAAATGTTAACTATAATGTGGTCGTTGATTGTGGGTGTATCTGTTGATAAGCATTTGACTATGTTGACTAATCAATACTGATGTTGATTGAATAAAAAATTGTTTAAAAATATTTAAAATGTGGTAAAAGAATATTTAAGAAATGTAAAAAATTATAAAATAAATATTAAAAATTTTATAAAAATAATTAAAAATAAAATTAAGTTGTCAAAACTATAGAAACTGTAAAAAAAATATTTTAAAAATGTATAATTTCTTACATTTTGTCTCAAACTCTCAATCATTTCTCATATTTGTTTCTCAACCTATACTCCCTCACTCAAGCATTTCTCTCGACCCGAGTGAAAGATTTTGTTTGAAGAAATAGAAATATGTATCTGATTTCTACCTGTAATTGCCTACTGGGATTGGATGAAATCCATACAAGCTGGATTGTTCATAAAATAGATGAAATATTGATACAATCCAGTACCACATCTAAAATCCATATTAAAACCCACAAAATGAAAAAATAAAAAACCCACCGTTAGATCGTCAAGCTAGATCTGACGAAGGGCTTGGAAGAGATGATTTTAACTATGAATAGGAGGTTGTTGATGTGGTCGAAGGTCATTGTAAGCTATCATCAATGGAAAAAAAATGGAATTTAGAATTAACTAATTATGTTGAAATTTTTAGTTAAATAACTTTGTAGTTTTAACTTCGATTTAATTTTTGTAATTCTTTTAGGAGTTTCTAATATATATTTATTCTTTTAAAAATTTTAAATAATTTTAATTCTTCTTTTACATTTTAAATATTTTTTTATAGTTTTTTCAAATTTTTTGACAAGTCAACGGGGACATCAGTAGTCTAACATTTGCCATATGATGTGTTTTGATTGGTTGACAATGATTTTTAACATGTTAGTTTCAAGTATAATGGAACGATAGTTTTAAGTATAATATGAGAAAATGGGTATAATTCAAAGGTCAAATCGACAATAAAGCCTAAATATTGTTAGCCAAAAGCAGAAATGGAAGCAATTTTGAGCTTTTTTTCAGTATTCTTACCTCTCTTTCTTTTTGTACAGAAAGAAGGTGATTTTTCTGCTGCCTTAAATTTCACTTCAGCAGCTTAACAGTTAAAGCTTGGTTTTTACTTACCAACTTGGTTCAGCCATTAAACTCATTAATGAAACATGGACATTTGTCCCTTCACCATCAAATGAAATGCTAGTAAAACTTGTATTAATAAGCCTAACACCTCTTTGCCATCGATTTTAATTAAGATATGAAAAGAGAAAGTGATAAATTAAAAGGAGATGGATCCCAACATGTGGAGATTGGGACCATAGATAAGGCAGCCAAGTGCCATAATTCCTGAACAGATAGACAATCGTGTTTGGAAGGACAGAATGAATTGTTTCCAAAAGTTAAAAAGGTTAGAGATCAGAAAAGCAACATCCCAAAGTGGAGGACTCTGAAAAGTTTCACCATTTCACATGGTTTGGAGACAAAGTGAAAGAGTATGACAATACAACATTATCCACAGGCACATGCTCATCAATGAAGTTAATATAGTTATGTTCCATTTTTGTATGCTCATTGCTATAACACCAGAATAGAAGAATGCCAATGTCATCCTAAAATCACAGCCTCGTTTATCAGGTGGATTGAATAAAACACCTCAACGATAGTATACGGAGATCTGAGGAATGTTGATGTCATTGTCTTCATCATCCTCACATGCCACTACCACATCCAAGTGGGACCGGTAGGGAGGCAAGTCTTCCTTGGCTATTTCCCGAGCCACATCTACCACCTTCTTATCCAATCGCTCTTTATGTCTCGGAAACATGTTGTTGAAGAGCAGGCAACTTCCATAAGATATGCTGTAAGCATTCAAGCCCTTATCTTTGAGCCACTGGATGAGTTCCCTCACTGTGGGATTACCTCTCAAGATCCATCTGTCCCACACAGTCCAGCTCATGTCACGGTGCTTCATGACCTTGGGCGGGACTGGCTCAGCCATAGAGAACAAAGGCAGTGCTAAGTTTGCAAATGTATTTCGATAGTCCTCCACTTTATGTGCTCCATCAAGAACCTTGTATAGTTCAAGGCATACAAGGCCAGTAGCCATAGCTGTTGAAGTGGCAATTGCTGGAATGATTCTTCCAGCAATAAACTTTGCCTTTAGCTTATCCACCTCGGGAATACTATAGTTCCTTGCCCTCATGTTGGCAAGCCCAGCTATAAGATCCATGTGATAGTTTGTATCATCATCCTAGAATTCATGAGATTACATTAGCATTAACTTCCATCAAAAGTTGATTATAAGGTTTCTAGAGATAAATAAGGATAGCACAAAAAGATATCGTTACAAGTTATCACCAGAGAAGATGTAATCAAACCTTTTCAAATTGAATTGGTTTCATCCTGAATCCTGAAGGCAAATTGTTCCTACAATGCTCTAACTTGAGGAGTAACTCATTAATGACGGCTGCATCATCCACAGAACCAGTGGAAAGACTAGTAGCCTTCTCATCTGTCTCAATGTTGACTCCTTCCTTCGGTTGGAAATCTGGGACTATTACCTTCTCAACTGCCTTGGCCAACATCTTAGTATTTTTGACCCAGTCAGGGACTGGGATCCCAAATGTTTCAGCTCTAAGTATAGATGCAGCCATAATAAATTGAAGATGGCTAGGATCAGTAGTTGAAAATTGAAGAGGACGTGGGAATCGCTTTGGAGCAGACCAGAAGGGAGCCCCAGTACTGGTTATGGCATCTTCAGGAAATGTAAATGTTAACTGCTTCACCCGGTTAACAAAATAGTCTTCAAATCTAAGTTCAAAAGTAAATAATATCAATCAAAAGGTCCTACAAGAAAATGATGCAAACAAAGAATTCTAGTACTACCTTAGACGAGCCCAAGTAACACAATCCTGGAATGTCTCACATTTTTCCTGCTCAAGGCACTGAAGGATGCGCTCCAAGTTATCCTTAGCTTGAGCATCAGCAGCATTTCTCATTGCAGTAGCATATTCAGATGGATTGGAAAGATAAGCATTCACTTCCGCAGGAGTTTTCTCAAGCAAGCCCTCAAACTCAGATCGAGCCCAAGTCAAACAATGGTCAATGTTGTGTGGAAATGAGTGCACCGTGCACATTGGAGCCTGTTTCTCGGTTGGGTCTCTTGAGGCTCCGTAGTTCTCAGTTAGATGAGGAATCACCATCTGGGTGTTGCATTTAGCACCAAGAGTTCCTGACTCAAGAAGTGGTTTCTGGAAATACAAGCACCTCTGATCAACATACAACCTAGCATTGACATTATCCAATGCATTGATGACCACTGTTAGGTTCTCCCAGAAGTCGTCATTAAACACACACTCAGTTTCAGGACCCACACGATTTTGCAAAGCTTCAATTTTAAGCTGAGGATTTATAGATACAGCAGCAGAAGCAGCAACAGTAGATTTAGCTTGCCCGATGTTCCAATCCTGGAACAAAAACTGCCTGCTAAGGTTGCTCTTCTCAATTACATCATCATCAGTGATTGTTAGCTTGCCCTGACTACCACATGAAACACCCATCAATGCCACATTTTTCAGGAACTCACAGCCTAAGGCCCCAGATCCAACTATAAACACTTTTGCGTCCTCCAGATTCTTCTGAAGTTTGGAGCCAAATACTGATATCTGTGCATCATAACGGCTATTCAATGGTTTAAAATCAATGGGGTCCAAAGGTTCAACAGGGAGAGACTCCACTGAGTCAAAATAGAAGAACTGTTGAAAACAAATGATTTATGGTTAAATTTCCACTAAAAATCAAGTTCAAAAGCAACTAGAATTATATATCAGTTGTGAAAGTATCACGAATTAAGTTGCACAAACTATCACCTATTTAACAAAGTCTCCTAATTCTTACAAAAACAAAATTGCTTAGTTTGACAGATTAATTTAGTTAAGAAGTGCCTAAAAGTTCAAACGAGTTCATGCATTTGTTACTAATAGAAATGAAGTCCCAATAGCATAATTAGAAGGTGTTAACTATCTAAGCATTGGCATCCCTAAATGCATGTGTAGATAGATACCATCTAACATACATGCGTAACTATGAGAAAAACATATGGAATAGAGTAGTTCCGGCCAACCTGAAAAAGTGGATGAAATTTTCCAGAACATGCTTTGACTACCTCTTGTCCCACAATTCCTCCAAACATGGCAGCCATGGGATTCAGTACTGCTCTGGCACCAAAGGCAAAATGCGTCAGAAGTTTTGGGCTGATATCTTCCAGTCCACCCTCCCCAAGGCATTCATTGATGTTACCAGCAATAGATATAAACTTCTGTGCATCTTCTTCCGATCTAGCAACAGGAAAGCGGCCAAATTCACAAATAAACCTATTCAGTGCTTGAAACGCAATGTGCAGGAGAGGAGGGCGGTCAAACTTCGAGAAATCACTCAGAAGAAAATCACCAGGGTCTTTAAGAGCTGCTCTCAATGGCTTAAAATTCAACACCTTGGGTTGTTTCACCTGAGTGACAATGCCACCTTTAACATATGTACCAAAATTTGTGGTGTCCTCCTCAAGAGTAAACGAGTATGGCCTCACACTTTTAATCTTCCGTGGCTTTCCATCATTGAGTTCTTTCATACCCTGAATTTCAGAGAACACAACAAGATTCCCATCCTCAAACTCAAGCCTTTCATCATCGACACATGATACTAGGGCAGGGTTGTCATTGCTGATGGATGCAATTATACCCGTGTGTGGTTCCTCTCCATCAACATCAAAAACAGTAAACTTAGGACCAAAGTCGCAAAAGACAGTACCAAAAAGGCCTCTAACTTCAGTCTTGATAAAGGAAATTGGAGGCTGATGATTATGGCAATAGTCATTATACTCGAGGGATTTTTCAAGACTTATATCAGTGAATACAACAGCCTGCACCAGTTAGAAAAAAAAAAACCAACAGAACACAAGATGACATATGTGCTGAAAAAGTAAAGAAATTAAAAACATAAGACGAGAGAAAGAGGAGGAAGCCATGAATACTCAATCATAAATAGAGGTGAAATAGTAGGGGTTTTTTATTTATTTTACAAGCAATCAATCTCTACAACTTGAACCCACCGCATGGACAGTAAGACGAACATCCATGACCAATAAGTCAAACAAGGGTTAAATCTTATTCTTCCAAACAGGAGTTGTAAGCGAAACATTAATGTTTGTAAACTATTTAAGTTCAATTCGAAAAAAAGTTCAAATTTGATTCAATAATTCAATCGAGCTCAAGCTATTGAAAGACTTGAATTTAAGTATTTTAATTTTGATAGGAGCAACTTGTGAGTCTAATGAAGTTTTTCATTTATAACATATTTATAATATTAAATTACTACTTTACCCGCAAACTAAAATCCAGCCTATATAATTTTTTTCTTTTTACTCTTTCCTTTGCAATTATGCCGTTCACTTTCTCATTTTCGTTCGAGCAGGTAAATGCCAGGGGTGAATTTATTTATTTATTTATTTTTGGATATAGTAAATGTAACTGATTGAGTTTTTACAATTGAATCAAATTCTAGCAAGCGAAGTCAGTGTTGAACTCAAGAAAAACCATGAAAGTTGAAGACAAATAATAGTGTGAAGATGAAGCAGCATTTCGGACTACTTGCTAAGTTTCTGAAACTCGTTAGTTATAGTGGTTTCTGGAGGAACAAGATGTGCTTCAATGTTTCAAGACCCACACACTAGTTCCTAGGAAGCAGCATTTCTGAAACTCGTTAGTTAGTAAACAACTTTCACAGGAATCTTAGCTAGTTTCTGAGTTTTCCTCTACTTGGTTCTATGCTAACCAATAATCAACCAGAATATTTGACTATGCTCCACCTAAGAAACGAAAAATAGTTTTTACCATCACTATTGTTGAAAGTAGCATCACCACAGATGATACTGAAGTTTCAAATAAGGTGCTACAAGTTCCTAAGGCTAAAACCCAGGGGTTATTGGAGATTAGTTGGATGTTAAATAAGTTTAGGCTTAGAAGGGTAATCAAGATACGAGATTTTTGGTGAAACTACCTGGATTGCAGAAGAAGAGCCGCAAATAATTGATCACAAAATTTATGCCCAGTGAAAGTTTCCTTGTTTTCAAAGCCAAGGAGAATGACGCAAGACCTTTCCTACTTTACTATTACATTATTTTATTTTTATTTATTAATAAGGGTAAACTGCAAAAGTAATCACTTTTGTTTACCTCATGTTACGTTTTAGTCGCTTATATTTAAAATGCTACGTTTTAATCACTTATATTATTGATTTGTAACATTTTAATCACTGAGTCATTAATTGTTATTAACAATATAAGGGTAAGCTGGCATGACATGTTAAATCATCATTTCAGCTTACCGTTACACCGTTAATGACAATTGATGGCTCAGTAACTAAAATGTTAGAACACATAACATAAGTGATTAAAACATAATATTTCAAACATAAATGACTAAAATGTAATATGAGGCAAACAAAAGTAACTATTTTGATAGTTTACATTATTAATTATTAGACATGGATAGAATTAGGTTAAAGGGTATTAAAGCTCCCAGAAGTTTCAAAAAAGAAAAACCAATTAAAACTTTGATTTTTTTTTTGTACTCAAATGAGTCCTTCAACGTTAGAAATACAATTTAAACAAAAAACCTAAACATGGGCAAAGAATTAGATAAATGAGTGAATAAATTGAAGTACCTGGAAATCAGAAAGTTTTTGCTTGGTCAAAGTGGTCGTTAAGGTGGAAATGACGACAGCATTGTTTAGCTCCTGCAACTTTTGAAGCGAAGCAAGTGCTCTATTCTTACCAACATCATTCTCAGAGAAAACAAAACTACTGGACAAATCCCACATCTCCACCACTCCTTCATCATGCAAGGTCACGGACTTAACACCAGTAAGTATTAGATTCTTTGCTACAGAAAGCCAAAATGAAATTGGAAATCATTAGCTTCACATGACATTCAAATCAAATTAAGTATAGTCCTGCACTGAAGATTATAAACTCCTCACACATTGTCTCGTTAACCACCGTGAAAAATATTACGGAACGCATAAATTTTGCCTTTATGTGATATATATTTTAATTTTTAACGCTTTTTAAAATTTTCTTTTACTTTATTTTCTTTTTATTCTTTTTTTATTCTTCCTTCCTTTTTCACGTTTCTTATTCTTTCCTTTCTTTTTTCTTAATCTGTTCCTTCATCACCATCTTCATCTCACCCATGAACTTTCACCATTATCATCTTCAACCCACGAACCAAAAACCCCAAACCACTGAAAACAAAACCCAGACGTAAACAGCAACAAACGCCCAAACCCATGAATTTGGATTGTGGAGAGGAAAAGCCTGATGAGGCTTTGGTGCTCCATTCGCAGATCCCAACAGTGAAATTGAAGCTTAAGAGTAGATAAACAACATATAGAAAACGGAAGCTGATCCGATGATCGGGGAGGGGGATCGGAAAAACCTAGGCCGCAACTTTGGTTTTAGATCTACGAAAATCGATGATAATTTTGAAGAAACGGAAAATAGATTCGGAAAGAGCATGAGAAAACGAATTTGAAAGTGAAGTTTGGGCTCCGGCGGCCACCGGCGATGACAACCAGCGCGGTGACCCGACACCAGAGTTGGCCGGATTTTGGATCTGGCTTTTAGTCTCGGAGAGTTGATGCAACATTTGAATTGGAGAGGGAAGAAAAGAAACCGAAAAAGAAAGGAAGAAAATAAAAATAATATATTTTTTTAAGTATTAGCGAGCCTCACAAAAATATTATTATTTTAATATTAAATTAAAAATGACATGGTGATTAAAAAATATATGGTTGATTTTAACATTGGATGATGGCGCAGTGATCAAAATATCATAAACTGATAACATTAATGATTAATGATTATTTCAAAATAAATTAAAATTTAGTGATTAAAATTCATACCTAAATGATTATTTTATAATTTACCCTAAAATAATTATTATAATAAATAACGTAGAAAAATGGATACCAATTTCAGCACCGAGGCCTTGCATCCCCGAGATGAGGATATTGGAGGCAAAAAGGCGTCGCATTGTCTCGCGGCCATACACAGCAAGTTGTCGGCTGTGCAGATCCTCATCTATATCATTGTGATTGGCATCTCTGGGAGCCATGACCGATGGCTCAATCACGAAAGTGTTACTGTAGTTACTGCTATTGTCCCCTGTGGTTACGCTTTTTTTATCAGCAGTCAAATCGGCGGCAGCAGTGGTGGAAATGCGATGCTTCTTGGTTGGCGGTGAGACAGTGACGTCGTTTATGTTGTTATTATCATTTTCAGACTCTCCTTCTACAACCTCTCCTTCACCTGCTCTCTTTCTAGGAAGCATATAGTGCATTAAACTGCCGAAAATGCCATAAAACCCAAGAAAAACGATCGTCAATGCCGCTAATGTAGACAATTTCATGTTATCATCCATCTCACACATCTCACTTTTATTTAAAAAAAAAAACAACAACAACAACAAAGATGGGTAAATCGAACCTTAGTCTTATCATGATTGTTATTAAATATTCTTTTATTCTTATTTAAGCATTTAAAAGAGAAAAAAAAATAAAAAGGAAAAACGTACCGGTTAGGACTCTGATCAAGAGGAGAAAAGAATCCGAGGAAGGAAAATTGGTTTCCTTTAGAGTATATTTTAATTTTGCTGGTGAGTTTGTTTATGCTTCAAGTTCAGTGAGGGAATGAGAATGAAAAAGAAGCTTTCCTTTTTCTGATTTAGGGTTTTAACAGTTTTAATTTGGTTGTTAATTTTTTATATTAAATTTGGGTTCGAGTTTTTACATTTGTTTTAATAAAAATAAATTTTATTTATGGCTTTGGGTAATATATGATTAAGTTTTAAATTTTTCTATAAATATTTTTAAAAAATAATGATTTTTTAAATAAATAAAAAATAATTTATATAGTATTTTCAAATATATATAATATTATTATTTTAAATATAAAATATTTATTTTTACAATATAAAATTTTAAATGAGAGAAAAATGAAATCAACTCGGTTAGATTACTCACAATTTTTTAAGATGACTATGTAAGTTTATTTACAATATTTGTTAATTGGTGCCTTTTGATATTTAGATTAATTAACACCTTTTATATATATATATATATGCTTTAAGACTAATGTTCTATTTATTCTATAGAAAAAAAATATTAATGTTATATTTATAATAATATGGTTTAATATTAATGTTCTATTTGATAGTATGCTTTTATGTCAGGTTGATTATTTATTTGTTTTAAAATACAGATTAAAATTTTTAAAATTAAAATATACTCTAAGTAAGATTTTCATAATTGAATCGGTGGCCGAACTGGTTAGGCCACGGTTCATATAGTTTTATTAAAAAAATCATAAAAAAATTTGTTCCATTGGTTTTTTTAGCTTAGTTTAATCGGTCAATATCGGTTCACAAGTCAACTAGTCTAATGCCTTTCTTCGAACAGATACTGTGACTGGTTCGATCCAATTCAAACAACCATGACTCTAAATCTCTACATTTCATACATTTGAGATTTAGTCTTATTTTTACTTTCGTGAATTTAATCCTCTACTTTTTAGATTTAAAAGTCCACTTTTAAATTATATATTATCAAAATCATTTTTAATTAACAATTAATTTGACAAAAATAAATAAATTTTAATTTTGCAACACTATTTTTTATTAAGCAAATTGGAGTTGCCACTTATCTTTGTCTAGGTATGATTGAACACTTATTAAATATTTAAGTATGTTATATAAATTACATAATACATTAAAAAACAAAAACATTACATTATATTACAAAAATATAAAATGAGTCAGATTCACCTGAAGTCAAGCCTTAAATGCTGAGCTAAAGCTCATATTTTTTAATGGGCCTAAAATTTTTCATGATAATTTAATTAGTTTCAAATTTCGGTTTTTTCATATTAATTTTGTTTAAGATTTTCACTTACCTTTTATCAAATAAATTTTTTTTATAGTTTTCTTAATTTTATTTAGTAAATTTTAATGAATTCTTTTATAAATATTTCTAAAATCAACTTTTCAAGTAAAAGTTAATAAAAAAATCATATAAAAATTTTAAATTATTTTTACTATTATATATATAAAGCATTTAAATTTATATTGTAAAGATTTTATAATAATTATAAATTAAATAAAAATAAAATTCTATTCTTTTCGAAGAATCATAATTTTAAAATTTTTATTTCATAAAGAATCCACGCACTTCTATTCGAATTGATTTCTTCTCAATTTGGTTGCTCGAACCCTAATCAAGTTCGATTTATTCTTTTCCTTTACTTTTGAATTAGTACTAATGTTGGTATCTTAACCATTATGCTACCTCACATCATTTATGCCTCCAACATTTCATTCTCATTTCATTCATAAAACAAATACCTTTCTCATTTCTCAGCCAATTTATTTTGTTTTTCTTCAAAAAAAAAAATTACTTGTCTGAATATTTTTTATCTTGAATTAAGTCGAGTTTAAATAACAATAAATTCGAATTTGATGAACATTTATTTTAAAATTTAGGTTTGTTTTGAGATAAAATTGAGCTACTTAAATTTGCGCTCAAGCTTGAACTCGATCTCGATCAAGGTCGTATGTGTTTAAGTTTGAGATCAAGCTTGACTTGATAATTAAGCTTAAGTTAATAATATATATTATGAGTTAGTATTTGGTACACTAGAAGTACTCTTCTTCTTTTTGTCTCACAAACAACCTTAAAAAATTTTCACTATAAGACACTTGTCAACCCTTAACTTTGTTTGTGGAGTGTACCATATATTTTCCCATATATTAAAGACAACAATATAATTTAATAATATAAAATATTTAAAATATATATTAAAATAAAAAAAATGATAAGGCTCGTGAGCCATTCGAGGCGAATATTACTAAGCTTAAATTCAGCCTGACTGGCCGCTTAAACTACTTGAGCTTAAAATTAAATCAATAATTATTGAATTGACTTAAACTCGAATTTGAGTTGATGTCTTATTTACACATTTAAGTGTATGAAAAAAATGACAAAAGCCCATAATCAACAAGGCTCCAATTTGCTGTTGGGCTACAGCTCACATTTTCAACGAAGCCAGGCCCAGAAAAGAGATGTTTTGCTTTCTTCTAACCAAAATTTCTGACGCTCAAAATTGTGTTTCCAATCAAACATATCATGCTTATGTCACCATCTTTAACCACATAGGAGAAGTTTTAGTATGGATTAAAATTGAATTATAAAATTTTAAAGGAGTGAAAGTGCAATTTTGTTATTTTATTAATTTAAGATTACATAATTTCTTCAAAAAGTACCTTAGTTCCACCTATAGATAAAAAAATCCACATGCTTTTCAATGAGAATAGTGGATAAATTGTTTGGCAGTGATTACGTAAAAATAGCGGTTTTCATCGTAATAAGCTGATTTTGAGTTGACTGATTTAGGGTTTGGATCCTATTTTCTCTACCTTCTTAATATGAATTATTAATGGCCTTAGGGGTTATGGTTATATTTTTCAACAATATTATTTTTAAAGGTTAAATTTGGGTCCTCTCTTAAGAAGTGTAACGTACTTTTTTTTGTACTAGTAATTATAAACCAACTAAATTCCTAAATAGTAGTAAAAAATAATATATCTAAATCTCTATGCAGCAGCGCTAGAGCTGAGTTTAGGAGTTCTTCAAATCTCTGTAAATTATTAAGATTACAACTTGTTAATTTAATCATATAGTCAAAAATTTTATTATGGTATCTAAGAATACGTCGAATTTAAATACTCCACTTGTTAATTTTATATTAATGTTTTTGGTTTTATAATAATATTTTAAAAAATTACAATAATCATATAAATTTATCATATTCAAGCATTCATGTAATATTTATATCAATCTTACGTTATTATTTACAATATTTATATGATATAATAGTAGTTAATTGTAATGAGGATATCCATCATTCACAAAAATGTTTAATTCTATTGCTATAAATGTTGTTCGAAGAAATAAATGAGACATCGAATCGTTATTTTTTGTTCTTTTAAAGATCAAACTTATAGATTTTCACATTTTTGAGTCAACATCAAGACCCCACAGTAGAATAGGAACAGAGGATGGTGGGTGGGTATAATAAATAAAACAAAACAAAGGCCACTGTCCCACACTTTAAATACCATCAATGCTATCATGAACCACTCATGTCATGCTACGGGCACCATTATTTATAATCTATTTCTCCCCCCTTCTATTTGGAAAATATTGTAGTCCTAATTTTTTAGGATAAGTTTAGATAGATTGTGCGTATTTACATGTGGTTAGTGTACAAGTAATGGTAATAATAAGATTAAATATTGTAATGATAAAAATAACTAAATGCTCTAAACTCACCTTTAATATTTTTAACTTCAAACTAAATACAATTTTATCAATTTCAATGCATATAATGGAGTTCCTAATAATAAAAAGGATGAAATTGCCCAAGTCCTTGTATTTTTTTACGAATTTGGAATTTAATCTTTATGCTTTTATTTATAAAAATTTAATCCTTTATTTTCTAGATTTCAAAATTTAGGTCCACATGTTAATATTGTTGATATTATTTTGTTAAATTCAGATTCATTACAACATCATTTTTTAATTATATTACTATTAAGTGAGTAGTTTTTTTATTGTAAAATGTCACACCAACAAATTTAATAAAAAAAATAAAATTTGTGAAGTAAGGGGACTAAATTCTTGAAAATAAAAATACAAAAATCAAATTTCAAATTTATAAAATGTATAAAGACTTATAACATATTTTAACTTAATAAAAATAAAAATTCAACTAAAAATAGATAGTACTAACATGCTAGCTATATTAGTTAGTGGTGTTATCTTCTATTTGATTTTCTTTTGTGAGAAAAAAAAAAGCATTGGATGCTTTTTCGTTGTTGCATAATAAAGAGTTGAATTTTAAAATTATATTTTCAAAAAGGTTTTAGTCATTATATTCCTTTCCGCTACTTTAAAAAAAATAAAAAAAAATATACACACAAAAAAACCCTTTTTGTCATGTTCATGAATCGTGAGTCGAGTTGAATTCAAGGAGAATAAAATTCACATTGATTGTAGTTTTGTAACACCCCTTAACCCCGAACCGTCGCCGGAACAGAATTACGAGGCATTACCGGACGTATCAAACGATTTACAACAATTCTTAAATAAATAACCAATATATTAAAATAATTCATAAAATTTATTAGTTTGTTTACCAAATGGCTTCATTTTTTTTATAAAAATTTCGGCAGCATTTCTGTTATTTTTACATAAAACCCCCTGCAAATTAAAACCACATAGTTCCCAAATATCACCAATTCAACCAATTCATTTCACATTCACATTTTCTATTCTAAATACTTCTAATCAAACTCAATCTACACAATATCAATTTAAAATTTAACAATGTACTAATTAGATAAAATAGATAGACTTCTTTCATAAAATCCATAAACTTTTAATACTAACATTTTTAACCATTATATATTAAAACATAATAACCTTTATACACAATCTATGTACATGCCACCTTTACCAAAGGAAAAATACATCACCAAGTTTTGCCGAAGCCGGGATTAATCTGGATGCTGAACCGGGACCTTTGACTTCTATCGACCTGCGCACGGAAACAACCGTACGCTGAGTAATTCATACTCAGTGGTATTACCATAATTCAAATTATAACAATAATGTACATGTAATGCATAAATCGTATATACAATTTAAATTCAATATTTCAACAATAGCAAATCATCAACCAATATCGTATATCCACAATTTGAGTTTGAATAAATCACGAACCTTAGGTTCATTTCTCAATCTCATTTCACATTTCAATTCACAATTCAACTTTTTCATATCATTTCAATAGCTCGTTTGACCAACTCGTTCGGTTTATCATTTCATCATTTACCCTATTAACAAAACTCGGACTTTGGCGGATACACGGATCCAACCAAACACACCAGAATGGCACCCAATGCCTCATCGGATAGTTCGAAGCAATAGTTGACACCCAGTGTCTCATCGGCAAAGCCGAAGAAAGTTGGTACCCAGTACCTCATCGAATCTATCCGAAGAAATATAGTGACACCCAGTGTCTCATCGACTCGAGGTCGAAGTATCCCTGAACTCTTCCAATCCTATGGCATGCCAACTATATCCGACTCAGCCCGACTAGTTAATAGGGTATTTAAATCACATATATTCTCAATTCAATCACAATTTCTCACACTTTCAATTCAATCATTTTTCCACCTTCAATCAATAATTATTTCACAAATTCACACATTTTCACAACTCAATACATTTCCATACAATTTAATACCATTCACAATTCGATTCAAATTCATTTCCCGCTTTCAATCAACAAACAATTCAAATATTAATTCATATAAACTATTCAATTTAATTCCCACTCATAATAATAATAATAATACTAATAATAAATTAATACTAATATTATACTTACCTCACATTTCATTTACTAGACACATAAATTAAAATTTAGCATTTAATAATAAATAACTTGAATTATAGTAATACAAACCGTTATTCTCCCGTTTTAGTCCTCGATAACTTTCTCCTTTCCTTTTGACGCTGATGCCTCGGGTTCTTTGTTAGCTACGAAAATAATAATTTGTAATATTAATTACAGCACTAATTATAATAAATAATTGAATTTCTATTCAATTTCTTCCTAATTCTCAATTTAATCCTAACTAAATTCACTTACTTTCCTAATTCAATTCACACTCTATTTCTATTCAAATTTCATCCAAACTAAAATTTAACTATCAAAATTTCAGCATATTTTGCTAATTTCGAATTTCCCTCAATTTAGTCCCTAAAACATAAAACTTATAGTTTCTTTTACAATTTAATCCCTTTTTCAATTCTAACTTAAAATTCCTTCAAGTTAATCCCTAATTCATCTCTTTTGTTCAACATAAACTATACTTGAAAACCTATGAACTTACAAAATATCAACTTAATTCCATCAAAACTTTGTTTTAAAGCTTTTAAAACATTAGAATTAAGAGAAAAGGGCTAATTTGACTTACCAATCAAAGCTTTAAACCTTAAACCTTCAATTTTTCCTTTTTCTTTCTTTTTTCTTCTTTCTCCCCTGTTTCTTCTCTGTTTCGTCTTTGGCTATTCTGTTTCTTTCTTCTTTTGTTTCTTTTATTCTTTTATTTTAACTTACTTTACTTTATTTCCTTTATTTTATTTCTTTTGTTTTCTTTTATTTAATTACTTTAATATAATAATTAAAACAAATATCTATTTAGTAATTAAATATAAGTATTACAAATGTATGTATTTTATTAATACACTTGTATTAAATATCACCATACATTTGTCTTTATTTAATTTATTTCTTAATATAATATTTATAATATAATTAATTTAATAATATCCTTTATAATTAATTTATATATTTATATAAATAAATAATATAAAAATCTAAGATTTTTACAATGTTATGCCGCCTCAACTTTCAAATGTGGCTTAATTGCCCATTTGGTCCCTCTTATTTTCTTTTGATCTATAATTAAACATTTACCCTTTATTCAATTTAATCCTTTTTCCTAATTATTCTTAATTAGATTAAATTCATCTATCTAAAACTTAATTAAACACACAACTAGTCTCGTAAATATTTCTAATAATTATTTTCGGACTCAATTTACTAAGACGGAGGCCCGATATTATACTTTTCCAATGCCCATGAATTTTGGGTCATTACAAGTTTTAACACGTCAGTATATGTCTATTTACTTATTTATTGTTTTATGTACAAGATTGAAAGCACTTATCTTATTCTTTGTGAGAAACTTATTTTAGTGCATAATTATTGTAACCAAATTGTTATCATTGTTCAGTTTGTAGTTAAGTTTTCAAGGAAAAATATTTAGTGTGTACTACATATTGATAGTAGATTGCTCTTTGGATAAGATCATGTAGATGTAAAAAGTTTCTAAACTATGTAATCAATTTCTATGCCCATTTTAAAATCGACAAACTCTTAGAAAGAATTTAACTTTATTATATATATAACAATGAAAAGTGTTGAGGTTGAAGTCCCAACATGTTAGATATGGTTTCAAATAGGGGTTTTCTCTCCCGACTTTATCGAGAGTTCGAGTTTTGTTGAGGATTAGATTCTTGACATGTCGGGTATTATCTTACGTAGGGGATTTTGTCTCCCAACAACGTCGAGGGCCCGAGCAAGTTCACAAAGTAACTATGTCGAGAGCTTGAGCGCCTAAAAAGGCGGTTTGAAGAGACAGTGTTTCGAGTTAGATCATACAAAATACACACAGTTCACTTTTTCAAGCACTCGACGAACACTCGAATTATATAAAAAATTGAAAGGCAAAACCCCTATTGAAAACAATATTGTCGTAAATAAAAGGATATTTTAAAAGAAAAACCTATCCCATATCACTTAAATGAACTTTAGCTTTTTGTTTATAAACTATAATGCTCTATAAATCTTGTAAGAGTCAAATGAGAGGATGGACTCATGTACACAAGAATCTGACTCAAATGTTTAGTTTAGTGCAAATCGTTGGATTTTTTTCTCAAATTCTTTCTCTTAATATACCTATTTCCTCTTTTGTAACATATAAATTTATATACGAGTAATTTAAGATTTTACATTAGTTCAATGTTAAATTATAACTTATTGATTGAGTGTTTATATTTTCTTAAAGATAACTTGAATTTGAATTAGTCAACGAACCAGGTACAGTAGTGAAATTAACGGTATATGGTTGCACTTACAAGTCATAATTTATCTGTATTCAGTAATTAAAGCAAGGAGAAAAATGGAACATCATCTTGATATTCCCTTGTGTAGTTCTTAGCGAGTCAAATAATGTAGGGAATTTTAATGGGGATGGTCCATGGAGTAAGGCAAAATGGAGCAGAGGTTTTATGAGTTTCACACGTTATCATTCCCTTCTCCAGTTATTCGAAGAAGGGCTAAGGCTATTCCCGATCCCTAACACATTCACCCCATCAATCTGTGCTTGATTTGTATTGACATTTAGAATTTTATTGTCACCCTCATTACTCATTCTCTCATTGAGGCTCCTATTAGTCAATCATCACAAACTACGAAACTCACTGAATTGGGTTGCATGAGTTATGGTTCAAATTATTTTACATTTTTATTATAAAATATTAAAAATCATTTTGCACCAATAACTAAATTTATTAATCAAAATTGAGATTTTACTCTAACTAAATTCTCGAAAATTGAAATTAAACGAAAGATTAACCTTATCATACCCTTTTCTTGGTGCCCTCTATTCAAAATTGGTAGAGGAATTAGTGAAAGTATTTTGTTTCAAATAAAAAGATCAACAAAAAGAACAATACAACGGGCTACAAAACAAAATGAAGAAATAGAAGAAAATGAAAAAAAGAAGAAGCTATTGTACAATTCAAAACCTCTATTTATGACCATTGGGGTGGGAAAAGTTAATGAAGAAAACTAACTCACCACATATAATGAACAATCATAATAAATACGTCACAAACCCCACTAATCAAATAATGATGTGTAAGATGCAAGCCAAAAATAATGATGACACGCGAGTGAAAAACGAGAAGCTATCATGAAAGAAATAGTAAAATCAAAATCCAAGCATTGTTGCAGCTCACTTCTCGCCAAGCACACTTGTCGGAACAACCTTGCTGTCATTAGCTTTGGGGCAAGCCACTTTATGGCTTCCCCCTTGGTTTTGGGTTGGGGTAGGGGTGGGAAGGGGGAGTGTTGCACCTACGTAAAATACTCCCTAAAAGACCTTGCTAAGTAAATTCCACTTTGCATGACCACTTCGCCTAGAGAATCTACTAGAAAAAGAGCTACCAAATCCTAAAGGGAATCATTTGGAAGACCATCCTATCACTCCATCACTTCTCAATACAAACTCATAACAGGATTTTGTTTATCAAAATAAAACAAAAAAAAAAATCCAAAATAAAACACTCCCACCAGATTTTCCAAAACTGAACAAATTTTGAAGGAGATGGGAAATTGGTTTTCCCAAATCAATTTCAACATTTCCCAACAATTTCACAAATCCTAAATTAATTTTTCTAAAAAATACACAAAATATGATAAGTGTTAGTCATAGTCAACAGGTCAAGTCAGGTGTTAATTAATGACAATTTACTGTACAGATCAAATCAAATGATGTAGGAAGTGAAATTTGTGTAAGGAAATCGATTTGGAGTAGCCCAATTTCTAAATCATTATTCTCTTAAAATTTGAAATTTAATATCTATATTTTAAATAAAAATAAAAATTTTAAATTTTAAAAATTACTTTTCATATTTTAATTAAAAATTAAAAGCTTATGAAAAAAATAAAACCTCTTTAAAATTTTAAAATTTTAAAAATATAAAATATAAAATATATTAAAATATAAATAAAATTTTAAAATTCAATGTTATCTAAACTGGACCAACGATTTTAAATTTTAAAAAACTACAGGGTTTTAGTCTTGGTTTTAAAATTTAATCTCTGTACTTTAATTTTGAGAGATTGAGTCCATGTACTTTTTTATTTAAAAATCTTTGTCTCTCTATTTAATTTTGTCGTTAAAGTTAACAATGCCAAAGATTTAGACATTTTTTAACCCTCAACATTTATAGTTTTTCGTCAATTTGGTGCTTAGCCTTTAAAAATACATATTTTTTTAAAAATTAATTTTTTTCATATTTTAAATAAAAACATAAAGATTAAAAAATTAAATGACCTGTGAATCAGTACGAACTAGTCGAACCTAGCTAAAAACTAAAGAGTTTTTATTTTTCATAATTTTTAAATTTCTATTTAAAATATGAAAAAATAATCTTTAAAATTTATTTATTTTATTTAAAGTATAGGAACTAAATTTAAAATTTTAAAATAGTATAGGGACTTAGAAATCAGGCTACCCCAAATCAATTTCCTTTCACAAATTTGACTTTTTACGTCATTTGATTTGACATGTAGAGTGGATTGAAATTGATTGATATCTAACTTGACCTATTAACTATGACTGATACTTGACACATTTTGTACTTTTTTTTTCTAAACAAAATTTTTGGGATCAATGAAATTTTTGAGAAACGTTGAAATCGCTTTGAGGAGCTCAATTTCTCCTCTCTTTTAAAATTTGTTTTTATTTTGGAACATATTATGGAGTGTTTTATTTTGAATTTTTTTTAAAATTGTTTTATTTTTATAAAATAAATCCTCATTAAAGCAAAGTCTTACTTTGACTAATTAGATCAAGTCAACTCTAACATCGCTTGGTCTACCACTCTATTCCGTTGACTATGACTGACACCTGACACATTTTAAGTTTTTTTTCTAAACAAAATTTTTGGTATCAGAGAAATTTTTTAGAAACGTTGGAATCGCTTTGAGGAGCCCAATTTTTCCTCTCTCTTTTAAAATTTATTTTTATTTTGGAACATATTATGGAGTGTTTTATTTTGAATTTTTTTAAATTGTTTTATTTTGATAAAATAAATCCTTATTAAAAAAAGTCTTAACTTTGACTAATTACATCAAGTCAACTCCAACACCACTTACCTACCACTCTATTATTTAAACCTAGTTAGGTGGTAAGATTTATATTTGATGAGACTCAAATAAGCTCTAAGCTCTCTTTAAAATAATTTTCTTTATTAAAAAGCTCAAGTAGTCTATTACTCGATGGAGCTCACAGTAAACTAAACTTGCTCATGGTGGCTCGACAGGAAGGCCCGCTCGAAAAATGGGAAGATTTGGGAAAGAATAGGCTCGAAAAATGGGCTTTGACAAAAAAAATAAGACTCGTTTAAAAAATGGGCTGAGCCTCGAGTAAGACATTTTTAGATAGAGTTCGGCTTGAATTCAAAAAAGGACAAAAAAAATCTACTATTTTGTTTTATTGTTTTAATGCTATTTTCTTGTTATTTTTCTCACCACTTTGCTACCATTTCACTATTATGTTACTACTTCACTTGTTAAGTTGCATCTATCTTAGTGTTATTTAAATATACATGTCGAAACTTTTTTTTTTGTAAAAGGTCGTCAACTTTTTATTTAAAAACGAAAACGAACATGGGAGTCGCCACCAATCCTTTTTGATGAGGTGTGATCAGATCACCTCGAAGAGTGGTTGTTTTTAATAAACGATTTAATTTATCAAAGCAACGATTTTGGTCCACGAAATTTTGAAAGACGAGTTCGGGAGTCGGTTACGTATGAGGAATGATTAGCACCCTCGTAACGCCCAAAATTGATACCTAGTTGATTACTTAATGTCTTGGTGTCGAAAATTGAAAACTCGAAAAGAATTTAAAATACGATCCCTCTTTATATTATGTTATTTTTAATTAAAATTACTCAAATAATTCAAAATGTGTAAAATGTCTCCTTATCTCGAAGTAACAAAATGTCATATCCCGTAAGTTAGGACATGAAACATCGTATTTTTGAGAATAAGCTTGCCTTTTATTTTTTATTTAAACCTCATTTATTTTAATTTTAAAAAGATATTCGGTTATTTAGGTTCAATGCGAGAAAAATCGAAACCCAGTAAGTTAGGGCACGACTTCTCGAATTTCCAAATACGAAATGTTGTCTTTATTTTTCGAAATTTTATTTTTTAAGAATTTGGGTAAAAATTAATGTAATATTAAAATTGATATATGAATAAAATGTTAGGCTAATGAATGACAACAATATAAATGTACTAATAAGCAATTCATAATACATATCACTTTAATGCCAATATTAACAATCAAAGAAAAAAATAAAATAAATCAATAATAAAATAAATAATAACAATGATAACAATAATAGTTCTAATGACAAAATATGCGCATGAAATGACAATACCAATTTTTAAATATAATGAAGACAAAGAAATAAATAAATATGTAAATAAATGTAGAGGAAAATATTATATATAATATTGAAAATAAAGGGCTTAATTAAAATATAAATGAAATTATGGGTGCAATTTGTAATAAAATACATAAATAAATAGTAATAATAATAGATATAATAATAAATATAGTAAAAGAAAAACAAAAAATAAAAACAAAAATAAATGTATAAATATAAATAAATAAATACAAAGAAACATAAAAGATTGAAAGTAAGGGACTAAATCAGAATCTAAGCAAAATTTAAAGTAAAAATCATAATAAAATAAAGTAAAGGACTAAAATCAAATGCGCAAAAACAAGCGGGGACTAAATAAGAAATTAGCCCTATCCCCAGGACAGGTGTCCTTTCCTCTGTAGATCAACGAACTAGGAACTAAACTGAAGCACAAAAAAAAAATCAGTGGGCAAATTTAAAAAAAATCCAAAAAGGTAACAAATGACTAAATTGAAGCGCATCGCAAAATAGGAAGGGCTGATTACGCAAATAACCCATGCACTAGAAAACATGCGGATCTTAGGGGTCTTGGGTCGGATCTCAAGGGTCTTGGGTCGGATCTCAGGTCAATGGCCAAAACGGCGTCGTTTTAGGGCTATTGAAGCCTTTTTCTTTTAAAAAAACTTTGAGAGCTCTCTCATGCTCTTTTTCAACTCTCCAGAATCCGGCCAGGGGTCCGGCCATCAGCCACTACGCCGGCGCCGGCTCCACCGTCCGCGGTGGCTGAAAAAACCAAAATCCCCATCTTTATCCTTTCAACCTTCCTAAATTCAAATCTGGGTCCAAAATTTCTGAAATATTAATAAAAACAGCTAAAAAACCAAGAAACCTTTCGTTTTCTGGCTACCTATCCTCGGAGGTGGCTTCCTCAGTCGTCCACGGTGTTGAAAACTTGAACACCAGGTGAGTTTCTTCTCTCTTTTCCCCTTTTTTTATTTTCGTAGGTAAAAAATATAAGAAAAAATAATAAGAACTTTGAGAGTAAAAAAAAAAACAAAAACAAAAATCACCTTAAAAATTTAATCTGTTTCCTTTTATTTTTTTATGTTCGAAATCAACTCTTTTGTATTGATTCTCTGTCCCCTTCAAAATATTATAAGAAATCAGCCTTTATAGCCGTTTAAAATAACAACATTTTTCCTTTTTCATTTTTATTCATGCGTTACTGTTTCTCTGCCATTGTTTCTATCTTTCTCTTTTCCTTGTTTGCAGGTCTTAGCGAAGTCAATGGAGGAAGAGAGCTACTTTGGTGCAAGGCTGAGCAGAGGGGGTCAGGCCTCGAGAAGAGGCATGGGCAGTGCGCCCGAGGAGGAGCGGTGCACATGGGAGCTAATGTTTTCTTTTTTTGCTGACAATAGTTTAGGTCGTTGGGCCTTAGGGTTTGATTATTTTGGGCCAGTTGGGCCTCTTTTGTAAATGGACTATTGATTATTTTTATTTGCTTAGTCTGTTTAGGGCTCGGGCAAATTTGGGCCTATACAGCTGCCCCTCTTTGCTCATTGCCGTGTAACGGGAATGAAGCAAAGACTTTAAAAGGGCCAAATTTGCCTATTCTTGCCGAATCTTGACTTTTTTGGTGCTCGTATTGTTCAAATAGCCTCATTTTAACCCACTACTCTTCAGGGAGATGAGACTCTCGGTTTTAGTCTGCTCCACTACACTACTTCAGGGAGATAAGACTTGCTATGGTAGATTTAATCCGACCTACTACAACCTCAGAGGTATAGGATTCATTGTTTTAATTTCGTCCACTGCAACTTTAGGGAGATAGGATTAGTAGCTTCAATCTGCTCCACTACAACTTTAGGGAGATAAGGTTTGCTATGATCTGCTTTACTGCAACTTCAAAGAGATAATATTTGCTATTTTCAGTCTGCTCCACTGCAACTTCAGGGAGATAAGACTTGTAACTTCAACCTGCTCCACTGCAACTTCAGGGAGATAAGGTTTGCTATGATCTGCTCTACTGCAACTTCAGAGAGATAAGATCTACCATTTATAGCTTCAATCTGTTCCACTGCAACTTCAGGGAAATAAGATTCTCTATCTTTAGTCTGCTCCACTGTAACTTCAGGGAGATAAGACTTATAACTTCAACATGCTCCACTGCAACTTCAAGGAGATATGGTTTGCTATGATCTACTCTACTGTAACTTCAGAGAGATAAGATCTGTAATTTATAGCTTCAATCCGTTCCATTGTAACTTCAGTGAAATAAGATTCGCTATCTTCAGTCTGCTCCACTGCAACTTTAGTGAGATAAGACTAGTAACTTCAACCTGCTCCACTGTAACTTCAGGGAGATAAGGTTTGCTATGATCTTCAATCCATCCCACTGCAACTTTAGGGGTATAGGATTCATTGTTTTATTGCCCTGTTACACCATTCTCTGGATAACATGACCTTTAGAATCCATTTTATGGACCTATTTATGCCTAGTGATTAGGATGTCATGATCAGAATGAATCAAATGCTCCTAACTAGATATGTATGAATGATATTTGCATGAATGCAGATGTCACGAGAATGATACCCTTTTAATGCTTAGGTTGACATTGCTCGTTGTTCATCAAGGTTCTATCACTGACGTATTACGCTGCCTTCTTACTCAGCTGGTATTTTTGACAGAAAACCTGAAGAAATAGCCACAATTTAGACTATTCTTTCAAAAATGTTTCCAACCTGTAACACCTCTAACCCATATCCGTCGTCGGATTAGGGTTACGAGGCATTACCGGACATAGCATGATAAAACACAATCATTGAACACTCTTTATACACTAAAGAATAATGATACTTTTATAGCTTTGACAGACTTAGCTATTCACAAATAGATTTAATTACAAACTATAACTTACAAATCAACACTATTCAAAATTTTCAATTTATTCAATTCGAACTTACATCTAAACAATATAACATGTTCTATACTTGTCGAATTCGTAATGATATGAATACAACTTAAAAAAATTAAATCATATAAGCAACATTATGATATGGCCATGTATACCTTTGTTATCACTATGTCATGCACAAAACACTATGGTTACATTAAGCATTTAAAATCACAAGTACAATTCATAGTATACCAATTTTGTATGCTTAATAGTCAGTTCTACTGACATATACTAAACCATTCAAAACAAACAAAGTTGCAAGCTTTACCATCACAACCGAACTCAAATAATCTAGCATATTCAAACATATATTTATCTCATATCAACCTACATTTCTGCTTATTACTAAATTCATGTATAAATGACCATATCATTTGAGCCATTTAAAAACATCCATATTTCATAATCACTACTTAGCATATTTTATCATTGCATATAAATTATTCAATCCATAATATATTTATATAATACTATGACCGAACCTAATTTAATCAACTAGCATACCCGAATATGCAACATAACCAGTCCATATATGTCTCATCATTTTAATACATCTTATATCCAAATGTAATAGAACTTTATAGCTGAGTTTTGTAGCTACACATAAGGCCGAACATATACCAACTATTGCATTTTTACTTTTTAATCAACCGAACCATTTTAGTAATTACCTATCATTATAACATAAGTTTATAAATACATGTTATAGACACATTAATATAATCACTAAAACCAAACATACCACACACTTATATATGACATGTTAAACTTTAAGCTTTAGTCGCATATACCATTATATTAACTAAGACACAAACCTAATTATCAATATAATGCAAATATCAAGACCGAATATTATAGGTACTTACAACTTCAAATCAAACATATTTCAAGACTTCAATGTCTAACATAAGCCATGACTTAATTTAACATTCATTAGCAAAACATATCAACCAAATCAAACATAAACTTAACAACTATGTTTCATATATCATAAGCTAAGGCCAAATTATTAAAACCAATTTCAATAGGCACGTAATTAAGAACTCATATCATAGCCATATATACATAGTTAACAACATCATTTCAAGTTAATTTCTCAAATGCATAAAGACCAAACTTAACCTTTCAACTACATGCCATAATCGAATACATATCACACCAAAATCAAACAAATCATGCACATATATGGCATACTTACTATTACCAGCCCACACACACACATTCAACTTAATATCCTCCAATACATATACATTCGACATTTAGTTTATCTCACAACTAAATCAATCAATCCAACACATATGTATAACACTTATTAACCAAACATAAGCTTAAACCACATTCAAATAAAAATAAGCAAAAGACTCCATTTTGAAAATTAAGACATATGCATCAATTCTAAACTTGAACAAAAAGGAGATAAGCCATTTTCGCATGGATATTAATTATATATACATATTTGTTCTATAATCAACGTTTCGACTATGATATACATGCCATATACTAAAAAACAACTTAATAAAGTACCGAAAGAAACTGTCGATAGTGTGATAAGTCTTGCTGACGATCCCCGACCTCGTAATGACTTCCAAAATCTATAAAACGAAGAATAAACATACAAACAGTAAGCTTTTGCAGCTTAGTAAGTCATAAGCAAACATTATTCATTTTAACATTAATATCAAACCAATTTGCCAATCCAACCAAATCAAATATAAGTAAGCATTTAACTTTATAAAGTTGAATGCATAAATACTCAAATACATGTATACTTATCATTTCATAAATTACAACTATAATAATAGGCCAAATCTTCTTATATCACAAATGCTTCTATAAGCCAAATCACTTATAAGTACAAACATACTCACACATTATTCATATATCAATTAACTTTGAATCATCAATTCAATATGCAACTTACCTTAATTTCATAGCATGATATAAATACATACCTGAACCTTTTAATTCGATTTCACATTCGGTCTTCACTTAACATTGCTCGTTGAACCGTTCGGAATTAAAAAGAATACGCGGACAGTCGGAAGCTCTTACAAAGCCAACGTTCCAGACGTGGTCTTACATGTAATCACATATCGATGCTACTGTCCCAGATAGGGTCTTACACGTAAACACAAGTCGATGCCAACGTCCCAGACATGGTCTTACACGATAACATATATCAGAAATCATATGTCATGACTTATGTATCCTAACTATTCATAAGGTTCGTACGGGCTTTCGGACATTGAATCTCAATCGAATCGAACATTATAATCAGGCTCTCAAATCACAATTGCTTTCGACAATACACATTTAGATTCATAAAATTTCATTCATCATGTAACAATAATATTTTATCAAATTTATCAACATTTATATGCCTATAGACATACCTCGGATGTTGACGGACACAATCGACTACTCGACTACTTTTGACTTCCCCCGATCTAATGTCGTTTTCTTCAGTTCTTGATCTAAACATATTCAAATTTAACCCTTTCATTCATCAAATCATTAAATTTAATCCAAAAGCATATAAATGGGTGAATTACCATTTTGCCCATAACATTTTACACTTTTTTTGCAATTTAGTCCCTATTACATAAAACACAAAATACACAAAATTTCCTTACACTATGCTAGGGCCGAATATTCAATAGCTTTATACAAGTCCACACATTTTATTTATTTTTCATTTTAGTCCCTCAAAATTTTATTTTTTACAATTTAACCCTAATTACTCAATTCCATCAAAAATTCAAAAACAAACTATGTTAATCTAACACATATATTTCATATTTCACCTACAAACATCACAAAACTCATAAATTCATCAATAGCATATTTAAAAATCATCACCAATTCACAAAATTGAAGCATGGGCTTTAAAGAACACAAACCAACGATCTCAAAAACATAAAAATTATCAAAAACTAAAACCGAAACATACCTTAATTAAGCTTAACCATGGCCGAATATCACAAGCTTCAAACTTTCTTTTTCTTTTCTAGTTTCGGTGGAAGAAAGATGAGAATAGCTTTGTAAATTTTATGTTTATTTTATTAACATTATTATTATTTTACTAAATTAACCTTTACTCATTAATATATATAACATATAATATAAGGTCATTCTTGACCATTTCCATCCACTAACTTATATAATGGGATAATTTCATCATAGAACCTCCAGATTATAAAGACAACAACAATTAGGCACTTTCATATTTAACCATTAAATTTTTATTTTACGCGATTAAACCCTTTTTTTCAAATTAAGCACTCGAACAATAAAATTAATTCACGAAACTTTCACACATGTAAATTCACACATAATAAACACAAAAATAAAATTTTAAAATGTTTATCGGACTCGAATTTGTGGTCCTAAAACTATTGTTCCGATTAGGGTCAAAATCGGGCTGTTACACAACCCTTAGGTTTGTTTAGTTCTAAATAATAGTCCTATTTCAGGTCTTTGTACTATTTAGAAGCTTTCAGAGTATTATGCAGAACTCCTTTTGCTTGAATATTATCAGTCCATTAATCGTTATTTCAATGAAAAATGCTTGAAAAAGATTATCACAATGGAGAAGATGAAATTTTATTGAGAGCAAAGCTCGAAATGAATAAATTAATCAAGATACAAAATTTTGCTCATTTACGAAATGAATAAGATGAAAATAGGTGCCCCAGATATCGTAGCATGAGCTTCTCTGCCCAAACTTTTTGAGGACTCTTTTGAACTGGATATGTGTTTCGAATATTTAGAATGCTTTATTGATGCCCCAAAATGTAGCATCCCTCCTTCTTGCTAATTCAAGAATAGTAAGACTACTGCATGCCCCACATTCGATCAAAATTTAAACTGCACTTTTTTTGGGTTTTCAATTCAAAACCCCTTTGGTCTCAAAGCGCCTTTTTACGGGTTTTTGCCTTAGCCTCTCTTTTTTCTTTTCTCTTTTCTTTTTTCTTTCATTCTTTTCTTTTTAATTTTTTAATTTTCTTTTTCATTTTTCATTTTTTAAAAAAATAAAGTATTTCTTGATTGAATCCGAATTCACAGGATTAGGCAGATTCTTTGCCATACATCTTGGTCAATATCAGAGCTCCTCTAAGAAAGTTCTTCTTTACCACATAAGGTCATTCCTAGTTTGGAAGTTCTCTTGTATGGAGAGAATCTTCTTCAGTACCAAGTCCCCCTCATGGAATTCTCTGGGACAAACCTTTTTTGGTGAGCTTGCATCATTTGCTTTTGGTACATTTGACCATGACGGATAACTTTGAACATTTCTCTTCAATCGGGATTGGATCAAAAAAACTTAGAGAGGATGAATCTCCACTTCAATGGGTAAAACCGCGACAAGCTAAAGAGAAAGGCGCTGCCCCGGTAGATTTTTTTTTGCCTCCACTGCACCATTCATTTTGGGGCGATATGGTGTTAATCTTGAACAGGTTGCAAACTTCTAATATCGGGCTTGTAAAGCCCAAAATCTGCCTGGGGCCCAACAACAGATAACCCAAAAAATTACAAACCTTAAGCCCAATTAATAGGCCCACAACCTAAACATTCAGCAGAAAAAAAACCTAGCAGGAGCCTTCAGCGCCGCATGCCCTTGCCCAACACCTCTGCCACTGCCGCACGCCAGCGCCCCACCCACGCGCGTTTGACACCACCTGCAACACGCAAAAGAAGAAAACGACAAATAGACAATCCAAAATGCAAAACGACAAAAACAATAGATCTAAGAGTTTGAAATTGGTTATAAAGGCCGAAGCTTGTCATTTATTTGGGTCTTCTTCGATTCTCTTTGTAAAAACGCACATCAGAGAAATAAAAAAAAAAAAGAAAAAGGTTGTCCCTTTTACTATTTTTGCTTCGTTTCTTCGGGTTTTTCTTTGGTTCGTTTGTTTGTTTTATTTTTTTCTCTTTTTCAAATCCACTTTAAATAATCAAAGTAAAAATCTAGATAAAGAAAAAGTAAAAAATCTCACCTGGAACCACCGCGTAGCTCCGTCGACGGAGATCTCCTTTGCCGTCGTCAGAGTCGATTTAAAGAGGTGGTCAGATTTCCTTTATTTCTTTCGGCCTCTCATCACCAGGGCCATCCATCGGACTTCAAAGAGCGCTAAAGGCCCAGTCCTTCACCGCTGCCCGTCGACTATGGTGGCGGCGCGGTCCTCTGATCGGAGAAAGTGAGGGGAAATGAGAGAAAATGAGGGTTAGGGTTTTGTTTCAGATTCTTTTGGGGTAAATGGGGTTGAAATGTTTTTTTTTTAAAATTTTGGTTTAAATAATAAAAGCTAAACGGCGCCGTTTTAGCCCCATGACCCGTGCGCGACCCGACCCGCGCGCGACCCGACCCGCGCGCGACCCGACCCGTTCTAGGAGGGATCCGCGCGTTTCTGTAAAGTGGGGTATTTGCGCCCTTGGTCCTTCCTCTTTCGCGAACTGCTGCAATTTGGTTCTTTTCTGTTTTTTTCCTTTTCTTTTAATTTGACCCCATATTTTGCACTTGTCTCAATCTGGTCCTGTGCAAAATGATGCGTATAAGGAATAGGGATACTGCGCGATAAGTTCCTCATTCTTGACGCGCATTTCACCTTAGTCCTTTGCTACAATTTTTATTTCATTTTAAAATCTATCATTTAATTTTGTTTTGATTTCAGTTTGGTTCTAGATCTGTTATTTATTATTATTATTATTATTAAACTGTTTATCTATTTGATTCCATATGCCTTATTAGAATTATTTTATCATTAGATTAATTATTTTAATTACTATTATATTACATTATTATTATTACTGTTATGACTTACTTATTTATGCCATTTTTAGTTTCAAATTTTTGTTGTATATGTACATGCTTACATTCTGTCATATATACCTACGTACATTTTTTTAATTTATTTGTATATATATATTCATACTTGTATATTATTTTTATACCTCACATGTACATATATGTACACACTTCTATACATATGTTTTTAAAATACATGTATATACATGCATACATTTTTACAACACATACATACTCACTTTTTATTATTTTAAATATACATGTATACATTATATTTTAGACATTTCATTTTTTATATACATATACATATATATACATAAATCATTACACATATTTTTATATTTAATAATTTTAAAATATGCATACATGCATGGACATTTCATACTTTCATAATTTTGTGTACATTCATGTATATACGTTTTTACACCTACTCATTATCTATTTATTTATTTACATTTGCATTATTATTTAGAAAGAACGTTTCAATTTTATTTGCCTATATACTTGTCATTTTGTATGTTATTGATTGGTCCCTTTTATTATTTTATTTTCATTTTCATTGCTTTGCTCGTATCATTTTTACATTGTCGTACTCATTGTTGATTTGTTGCGCATATTAACACCAAACATCAAAAGGAAGGTTTTTCTAAATAAGGCAATATTTTGCGTTTGGAAAATCGAGAAAACGTGCCTTAACGTGCTGGGTTTCGATTTCTCGTTCGACCAAATAGCCAAATATCCTTTTAGGATTTTCTAAATAAGACAATATTTTGTGTTTGGAAATTCGAGAAAACGTGCCCTAACGTGCTGGGTTTCGATTTCTCGTTCGACTAAATAGCCAAATATCCTCTTAAAACATCAAAGTATGGTTACGTTAAACTGTAAGGTGATCTTGGTTTCGATAGTTTAAAGTATCGTGTCCTAACGTGCTGGATGTGATATTCCTTCAGAACAAGAGAATCTTATATTTCAATTCATGTTATCTGAGTTTCTTTTAAGGATCGTACTTTTAAAACTCTTCGAAGTTTTCAATTTTCGACATTAAGACACTAATTAATCAACTAGGTACCAATTTTGGGCGCATCGAGGGTGCTAATCCTTCCTCGTGCGTAACTGACTCCCGAACCCGTTTTCTGAATTTCGCAGACCAAAATCGTTGTTTTAATAAAAATTAAATCGTTTATCAAAAACAACCACTTTTCGAGGTGACGCGATCACACCTCATCAAAAAATATTGGTGGCGACTCCTATTCTCATTCTATTTTCAAAATCCAAGTCGACCCCGTTTTATCACAAAAAAATGGTGTACAGTGCTGTTGTTCAAATTTAATGCATTGTCAGATATGATCCTTTTTGGCATTCTATACCGAGCTATGATTTTTTTTTCACAAATTTGCTGACTGTTGAATTTGTGACATTGGCATATGAGGTAGCTTCCACCCACTTAGTGAAGTAATCGACCACCACAAAGATGAATCGATGACTGCTAAAAACTTTTGGCGAAATCAGCCCAATGACATCCGTGCCCTACATAGAGAAAGACCATGACTTCCATTGATTCTTTGTAAGGTAGGATCTTGTTCTACCATCCTTAATAAATCAGGAGATAAGTTACAGTCTCAGTCATCTTCAAAGTCCTGTGGTTCCTCTAGACACATATCTTGCTCAAAAGGAGGTTCTGAGTCAATAGCAGTGTCGCTCATATCATTGATATTTGGAGACCTGTTATAGGGACGAAGGAAGATCCAAAGAATAAAAGAATCTAAGAATATTTATCTTTATAGTATGATTATGAATAAAATGGAAACAATAAAAGAATATTTGCTCGAAGTGAGAAACAAAGATGCATTTTATTGAAATAAAGATGTTAGACATAAGCCTATCTCACAAAAGGATTCTTATTGCTCCTAGGCTTAGAGCAATAAGTGTGTTTTGGACATTACTCCGAATTAGGTCTAAAAAATTCAGGGATTTCTTCCATAGTCCCATTGTTCAAAACACTCTTAGGTGTGTAAGGGCAAATGCTTGATAAATTCTCTTCCCCGACTCTCTCTTCGGATACGGCGTTAACATTCAAATTCCCCAACATTTCTTCCGGGCCTTTAACTTCTTCAAGGAATTCCAACTCTTTATTATCCATTAGGCTCTGCACCAAAGCTTTGGATTCAGCGCACTCCTGAATTTCATGACCTTTTTCAACGTGGAACTCACAGTAGCTCCTCATCCCTTTTGGTCTCTTTTTCGAATTCTGAATGATTAATACCATGCCTATCATTTGTTTCAAAACCCATTTCAGTGGGGTTTTTACTTCTGAAACATTGGTTTTGGTTCTCTTTCCTACATTCTTTATTATAGCGTTTGCCCCTGGGTCTAGATGACTGGTAACAAATTTCCTACCACATTAGGTCCTGATGGATCATCAAACTTTACGATGCCTATCTTGATGAACCTTTCAACTAACTTTTTAAATATAGTGCAGTTTTCAATTAAGTGTCCTGTTATTCCCGCGTAGTATTCGCATTGGGCATTCTCATCATACCGTTTTGGGAACGGAGGTTGCACGGGTTTTGAGTAGAATGGAGACACCATATGCGTATCAAATAGATTCTGATACAACTCTCTATATGTCATCGGGATGGGTGTGAACTTGAGTCTTTTTGTGTTTGGCCTCGAGTTGGATTCTTGCCTTGAGGTGCCTTGATGGCTAGTAGCCACGACCCTCGACTGGCCTATAGTGACTGATTTGGAATACCCTTTATTATACATGCTTAGGTTATTCACTTCATTTTCCTTATTCTTTGGGGTTGATCTTTTGATGCTTTCCCCCGCATCTATCTTCTCACTTCTTACCGCATTTTAAATCATCTCAACCGACATTACCATATCTGAGAAGCTTATGGTAGTGCTTCCCAACATCTAGTTAATGAACGTGGTTTCATTCTCTAAAACAGGTGGTTAGACTTGTGTTGCTACCTCTCTCCATCTTTGGATATATTGCCTAAAGCTCTCACTTTGATTCTTTTCCATATTCTGCAGTATGATTTTGTCGGACGCTATGTCTATCACGTGGTCATATTGTTTCATGAAAGCATGTGTCAAATCCTTCCATGAGTGAATTTTGGCACGACTCAGTTGGTTGTACCATTTGGCAACCAACCCAATCAGACTATATTGGAAGCAATGAATTAACAGTTGATCGTTATTAACGTATCCCGTCATTCTTTGGTAGAACATCGTGCTGTGAGCTTCAGGACAACTAGTCCCATTATACTTTTCAAATTCTAGAGTCTTAAATTTTGGTGGGAGTACTAAATCTGGGACCAAACTCAGATTCTTGGTGTCAGCTCCATAATGGTAATCATAATTTTCCATTGCTCTGAGTTTTTCCTCCAACCTCCTGTACCGATCTTCGAGTTTTTTTGGCAATTCCACTTTTTCTTTTTCTATTTTTGTCATTTCGTCTAAATTAGGAATTACAAGATTTATTAGATTGTCCCACGAATTGGAACCTGAGCCTGTCGGGGAATTCATTGGTGTTGAGGTATCAGTCTGATATTGTTAGGGTCTGATAGTAACGGGTGCCCCTAGTAGATGCACGTCTGGTTAGGCCTGGAAGCTTATTGGGGTAAAACCTGGGGGATAGGCAGGGTCTTCATTATTATCCTCAGAGTTGACCACTGGGCTTTTCCCTTTTTCCAGCCCTTCAGCCAGTAACTGCATTAATTGGCTCATCATATTTCTTTGGGATTCCAGCATCTGATCCCTCATGTCTTGTTGAACTTTGGCTAATTGCTCTTGCAGTTGCGCTTGCAACTGATCTTGAATATCCTTCTGTATCTGTTCTAATCTTTCTAATCTTTGATCCATTACTCTGGTTTTATGGTGGGTACCGTAGCGATGTTCGGTAGGTTGACTCTTGTTGGTTTACAGATTAACTGAAATAATCTCATTTAATTAGGGTCTTTTGTGAAATTTAATGCACATGATGTAATAAAATGTAATGCAGATGAATAAAATGAATGCAAAAAAGAGGTGTTGATTCTGATTCAATTCTATTAGAACAACTTTACTAGAAAATAAATCTATTTATATAAAATAGATATTTACATATACGGTCTTGCCCTAATACACAAAGTGAAGACATCAATCCTTTTCCTCATATCCAAATGTTAAGATAGAATCTCGCGAACTCTCCAAAAAGGTGCCTCTTCTATCTCTTTTTTGCTTGATCCGAGCCGTGACCCATTGTTCATTCATTCTCGGAATGCTCGTTAGCTTCTTTAAGAAAGTTCGGTAACTCTCGAATAATCTTTGTCATCTTGAATCCTCGGGCAACGAAGCAAAGTCTTCTACTCTTTCATCTGACTATCACCCTTACCTCGCTATGTTTTCTCGGACCATATTTGGACGACCGCATTGTCTTCTACTTTATTAAGAAATCCATTTTCCATGACCAGGTATCTATTTAGCAACTGAATGTAAATCAACACCTTTTTTCTATGATCAAAATGCAATGAAATCATAACCAAAACAAAATAAAACACGTCAGTACAAAAATATAAAATACAAAAAGAGCACTTATTTGAATGAGCACTAGGGGTTTGGCGTGGTTCTACCTAGGGTAGGCTCTTATGGCTCACTATATGTGGTTCGGTTCTAAAGTAAAGGTACCTGAACTAGCAGATTCCTTGATCTTCACCTATTATAGGCTCATATGGACCGAGTTCAGTTCAGGGGAATACATTTCCCTATGGCTGCATGGAGATGAAAATCTCACGAAGACATAGGTACGGATGTATCCCGAAATCAATCCACTATCCTGCACGGAGGTGAAAACCTCACGAAGGAATAATTTCTCACTCCCACTTAAAAGGGTATAACCAAACGGTTATGCAAATGCAATATGCAAAAATATGTCGAGAGACTTGAACAAATAAAGCAAATATAGCAAAATGACACAAACTATAAAAATGAAATGCAACGAAAGGATCGTAAATTTAAACCAAATTATCAACTTTCGAAATAAAGTCAAGAAATAATTAAGTCGTGGTTGACTCTCTTATTTTTTCCTTAGTGGAGTCGCCAAGCTGTCGAAACCATTTTTTTTGTAAAAGGTCGTCAACTTTTTACCTAAAAACGAAAACGAAGATAGGAGTCTCCACCAATCCTTTTTGATGAGGTGTGATCGGGTCAGCTCGAAGAGTGATTGTTTTTAATAAACGATTTAATTTATCAAAACAACGATTTTGGTCCACGAAATTCAGAAAGACGAGTTCGGGAGTCGGTTACGTACGAGGAAGGATTAGCACCCTTGTAACACCCAAAATTGGTACCTATTTGATTACTTAATGCCTTGTGTCGAAAATTGAAAAGTCGAAAAGAATTTAAAATACGATCCCTCTTTATATTGTGTTATTTTTAATTAAAATTACTCCAATAAATCAAAATGTGTAAAATGTCTTCTTATCTCGAAGTAACAAAATGTCACATCCTGTAAGTTAGGACATGACACCTCGTATTTTTGAGAATAAGCTTGCCTATTATTTTTTATTTAAACCTCATTTATTTTAATTCTAAAAAGATATTCGGTTATTTCGGTTCAACGCGAGAAAAATCGAAACCCAGTATAAATGTACTAACAAGCAATTAATGTAATAAATCGAATTTCCAAATACAGAATATTGTCTTTATTTTTCAAAATTTTCTTTTTTACGAATTTGGGTAAAATTAATGTAATATTAAAATTGATATATGAATAAAATGTTACGCTAATGAATGACAACAATATAAATGTACTAACAAGCAATTCATAATACATATTACTTTAATACCAATATTAACAATCAAAGAAAAAAATAAAATAAATCTATAATAAAATAAATAATAACAATGATAACAATAATAATTCTAATGACAAAATATGCGCATGAAATGACAATACCAATGTTTAAATATAATGAAGGCAAAGGAATAAATAAATATGTAAATAAATGTAGAGGAAAATATTATATATAATATTGAAAATAAAGGGCTTAATTAAAATATAAATGAAATTATGGGTGCAATTTTTAATAAAATACATAAATAAATAGTAATAATAATAGATATAATAATAAATATAGTAAAACAAAAACAAAAACAAAAAAAAACAATAATAAATGTATAAATATAAATAAATACAAAGAAACATAAAAGATTGAAAGTAAGGGACTAAATCAGAATCTAAGTAAAATTTAAAGTAAAAATCATAATAAAATAAATAGATTAAGTAATAAAATAAAGTAAAAGACTAAAATCAAATATGCAAAAACAAGCGGAAACTAAATAAGAAATTAGCCCCATCCCCAGGACAGGTGTCCTTTTCTCTGCAGATCAACGAACTGGGGACTAAATTGAAGCACGAAAAAAATTCAATGGGCAAATTTTAAAAAAATCCAAGAAGGTAACAAATGATTAAATTGAAGCGCATCGTAAAAGAGGAATGGCAGATTGTGCAAATAACCCATGCGCTAGAAAACACGCGGATCCTGGGGGTCTTGGGTTGGATCTCGAGTCAATGACAAAAATGGCACCGTTTTGGGGCTATTGAAGCCAACCCTAAATGGCGTTGTTTAGAGAGTCTATAAAGACTAAATTTAAAAAAAAAATCATTTACACCCTTTTTGTTTTAAAAAAACTTTGAGAGCTCTCTCTCAACTCTCTAGAATCCGGCCAGGGGTCACCGCACAAGCCACCGGTCACCAGTGCCGGCTCCACTGTCCCCGGTGGCTGAAAAAAACCAAAATCCCCATCTTTATCCTTTCGACCCTCTTAAATCCGAATATGGGTCCAAAATTTTTGAAATATTAACAAAACACCAAAAAAACAGAGAAACCTTTCGGCTTCCGGCCACCTATCCTCGGAGGTGGCTTCCTCAGCCGTCCACGGTGTTGAAAACTCGAACACCAGGTGACTTTCTTCTCCCTTTTCCCCTTTTTTTTATTTTTTAGGTAAAAAATATAAGAAAAGTTAATAATAAGAACTTTGAGAGTAAAAAATAAAATAAAACAAAAATTGTAACAGCCCGATTTTAGCCCTAGTCGGAACTGTGGTTTTGGGACCACAAATTTGACGAGGAAAAATTTATTTTATTCTATTTTTATGGTCTACAACTTCACGGAATGATTTCATAAAAATTTTGTTCAAAAATTTCGATGTTTGGGAACTCAATTTAGCCAAAAGGACTAAATTGTAAAAAGTGCAAAAGTCAAGTTCTACATGTTAGAAGTGTCCAATTGTTATGAAATTTTAAATTGGAGGTCTTTAAATGGTAATTAGACCATTGGTTAACTTGGACAAAAATGGACAAGAGATAAGTGAAATAGGATATTTTTAAGTTGGGGGCATTTTGGTCATTTAGTAATTAAAAGAATTAAAAAGGCCAAAATAGCCAAAAATTTGTCCATCTTCTCCATGATGAATGAAAATAGTAAGGGGGAAGCCATGTTTAGGGTTTTCAAGCTTCCAAGCTCCATAGTAAGTGATTCCAAGCCCCGTTTTTAATGTTCTTGACTTTTTTGAAGTCACGGTAGCTAGCTTATTCTAGCAATAATTTAATCTAGGGTTTATATTTGGAAATATACCCATAGGTGAAATGTGTTTATTTTGATGTTTTACAGTAGAATATGAAGCTTGAAATTGTGTTAAACAATTTTTGCTAAGCGATTTTCAGTGAAAACAAGTGAAACGGTATAATCGGTAAAAATTATTATTGTTCATAAATGCATGTTAGAGCAAGAATTTGATGTTTCCATAGAAGGTAAAAATGTTCAGCATGTCATAAAATATAATAAAAAGGAATAAAGTTTAATTTCTGAGCCTAGGGGCAAAATCATAATTTTGTGAAACTTTAGGGGCAAAAATATAATTTTGTCTAAATATAATTTTTGGACTGGATTGAATAATGTGAATGTTATATAAGCTAAATATGTTATTATAGATCAAGAAAGAAGTGGAATCGACCTTGATTAGAAAAAAAATTGAAGACTAAATTTCTAAGTTTCTATATTGTTGCACTAAAGTAAGTTTTTATGTAAATAATGCATCAATTTTTATTTATGATTTTATGTTCTGATATATTTTATGATATGTGGAAGAAAGATATATTTTATGATCTATGTGATTGAATATTGAATAAAATTTACTAAATAATAAAGTGTGAGAAATTTTCTCGGTTGAACCTTAGGAATAGAATGGGATACAAGTGGCATGTCATTAGAGATCTATATGAAATTGTGAATAATGTGGATTCGGGCGCTGGTCATAAGTTCTACCAGTGGCTGAGTATACCGACATATGTTGCGGATACCTGACAGCTTGTGTGAGTAGCACTGAGTAGTAACGAATGACTGATAGCTTGTGTGAGCAGGCCCGTGATGCGAAACTGTGATTAATGTGAACTCGGGTGCTGGTCTTAAGTTCTACCTATGGCTAGGTATACCGGCATATGTTGGGGATACCTGACAGCTTGTGTGAGCCGCACTGAATAGTAATAAAAGACTGACAGCTTGTGTGAGCAGACCCGTGAAAGTGAATAGCTCGAGAATGAGCTTTTATGTTAAAACTGATGTGAAGTAGCTTTTTCTACAAGAGTGGCACTTATGTACAAATTTCTGACGTATCCAATAATATTCTTAAGTGTTCAACCGAAAAATGATTAAGTGCAAATGAATATGAATATGTGGTGGGCAATGTGCGCGATATGTGGTCAAACTTTAGTGAGGTTGATATGGAACAAGTGTTACAATGAAAATTTGTAAATAATTGATGATGTATAGCTATTGGCATGGCTAATTATGAATATACTTTAGTGTTATGTGAGTGTAAGTGAGAATTAATGTAAAGAAAACATGATTGAATAAAATTAGCAATAAAAAGTCTATGGACATCATGCAATGGTATCAATTTGGAAAATCACCAAAAATAGTGGAAAGTGAATTAAATGTTGAAAAACATATGAAATTCAAGCTTATTGAGTCTATTTTCATATGGAAGAAATAGAGTAAGTAAAAGAGTTATAAATTTTGAGATATTTAAATTTTAGTAAGACAGTGTTAGATTGATTTCGGAATCCCCTGTTCTGACTTTGGAAATTAATTAAAAATTGTAAAAAAAAATAATTATGAGTTATATTTTATATTATTAGAATCCTTAATGAGTCTATTTTCAAAGGAAACAAGTGGAAATATCATCTGAAATCTGTACAATGAGATAATTATTTTTAGTTAAGAGAGGTCAGAAATGTTGAGTAGTGAAACAGGGTTGAATTTAAAGAACAAAATGTACTAATTGGCAAAGACAAAAATTATGAAAATTTTATGATGCGAATATAGGTGAGTCTAGTTTTAGGTAAAATTAACAAATCTTAATTTGGAGCTCTGTAGCTCCAGATAAAAATGATTTAGTGACTCTGACTCAAATAGATAGCTTTAAATTTAAATATAAGTGAATAGTGAAATTACGTATAATGCTATTTAAGCATGTTATATACATAAATGATGTGGAATGGATAGGAGGAGGACAATAAAGTATATGAATGAATTGTGTATAATTGGTTATATGTCTGATTATCATCGATAAACGTTGAAATAGGAGTGATGCTTATATTGGTACATTATTGGTCATGGTAAACTCATGAGAGAAAATAAAGTTTCATAGCATATGTGTGTGGTATATTTGGCATGAAGTGATGTCATGAGTGGTTCATGAATTAACTTATGTTGGAAAGTTGATGCATGATTATAGTATTCAAATATATACATATTGGTAATATTTTGCTATGTGATTCGGAAAAAGGATAATAAATAGCATAATGAAAATTCGGTCATGGTGTTAGTTTATGTTAAGGGAGTGTTTTATGGCATATCTTAAGTAATGGAATGTTATAAATTTTGAGGTTAATTTGCTAGTCAAATAAATGACAAATGAATTGATTGCGTATTCGTAATTTCGACATTTGCTTGGTATATGAAACGTAATCATATATGCTTGAATAAACTTTAAGTATTCGAATGACATGGATTTGATGGTGATAAGAATCGAATATTGAATTCATGAAGCACAGGTGATGTATTATTATTGTGTGATAGCTTGGTTCGAGAAATTGATTAGGTAAATGGTAAGTGGAAGCATTTATGGATTTAGAAGAAAATTTGGAATGAACATGAAATTTAGCTCAATTAAATGATTTTATCAATTAAACATTGTGTACACCAGAATGTGTTAGAGAATTACATATTTGTAAATTAACATTCGAAGTTCGGTAAGTGATATATGAAATTAACATGAAAAGATTTATGATTGTTATTAATATTGATTCTAACATAAAGTGGATTCTTCAATATTGGATTGATTTAACGAATATATTGAGCATATGAATGGGTATGTATTGGGCCTCGTATACCCTAATTAACGACTCGGTTTAATATGTATATAAGTGTATTTATTCTGGTAATGCCTCATACCTTATTCCAGCGTTGAATACCGGTAAGAGGTGTTACAATGTGACATCACCAGATTCGGCCCTAATGTTTAGGCCGGGTTTGGGGTGTTACAAAAATCACCTTAAAATTTTAATTTGTTTCCTTTTGATTTTTTTATGTTCGAAATCAACTCTTTTGTATTGGTTCTCTGTCCCTCTTCAAAATATTACAAGAAATCGGCATTTATAGCCGTTTAAAATAACAACATTTTTCCTTTTTATTCCTGCGTTACTGTTTCTCTGCCATTGTTTCTATCACTTTCTTTTCCTTGTTTGCAGGTCTTGGCGAAGTCAACGGAGGCAGAGAGCTACTCTGGTACAAGGTTGAGCAGAGGGGGTCAGGCCTCGGGACGAGGCACGGGCGGTGCGCCTGAGGAGGAGCGGCGCACATGGGAGCTAGGGTTTTCTTTTTTTTGCTGACAATAGTTTAGGTCGTTGAGCCTTAAGGTTTGATTATTTTGGGCCAGTTGGGCCTCTTTTGTAAATAGACTATTGATTATTTTTATTTGCTTAGTCTGTTTAGGGCCCGGGCAAATTTGGGCCTGTACAATACATATTTTTTAAAATTTATTTTCAATTTTTTAGATTATATATATTTAAAAATTATATAAAAAATAATATAATAAAAAATTAATACGAGTGGACCGGACTTGAACAAAATTTTAGACTCATTTTTCTAGTTGGGCCTAACAAACGAGTCTAATTTTTTTATTAGGATTTGACCTAAACCCAACCCGACCCATGGATACTCTATACCTTTTATAAAACATTTCTCTTCACCAAGACTTTAACGACTCTCAACACTACAATGTAAATCTCATCCAAACTTCTTGAAAAATCACCATTAATAAACCTTCATTAAGCAATCATATATGCTATAGCTGTGATAACTGTCATCTAAAATAATTAGTTTTATATAATTAAAACCAAAATATTGTGAGGAAAACTTATCAAAATATACGTGATATATTGTTAAAATAATTCTATTAAATTGGTCTATTATTCACCTATTAATTCACATGGCTCAATCATGTTTCTCCCTTTTCATTGACATCTGAAAAGAATGTTACCGGAAGAGGAATTTAAAAAAAATATATCAAATAAAAGAAAATTGTGTTAAGTGGGTATTGTGAACACTTCATTGAGATAACATAATGAAAACGTTGATGATACAAACAATCTTTTCTTTTCCAAATCTCTTTCCTTCCACCTTAAGGTTTGAACTTTGAGTAAACTTTTATTCAAGCAAAACAAAACAAAACAATACCATTTCACCAAATTCCCTTATAATAATAGTAAATAATGACTAAAATAATGCAACATTATTGATATTATTATATTAGATCCACTGTCTCTTAAAAGGGTTAGGCAACTTTCATTTTTTTCTCTTTGGATAATTGCAGTTTTTTTTTCTTTTCATCAAAATAACGATTAAAGTTAATTCTATTACCTTTAAGTTGTTTGTTTGCTTAAAATGAAACTTGTAGTGAAAGTGCTAGATTGCAGTGGCTACTACAACTTGGCACTATGAAAACTGTGCAAACAAAATAAGAAATAACACAAAAGATTTGTTTATGCAGTTAAGTTTCCCTACATCTGTGAAGTCTAACTTAGTGAGTAATTTCACTATCTTTAATCATAAATATAACAAATGATTCACACTCTATCAATTTCCAAGTATAGAGATCTCACCTTTGTACTTAACGACTAGGACACTCACCTCCAAATCCTCCCTTGAGAACTTAAATAGTAAACACTCAACAATGTTTACAATTCAGTTTGCACTCTCTCATAAGAATAGTTCCTCAATGAACAGATTAGAATGTACTCAATAAGCTCTCATACATAACTTAAACAAGCCTCTCAACATATATCATTATGGCTTGCTAACATTGTATCTAAGTGAATACAAAATAACTCCTTGAAAATAACTATTACATTATTAACATCGTATTCAATCCAATCTTCAATAGCCAAGCATTGGTTTCTAAAGATGGACCATAATATCTTCAGTATAACAACACATTAATAGGTCAGAAGATTATCTTCATAAATTGCCAATCCAAATAAGGCAAGTAATCAAACTACCTCAGTGGCAGTCTGTAGTTGGCACTACCAAGTGCCACTCAACAAAAATCAGCTCATTTGCCTCGACAGTTAATTTCATATTTCGATTGCAAACAAAATCTTAACTTGGGATCAAAATTATTACTAAAGGCGCTTGTGGAAGCATCGCCAAAAATGCCGCTAACGACAACGTCGCTAACGTTTGCAGCGTTTACAGAAAAAACGCCGCTAAAGGTCATGTTCTTTAGCGGCGCTTCGAAAAGACGCCGCTAAAGATCATGTTCTTTAGCGGCGCTTGGTAAAAAAAGCCGCTATAGATCATGTTCTTTAGTAGCGCTTTCATCATAAACGCCGCGAAAGGTAATGTTCTTTACCGGCGCTTTTGTAAAAAACGCCACTAATTTTGGGGTTTTTGTAAAATAAAATTTTCCATTTTTTCAGCCCTCCTGTAAAAACAAATCAAAAGCAACCAGATCTAAACCAGCCAAAAACAATAAATTTATATAATATTTCAAATTAAACGAATAAAATAATATTAATATCAATAAATAAAAGTGAATTCATACTTTTCTTTAAAAAAATGTTAAAAGTTAAAATGATAAAAATATTTATGCAATACACTATGACGGCGGAAGTTGCGACTGCTGAAACATCTTCATCATAATCTGAAGTTGCTGTTGAAGTTCGTCGTACTTTTTGCTCTGCTCTGCTTCTCTCGATGCCACATCTGCTTTAAGTTGTAGCTGGAGTTCTTCATATTTCTTTTGAACCTTTGCTTCTCTCGCTGCTTCTCGCATTGCAGCCTCTGCTTCTCTCGCTGTAGCCTCTGCTTCCCTCGCTGCAGCCTCTGCTTCCGTCATTGCCGCCTCTGCTTTAAGTTGTAGCTGGAGTTCTTCATATTTCCTTTGAACCTCAAATGTAGTCGCTTGCATCTGAGCCATCTGGTCTTTTAACCTCTGAACTTCAACTTGAGCTTGACTCCCCGAAGCCATGTATTATTACGAGCTGGATCCAAAATATTGGGTTGGACTAACAAAAGATCCTTGAAATCGAACCCGACCATACCTTTCAGGACCCAAAACTTCAGTAATAATCCGGTTATCAATGTCTTCAGGATGAACAGAACTATCACTAGAAGCAATCGCTTCGTACTCCGCCTTTTTATCCTTTAGTTTTTCCTAATAAATAAATCACATAGTTAGGAACGCAATATATATTAAAAAAACAAATGCAACATAACAATAGTCGCATTACAAGCAATGAATTAAACCATTAGAAAATAAACACTATAAATAACTAAAACAAGTCAAATCGTATTAAGTAAACGTACCACAATTTCACCAGCTTCATGAGTCATAGCAGATCTATCTTTCTTCCTATGTGTAATTTCAAAAAGTTGAAGGCGTCCAACTTTTTGACCAAACGACCGTTCCTACAATATAGTAGTAAAAATATTATTTAATGGAAAGTTATACATATTTGACAATATTAAAAAATTAAAAATACCTCCGCCTCAGCTACAAATGCAAAACTTCTCGACCCGACTGTGTGAGTGAATTTTTGTTTCTGCCTGCTGCTTTTTCCAACTTTTTCACGATCCTACGTTATGAAATTTTTAGTACGTAAATAGTAAATACTATAAACCAAAATAATTACAATAGTTTGGAAGTGTCATACCTCGCCTTTCTTCGAATGCCAAAATCTAACCGCATCTTCCCATTGGTACCTCAGCATATCCGGTGGAACATTTTGCAATTTCTCATCGAGGGTTGTTTTTGTCTTATAATAATATTTCTTCAAAGTACTTTTATGGTCTCTCCATATTTTTCCCAATGTCTTCTTTACATAAGCATCCGAGACCTCTAAAGCAAACTTCGCCTACAAAAAACATAAGTTAATAAAGTAAATATAAATGAAACTATTTCCCAAGCATTACAGATGATATTAACATTTTGTTACCTTAATATTATCGAGGGCTTGGTTTTTGTTGCTATCGGGCATTTGATGCCACGACTCATAGTTGATAGGAAATTTATTCGCATTTCGTGCTAAAATGCTCATGTATCCTGCTAAAAGTCGAGCTTCTGATCCAACAGGCTGACCAAAACTATTTCTGCATACCTTGACACGCTCAACTGGATCTAACTCGTCTAAATCTGTAAGTAGCGTACGTCCTCGACCTCTGCGCGTCCCATCATTTTCAGCTGCAAATGGTATATTATAATATAAGAATTTGAAAAATAAATCAATTATAAGTCAACACGCATGTAAATTAAATGTAAAATTACTTTGAACTTCTGTAGGATCCTCAGGTGTAATCATAACATTTGAAGATCCAACTGTTGTCTGTTGTTCAGTACTATTTGTTTCTGTCGAGTTTGGATCATTTTGAACAATGCTTCCCCTTAGAATTTTTCTTCTAGGCATTTTATCTGCAATAAACATAAAACAGTTGAAAACTTAATAACTGATTACAACAATAACAACACATAAAATAGTTGAAATATATAATAAGACCAATATTTAAATTATGATATTACATATAATTAAACAATCGTAAAATCTTACTACATCATTATTCGTAAATGTATTCATCTGTATCCTGACGAACCCATTGAAATTGTGCAGTAGTACTAGGGATATTATCGTTTAAGTTTTGTTCTGGAAAGGGCAAAGTTTCTGATCTGTCGTTGATGTTATCTTTACTTCCACTGCCCATGTCAAACAAGTCTTTAGGGATGTTACGGAGTACAACGTACCAACCCTCATCAGTTGGATCTTTTGAGTAAAAAACTTGTTTGACTTGAGATGAGAATACATACGGCTCATCTATCAGTTGTTGTCCTGTGTGAATCAATCGAGCGAAGTTCACCTATTTAATCGACAAATCTTACAGCTTTGCCCACCTTGTTTGAAGATCGACTCCATCATATTTTTTTCTTTCGTATTTTTCTTTGAAATTTTCTTCCCTTTCGACACTTTTTTCTCTGCTAACCTCTCTTCAATTTCCCTCTTTCTGAATTTGGAGGACGAAACCAGAGAATTAAGTTAATGTCCTCTTAAGAAACGGCACCATTTAACGTAATTTTAAGTCAGAGTTGCGGTGTTTTGAGAACAAACGTTGCTACTGCATCGACATTTGCGGCGTTTTAATTAAAAACGCCACTAAAATTTCAAGTACAGAAAGAAACGGCGCCGTTTTATAAAAATATAAGGAAACATTCTGGCGTTTTCCCAAACACACCACAATTAATATATTATTGAACCAGCGTCATTTTCAGTAAATTTTATACATCCTTGCGGCGTTTTTAATAAAACGCCACTAAAAGATTCCATCCTTCAACTGAAACGGCACCGTTTTCGCAAAGTTCAAATATTATTTATGGCGCTTTTAGGAAAAATGTCACAACTAAAATTTATTCCCTAAGCCGAAACGACGCCATATCGGTAAATGCAATAAATATTTGTGGCATTTTTTATTAGAACGCCGGTAATGTCTACCTTTTACGGCGTTTTAATTAAAAACGACACTAAAATTTCAAGTACAGAAAGAAACGACGCCATTTTATAAAAATATAAGGAAACATTCTGGCGTTTTCCCAAAAACGCCACAATTAATATATTATCGAACCGGCGCCGTTTTCAGAAAATTTTATACATCCTTGCGGCGTTTATAATAAAACGCCACTAAAATATTCCATCCTTCAATTGAAACGGCGCCATTTTGGCAAAGTTTAAATATTATTTATAGCGCTTTTCGGAAAAACGCCACAACTTAAACTTATTCCCTAAGCCGAAACGACGCCGTATCGGTAAATGCAATAAATTTTTGTGGCATTTTTTTTATCAAAACGCCGCTAAATCTTACATATTTTATTTATTTATTTATTGTATCATTCATTTAAATAACTAATTACCTATCTATTTAAACAATTAATTACCTAAAAATTAATTTAAATAATTAATTAACTATATATATTATATGATCCGTATCAAAAATATCAAATGGTACTTAGGGTTAAATGTTTTAAATATACAAGTATTAATTAATTGTATCATTTAACAAATCTCAAATTATAAACCTTAAACCCTAAATTAACCAATCAATCTATATGCATAAAGTGATCAACTATCTATTATATATCTATTAAATAATATAAACTATACTCAAAATTTCAATATATTAAATTTATTATTATCTATTTTACAAATATATAAGAACATATTTACCATAAAAAGTAATCAAACTAATTAATCTAAACTTAAACCCTAACATGACCGTTGAAACCCTAAATCCCAAACCCCAAATCCCTGACCCCTAAACCCGATCCTGAATCCCTAACCCTTAACCACTAAACCTTATTTAATATATAATTAAAACACACTAATTAATTGAAACCCTAAACTCTAACTTGACACTAAATCCCTAAACTCTAAATCCCTAACTATTAACATCTAACCCCTAACCCTTAACCCATAAACCTTAAATCACATTAACCCTTAAACCAGAATCCCTAATCCATAATCCTTAATTCCATAATCTATAAAACTTAAAATTGTAACTCCTAAACCGGTCTTAAATCCTAAATTAACCATATATATACCCTAAACCATATTTATTAAACCCTAAACTATAATGCTAATTAAATTAAATATTTTAAAATTAATACTATCTTATCTCTTACTATTTGAAATTATTTAGTATATAAATTAAAAATCAATCAGTCATGTACCCAAAAAATTTTAAAATTATGGCTTAATAATATTATTTTAATTTTTCTATTTTTAATAAATATTTTTCTATATTTTTTATTTCAATTTATTTATACGTGTCATTATTTCAAATTAATCCATTTTTAAAAAATATTCATTTAAAATGAAATTGAATTTTAATTAATATAAATAAATAAATTAAATAGTAATTAATTCAATATTTTAAAATTAATACTATCTCTTGTACGATTATATAAGAAATTATTTAATATATAAACTAAAAAAATTAGTAATGTATCCAAAAAAATTTAAAATTATTTTAAATAATAGTATTTTAATTTTTCTATTTTTAACAAATATTTTAAATTATTTTAAATCCCTGAGCATTAGCCGCGCTGACTTGAAAAACGCCGCTAAATCCCTGAAAGCTCAGAAAACAGGGTCGTTGGGCTTAGGTTTTTTTGTGGCGCTTTATCAAAAACGCCGCTAAAGCCCTGAGCATTAGCGGCGCTTACTTAAAAAACGCCGCTAAATCCCCGAAAGCTCAGAAAACGGCGTCGTTGGGCTTAGGTTTTTTTGTGGCGCTTTAGCAAAAACGCCGCTAAAGCCCCTGAGCATTAGCAGCACTTAATTAAAAACACCGCTAAATCTCCGAAAGCTCAGAAAATGACGTCGTTGGGCTTAGGTTTTTTTGTGGTGCTTTATCAAAAACGCCGCTAAAGCCCTGGGTATTAGCGTCGCTTCCCGAAAAACACCGCTAAATCCCCGAAAGCTCAGAAAACGACGTCGTTCGGATTATTTTTTTTTGTGACGCTTTATCAAAAACGCCGCTAAATCCCCGAAAGCTCAGAAAACGGCGTCGTTGGGATTAGGTTTTTTTGTGGCACTTTCTAGAAAACGCCGCTAATGCTTATTTTCAGCGGCGTTTTCCATGATGTGCCGCTAATGATCGATCTTTAGCGGCGTTTTTTATCCAACCGCCGCTAAAAGCCTGTTTTGGTGTAGTGATAATTTAATTTAAATTCCATGTACTTATTTTCATTGATTAATTATACCAAAAATGTTAAGAGAGATAAGATTGATTTGAGAAAGGGAGTCAACATCTGAAATTTGATGGAGTTTTTGAAGGTAGAAAATGGATGGTAGAGTCACATCTGAAAATTATTGATTGAGCATTGGAAGAAAAAGAAAAGGGATGCATGGTAAATATTGGCTACGACTGATACGTAGCCATTTATATTGTCCTATTCATGCCAGATAAAGTGGATACATACATGGTACTAATACTCTGCTTGCATAATGATGATATATATGTTACTTTTTCTCCTACAACTTATCATCATAAATTCATAATATGCTTTTGTACAACCCAAGTGTCATGTCACATTTTCTCTCTCTCACACACACACAGACACATGTATATGACTATGAGGTATAATCTTTAAAATGTAATTTTTCATTTTTATTTCAAATAATCTTCATTTTCTAATAGATTAAAGAGTAAAGTTTCAATCCATTAACCATTCAAAGACTATATATATATATATACACACACGTATCATTAATGTGAAGGTGTTGGAGATTCGTTTAAGGTTGATTTGATATAGTTTATTAGAGTTTTAGGTGTTTTAAAGTATCTTTTAAATTATGAAGAGAGTTTCTTTTTATTTGTGGGTTATTTCAATATCTATGTTTTTTTATTATATTTACATTTAAGATGGGTTTCTTTCTTGAAAATTGGTTAATTATAAATTGATTTACCCTTTTAAAAGAACAAGTTATTTTTCAAAAAAAAAAATCATGAATAATTTTATTTTTATATAAAAATTATCTTCAATAAATTCTAATATTTTTATGTTAATAATAATCTTCATTTTAAACTTTAAAAATATTAAATGTAAAATATTATAATGTTTAATATTATTAAACATACATATTTAATTACTTACCTTTAATAATATAATAAATTATTAATATATTTAATATAAGTTATTGTTTTAATAAATTATCCAATATTAAATTTTTATTTTAGTAATAATTTTAGACAGAGGAGAATCTAGAAATTCTTTTAGAAGGGATTGGAAATTAATTATAAATTTTTGAGAGGTCAAAACATAATTTTATCATTTATCAATTTATAATTTCATTTTAAAGGTATTAAAAATATTTTTTTTTCATTTTTAGAGGGGTTAAAATGTAATTTCATGATATATTAATTCATAAGTTCACTATTTACAAGGGGACTAAAATAGTAATTTTTTAATTTTGGGGGCTAGGCTCCTACCTGCCCCTTAACTACGCCTCTAATTTTAGAATTTAGGGTTAAATTTTAAATAATATTCTTAATATATTATTGAAAAATATTAATATAAATATTTTAATGATAAATATATTATAATTTATAAATATGCAATAATAGATATTTTATTGCATAAAATATGAATAATTTAATTATATAAATAAGAGTATTTGCTTAAATCATGCTTAACTTCATTTATCTCTTCAAACTCTAATGTGTCATTATCAACTCTCATATATATAATATACTCAATTTAAATTAATTTTCAATTAGGCACTGCTATTATTAAGTTTAGGTATGATGTTAGTTATTATAAAATAATTAAATTCTGATTGCCAAAAGAAAATTATGTTACTGTAATATTCTGTAATAAATATATTCATGTTGTGTTTGTTTCACTAAGAACAAGTTTTAGAAAATAATTTTAAAAAAATTATCAAAGAAAAAATATTTTACACAGAATCATTCAAACAAAAAAAATCATTTTCCGAAACCTAAATTTCTATTCTATTTTTTAATATAATTGCTTTAAGTGAAGGGAGTTTATTAGTGTTATATATACTTCACATTTATAGATTGGGAACCTAGATTTATATTGCAATAAATAAGTGTTTAATTATTGTAGTTTGAAGCTTATGCAAAATATATAAATTCCTCAATGGTGGTCCTTTTGTAGGGCTTCTAAAATCAGTAAATAATTTTAAAAATTATGAAAAGCATTTATTACTTATTGTATTGGTGGTATGGTTTTTTGTTAACTCCCCAAATAAATAAGTAAATTATAATATGGTTTATTGGGCAATTTATCAATAAAAGCTTTTTTTTTCAAAAATTACCGAAATGGGTCCATTTTTTTAATTATTTACCGGAATGGTCCTTTTCCGGGAAATCGCGTCCACGTCAGCGCGATGTCAGGGTACGCGTCAGGAAATCGCGTCCACGTCAGCATCTCGCGCTGACGTGGACGCAATTTCGGCCCGCGCGTGAACAGTACCCAACAGTCAAAAAAATAAAATACCGGGCCCATTTCGATAAATTTTAAAAATATAGGGCTTTTTTGGTATTTTGAAAAAATAAATTTTGAATCTTTTTGTATTTGTATTTATTTTTTTAATCAATTAACTCTTCAATATTACATCAATAGCAACAAGTACAAAAAAGATTCAAAATTGTTACCAACAAGATTTGAACCAAGGTACTAAGGGAAAAAAGCAAACATCTTAATCAACTAAACTAAACTAATTAATTGACATATTATAGATATACTGTTATTATCTTAATTATATTACTTATGTTCTAACGATTTATCGGACCTATTCCATACACGTGTCAAATCAGAAAAAATAATACAACAATTCTATAAAAAAAATCCGGTGTTTAATTAAAATAAATAAGGAAAATAATGATTTGAATGTTTCAAAATTCAATTCTAAACCGAAAAATAGAAATTCAGGGGCAAAAAAGAATCTTTTTCGATGAAAACTGCGGCAAACCGCCTTCGGCTGTTTGTCAGCACGTAGATCTCGAAAAGTTATTCGAAATAAAAAAATCGTCTCAATCGGATAACCGAGCCAAAAGTTATGGCATTTCAAAGTTTTTCAAGCTAAAAAACATAAACTGTTCATCCACATCAGCAAATCGCGTCCTCGTAGGCGCGATTTGTGTCCACGTAAGCAAAGCGCGCTGACATGGACGCGATGTTCTGACACGTCCCCTGACATCGTACTGACGTGGACGCGATTTCGAAAAAAAATGACTCATTCCGGTAAATAATAAAATACCGAGTTCATTTCGATAAATTTTAAAAAAATAAGGCTTTTTTTGAGGATTTGCCCTGGTTTATTTATTAGAGGGGAAATAGAGCAAAACATTTGTATTTGATTAGGGTGAGCAGAGTGCACGTGGCTAGTCAGAAATAAAGACGCACCCAAAACATATTACACCAGCACGTGGAAGACACAGTCAAACCACCTTAATCCGGCAACTACCATGCTATTAAATAGGGCAAAACAAAATTCCATTAAAAAAATCAAAATTTGAGTTAATTTAAATAAGTTATTTGAATAATTTAAATTTTTGAGTAAATTCGAATAAGTAATTCGAGTTTCGAATTTTAAATTTGAGTCGAGTTGAATTTTATAATTTGAATAATAAATTGGTATAAATACTTCTTTACTTTTTGTCAATTTTGAAAATAAACAAATTGATCTCTCTCAATAAAAAATTTCAAAAATAAAAATATTTATAAAAATTTTAAAAAAACTAAAGAATATATAAAGAAAGTTAAAAATTTAAATTTTTTCTAAAATGATAATCATGAGACCTAAATTAATTAATTAACGATTCAAGTTTATCATATTAAAACATATTTTTTTCTTCTTATTTTAATTTGAAAAAGTGTTCAAATATATATGTTTTAACATAAAGTTAATTATATTGTAACAAAATTTTAATTTAACATATTTAAAATTTTAATTTAACTTAAATAATTTCACTCGATTTGAATTTAATTTTACTCGACTCGATTAAAAAATTTCAAATTAAATTAAAACTTAATTTCATTCAAATCAACTCACACAAGTCAAAAAATTTCTAACTTAAATTTTTTTAATTCGTTTCGATTCAACAGTTAGCCTAGCTAACAAAAGTTACCCTAACTCAGATACCCATTAACAGGAGCGCATCCATCCCGCATTCTCATACTCCCCAACGTGTTGAACACGCTCCCCTTACGTTTTGACATTTAGGGGAGAAGGAGAGGATGTAAGCAAGCAGGAGAGTGATTGGAAGAATGCGAGGGCCGCTGGGGAGGGGGGGATGAATATGAACCATGTCATGTCCATTCCCATTGGGGCCACCATGTGATCTTATAAAAAATGGGTTACATTTATTTTTCAATACTTGTGATGTTTATAAAATGGTAGGAAGTGAGAAACGTAATTGATCGTCCCATCATATTCATCATCCAACATCCACCCTACTTATTTGTTTTTCTTTTTATCTTTCTCTCTCTGCGCCTATCTTTTTCAATTGAATTTTCTTTTCTTTCATTGAAAATTAAACCAACGAATAAAGAAGAAGAAAAATAAAACACAAGCAAATCTTTCCCGTGAAAGGATCCCATGGAGCACTACTTCTTTCAATGAACCCTAAACACCCTCAATTATCATACTCTTATTTGACTGACCTAATCAAACAGAAGCAGCTAATAAGGGTTTGTCAATTGTGAGTGACTGATAAATAGCTTGGATTTTGGAATCTCTCCCTACACTTGGATTTCAGATAAAAACAAAATCCCAGGTGGGAAAAATTCATCACTGCCCATCAACAGTTCATCACCAAAACCCCAACAGTTTCCTCTTCTTTTTTTCCAAGTCAATGGATTCTGCCTCCGGAGGGAGTGACAATAGCATCAAAGAGGCTATACCAGCAACAGCTTCAGCCCTGCTGTCCGCGGCTTCACAACAAGGAGGAGGAGGTGGTAGTGAGTCGTCTCCTTCCCCAGCTCCACCGAGTAGGTACGAGTCACAAAAGCGTCGAGACTGGAACACTTTCTTGCAGTACTTGACCAACCATAAACCCCCATTAACACTAGCTCGTTGCAGTGGCGCACACGTAATTGAGTTCTTGAAATACCTTGACCAGTTCGGCAAGACTAAGGTTCACATAACGGATTGTCCCTATTTCGGACATGTAAACCCACCTGCTCCCTGCGCTTGCCCACTGAAGCAAGCGTGGGGTAGCCTCGACGCGCTGATCGGACGGCTCAGAGCTGCTTATGAAGAAAACGGTGGACGTCCAGAATCCAACCCTTTTGGCGCAAGGGCTGTGAGGATTTATTTGAGGGAAGTGAGAGAAGGGCAGGCTAAAGCTAGAGGGATTCCTTATGAGAAGAAGAAGCGAAAAAGGCCCACTGTCACAACTACGGCTGTCGGGGTCAATGTGTCCAGGACTTCCACTCAACCAGTTGATGGCGGTGGGGGTCGCGGCGGCATTGGTGGTGGAGATGATAGTGTTGGTGCTAAAACTGGGGCAAATGTTGGTAGTGCCACCGCAGTTGCTGCTGCTACCACTAATAGCGTATAGTTCTTTTTCCCTATTAACAAATTCTTTTCCTCTTTTTTTGCCTTTAACAGCTGTTTTAAATGTGATTACGAGTTATATATATCTGGTGGTTCTGTCGGGAAATTGGATTGACATCCCATGAACCAAATTTAGAATTTAGGTAGAATTCTAGTTTTAATCTCTTTCAATCAATCTCTCCTATTTTCCCCTTTCTCTACTTTCTTCATCATTTCTTGCTATGCATGTACTTGAAAAAGGAATATAAGAAGTTTTAATCTTTTTTCCCTTTCTATTCCTTCTTGTACGTTATGTGTGAATGGTTTTGATGGGTAGAACTAGGAAAAACAACCCAAGTATTTAAATGTAATATTTTATCATTTTTGATGTTTAGGCTGGTGGCATGTAAAGAAGACAATATCATGTTTTTGCTTCTAACTATTAATCCATCAATCTTTATCTCCTTCCGTCTTCCCCATTCCTACACAAGGAGCAAAATTTCATCCTCATTCCTCTGCAAGGAACAAATGGGTCACTTTAGATTCGGGTTTCTATCATGCCAAGGAAACTTGGCTTCTTGTCATTATTTATATCCCTAATATATAGGTTTCTCTTTCATTCCTTGTTTTGAGTTTTTGACCTGGTTCCGGTTGGTAAGCTCCAATCAGATGCATGCAGATGTATGGAATTCATTATTTATGGAGAAGAAATCTATTTTAGTTGGAAAAAAGTTGAAAAAAGTTACACTAATTTCCTTTCCTTCCCCATAGGGCGGCCATAATGTACAAGGAAGGGACCATTAAATCTTGAACAATTTCATATAGATATAAATTTCCATTTTCTAGTTTTGTTTTACACTACGGTGTGTGAGTGTCGGGTTAAGATTTGTTTGTAACTATATCTAAGACAAACTTAGGCTGGTTGGGAATGAAAGAGGGCAAAATCTAGCCAAATGTTTTCCAGTTTTATTACAACAACAACACTATACACTTCTCAACTGTGCATCTGGTCCCGGGGCTCCCCCGCAAGGGGCAATACCAATTCTGCTTTGCTTTGATTTATGTGTCTCTATATATATGCACACGTGCGCCTCTCAGAATTTACACATCTTGCTCGTTCAGTTTCAGGTGTTTTCTGCTTTATATCTTCATCATCTACGATTTGAGTTTAAAGGATATTAACTCACTTCCATCTCACCCTCTCTTTATTCTCTGCATGAGCTTTAATAATTTCTCTTTCTCATGCTATGACCGAGAAAAATTGAAAAAACTAAGACTGCCTCTAAATCTGAATATTTTGAACGTTTATAAAATACAAATTAAAAAAATTGTTGTTATTAATAAATTTTATTTTTATTTAATTTACAATTAATTTAATTTTTTTATTAGATACAAATATTTTTTTTATTTACTATAGTCAAAATTCAAATCCCTTAACCACTCTAACTTACCGTACTCTATTCTCCGGGTGTTCATCTCATTGTTTTTCAAACCGGATTAGTGGTTAAATCGATCAAATCATCGGTTCATCAATTCAATTGGTCTAATTAAAAAATTTATTAAAAATTTAAAACATGATTCAACCGCCGGTTCAATCAGTTTGTATCAATTTACTATCTAACCAGGTTAAAGTTACTCTCTAAACCGATTCTTGATCCGATCCGATTCAAACAATACTGGTTCACTTTTCCCAAAAATAACCTGAGTTGAAATCAACATTGTACTAAAAAATAGTGAAAATGACTTAAAAACATCAAATAAGATTTATTTTTAAAAGTACTATATAAAACATATTGATTCTTTTATTTACTTGAAAACTTGAAAAAAATTTAAGAAAATTTTGAAAAAAATTAACAAATAATATTTAAAATCTGTTCTAATGAACTCAACTCACTCCTACCTATGCCATGAAAGCAACGTTTCTTTCAGTGATAACAACAAACGAAAATTATGAGGGCTGCTGGGTGCAAGCAAGTATCAATGAATATTTAAAAACAATCCTTGTCAATGCTGCCCTTATTTTATTTGAGTAATTTAACCACCTCAGTATGAAAAGGACCAATAGCCAACCTTTTCTTCGCCTCTCTATATATTACATATTATTATCAGCATCATTATCTCACACTCTATATCCATATAATATTCTGTTTTACTATAATAACCTAGACCACAAGTCACTCCACAACAAAACCCCACAAATATTGCTATATTTCTTTCTTTCTTCGCTGCGGGACCATCGTATAAATCTTAAATTTTAATTTCTAGGTAGTGTTGGCCTTTTGTTCTTGTCGATTAAAAGGAAAACAGAAGCATTTTGCTTATAATTTCGGCAAACATTCGTCTTTCTTTTCATGCATGTATGGTTTAAGCTATTTCGTTGTTTATCACTTGGTATAAATAAATCTCATTATCAGGATAACTTTTCTTTATATATTAACCCTGTTTTTTCTTGATTGATTTTACAAAAAAATTTCAAAGGTAGGAGCTAGTAGATCACATTTGTCTGTAGATCTAATCATCCGTAGATAATGTGTTTGGTCGATTTTGATCCTACATGTTAGTATAGTAGTAGGGGCCAGAGAGTATCGAGCGAGTGGAAGGAGCACAAGGTTCATTAAGAAAGGGATACCCTACTAATTCACTTCACTTATTTCTTTTGTCTCCATTCTCTAACCAAGGCCAAGGCTAAGGGGTTTCATACACTAGTTTTTCTCGTTTGGCCTTGATGTATTCATTGTATTTTTGTTTTGCTTAATTAATATCAACATTAGAAAAAAAATTAAAGAAAATGTTAGAAACTTTGACTGCCTTTGGAGCAATCAAAGTTTTGGGCGTGGACATATTTGACTTTTTAATGGTTTATGCTTTAATATTAGTTAACAACAAACGATAAAGAAATTCATGGTAAATTATAATATTATCATCATCCATTTAATTAGTCTTGAAGAGGAAGGAGAGGAGTTTGACCTTTGGTGGATACTTATTTCTATCATTATCCATCTTTCAGAATATTTGAGGTTGTTGGGAAGCTTATTTATAAAGGTTTTTATGTGATAAATGTTCAAGATAATTGTTAGAGTTGTGTGACCCGAATCATTGTTAATGAATCCTTGTTAAAGAAATAAAGTATAGTCAAGATAAGGGGATCTGTGTAGGGCTTAAGGTCGAGAGCATGCTGTACAAGTAGAATATATATAGAACTGCACTTCTTCTATTTGACATTGATTAGAATAAAGTTTTTCAACCTTTAAATAGATGTAGTCGAAACTCCCTTTGTATCATTCAGTTTTCAACATTAGCAAATTTCTTCTCCTCTTCCCGTGGTTTTTTCCCGAAAGGGTTTCCACCTAAAATCTGTGTGTTTTTATTTTTCTTTTCTTATTGCGTTACGATTGTTCTATATTGTCATTATCAACGTTTAGTTTGAACAATAATTATGAGACAAAATCAGTTTTTAAATGAATGTTTCAAGCCTATCACAACATTGTTGGTTGATCACTTGAAGAGGCCTATAAATAGGTTAGGTTGTTTGTGCAGCACACTTCTGTGTAGTTTTTGAGTGTCTTTTCAATAACTTTATTGTGTTTTCTTATGGTTGTTTTGTGACACTCTTTTAGGTATTCTTTGGAAAGTTTTGTTGATTGTAAAGTGAGGGATTTGGGATAGTGGTTTGTAACGATCTGGATTAGACTTTAAGGCTACAAATATCTGTGTGTGTAAAAGGTAGTTTGGAATTTGTAGCCTTAAAGTCTAATCCAGATCGTTACAAATAGTCTGTAAATGAGCAATATTTTCATTATTCTTATGGAACTAATGAAAACACTTTATCTCTATTTCTACTCTGTAATACCTCGTTACCCGACCCGATCATCGGGTCTAAGTTACAAGGTACCACATTTATTGCCGAAACAACTACGATCAAATTACATTCAATTACAAATCGTTAATCATTCAAATATAACCAGGACAAGTGTATAAAATGATACATAATCATTTTCGGGTCTTATACGAGTTTATGAAAACTCTTTTACTAACCTGGGGGCGAAATAGGATCAAATTGTAAAGATTTCAAATTTTTTGGGTTGACATCGCGACATCGGGGGTCCCTCGTCACGATGTAACTCTTTTTTTATGCTTGTCGTGACCTCAGAGCAATAGCGTCACCGCGAGAATTCTACCTTGTTCCTCGTCGCGACACTAGGGGTTCATTGTCGCTACGTGACAACCTGTTACTTCCATAATCAACCTAATACAAGTTTGAAATGACTTGAAAACCTTTATATATATTGCTATGCTATCAAATAGTAAGACTTTCATAGATATCAAGTCAAATTGTGCCTAAAATGGTAATCTCTAAACATTGATTTCAAGGCTGAATTTCAAACTTTATATGTCTAAAAACCATCAAAATTCTATACCAAGCATGACCTTTAACTTAGAACTCAAAGCAACTAGATAAGCACATCCAAACACAATCTTTAAACATTAACATAATGCTACATCACATACAACCTAACTATTTAGCAGCATTTAACCAAAAGTCCCCAGGTACATGCCATAAAACTAAAATGAAATACAATTTACAAACTTTATTTAGTCATAAACGGTAGTCTGGATGTTGACTTCAAGTCTCGAGGCTTCGAGAAATACCTGAACCTGGGCACAGAGAAAACGAAATAGTATGCTGAGTGATCAAGCTCAGTGGTACCTTCACGATTCAAGGTAACATAAACATTTACAATGATCATGCATAACACCATTACACAATTTAACCAAGTTATAATCTACCAATCTAACAATGTCACATCTTAAATGCGAGGGAGTATATGAATATGGCAAATAATTAATGCATTCATCTATATTTGCAAGGCAAATAATCTATACATATCATTTGACAATTATCAATTTTCATACCTTATTAGCTAACACTATCAAACATATATCACACATCTCTATATATAATTAACATTATACTATTCATGTTCCATGGCATTCATATTATTTATCTTGTTTTCTTACCATCCAAACTCGTTTTTGTAGTGTATCAACTTATTTATATTTATTTTGGCATCATATTCTATTATCAATCTATTTCTTTACATATTCAAGTTTTCCAATTCTAATTAGGATGTTACGCTCGATGGAACCCTATTAAAATTTACACGGAAACACGAGTAAACTACACCATACACTTAAATTACAACACAGCATGGCACCGAAGTGCAAAGCTCAAAGGCATCAAATGCATTTTCATATGCTAATACATTCCTCCACCACATCATATTATACTCGACGATCTGCAACAAATGTTGGATCTTGGTACACATATCTCACACAAGTGCGCATACAACCCTATTGGCATTCCAATCGTATCATAATCATCTTGTTCGCATATTGATTCCCTGTATTCAGTCACATGCATTTCATACTCTATGTATTGTTCTATCGCATGACAATTATTTTGCAATTTAGTACATATATTATTTTTCGATCAAATTCACAATCGCAACCCCATTTCATCATCAAACACACATATTACATATTACAAGATATACTTCAATATAATTTTCATATCACATACCATAATTTAAGTATTTCATATCATTTCCCATTTTAGTCATCTATCTCGATGTTCCATATCAAATTTAATCAAAACATTTCATATTATCATAATAGACTCACCTCAATGATTTAACGATGTAAAAACATGCATATAAAATCAAACATCTCTATCATGAATCATAAAAGTACAAATCGAGGTTTTCTATCCCTACCAACAATTCATGACCATTTTGCATTTTATTCAATTTGGTCCATAATGTACGAAACTAACAATTAAGTTTTACAATTTAGTCTGTTTCATATACTAAGCTTAATTTGTATCAATTTCACACCTAATTCTTCAAGAAATCAACAACGACAACTTTCTAAAATTTTAATAGTTTTACAGATTGGTACATGTGCTAGCTAAATCAAGCTCCCGTGACCTCAAATCTATAAAAAAATTACAAGAAAATGACTTGAATTTCATACCAAATCAAGTAGTCGAATGTTGAAAAATCCAAAACGGTTTTTCTTTAGCTTCAAAAATGGAAGACAGTGAGTTGAGGAAGAGTGGTGGTTATTTTTAGCTCGATTGACATCAGCATTGTTGTAAGTGTAGGAGGACGTGGGTTCGAGTGCATTGAAGCGCATTATCCTTATTTGAGGGTTGGGGAGGGGCTATGGGTAGTTTTAGGCATTATATTAAAAAAAAAATATGATAAGAACCTATAATAAGATTAATGTTAAAAAAAAACCTTTAAAATGTGACATGAAAAATAAAATAAACACCACATAAAAGCCATCAATATTGAAATAAACATGATTCCAATTATTAACTTAAAAATAATACAAAATTAATGTTTATCAGTTTTTTTCTTTTTCCTTCACATGCTTCTTATTTTTCTTCTTTATCAACCCCCTCTTCTCACTCTCTGTAAAAAGAATACCACTTGTGAAAGCCTAAAACCCCAACGCCTACAGTATGTTCATGTATTTACTTTTTATAGTAGTTATAGGTTTTACCTCATTTGTTTCGAAATTCACATTTATATATAATTATTACTTTCTAATTTTACTTGTAAAATTTAAATTTATTACGGTTAAAATGTGCTCTAAGAACCTATATTGTTTGTACATTTGAAATTCAATCTCCTTATTTTTATTTCAAAAAATTTATTCTTTTTATTTTATGGATTTAAAAATACAAATCTAATTGTTAAACCGTTAATTTTTTTTTATTAAATTCAAGCTTATTACAAATGTTATTTTCTTGTTACGTGATTACCAGAGGCGAATTTAGGGGGGCTGGCAGCGCCCTGGTCTCCCCTAAAATGAAAAATTTACTATTTTGGCCCTTTAAATTTTAAAAATTTTAAATTAGTAAAGGTAAAATTATACTTTGGCCCCCCTTAAAAATAATAAAAATTTGATTTAAATCTTTAAAAATTATAAAAATATAGACAATTTAATTTCGGCCCCTAAAATTTTTTCATAGCTTCGCCCCTAATGATTATTAAGGTTTTTAAAAAAAAAAGAAAAGAGATTTAAGCATATTTTAACCTTATACCATCAATCTACCAAATAAGAAGGGTACAAGAGAAATTTATTACAGATTAAGATTAGACCACTTCCATGGGATTTTATCCTTAAACTTTTGTCGGTAGAAAAGCCAAGTAATTATAAAGAAGGCTTAGCTTAGGTGTTCACATTAAATGATTGATGACTCGTATGGTTTTGATTGTAAATTAATCAAAATTGTGCGTCTGGCTTTTCGCAAACAAACAAGACCATTAATATATGATTAATGAGAATGATATTAAAAGAAATAAAAAGAATAAAGCAACATTTAATTTTTAATTTAATTTTTTTTGGGTAAACTACACCCATGGTCACTTTTGTTTACCTTAGGTTACATTTTAGTCATTCATATTTGAAATGTTACGTTTTAGTCACTTACGTTATCCTGTTGTAACATTTTAGTCACTGAGTCGTTAATTGCCGTTAAACGGAGTAACAGTAAGCTGACGTGGCACGTTAAATAATCATTTCAAACAAAAAATTTAAGTTAAATTATGCAATCGATCTCCATATTTTTTTCGTTTTGAGCAATTTAATTTTTTTAAATGTTCTTTAAACTTTTCTCTCTTTTATTTATTTATTTTCCATTCTCTTCTGTTTCTCCCTCTAATTTCCTACCTTCTCCATTTCTTTTAACATATCAAGAAGTCGAATTGGCAGTGAAAAATGAAGCAAAAAGTCAAAAGTCATCATTGTCTATAACCAAAACCCATAAACCCATACTATGCTTCTTTCTTCACTGCCAATTCAACTTCTTGATATGTTAAAAGAAATGGAGAAGGTAGGAAAATAGAGGGAGAAGCATAAGAGAATTAAAAAGAAAAAGAAAAAGTTAAAAGAATATAAAAGAAAAAAAATTAAATTGTTTAAAGCAAAAAATTATGGGGACCAATTGTAAGATTTTTGTTTGAAATGATGATTTAACGTGTCACGTCAACTTACTATTATACCGTTAACGACAATTAACGACTCCGTGACTAAAATGTTACAACGCGATAACGTAAGTGACTAAAACATAACATTTCAAACATAAGTGACTAAAATGTAACCTGAGGTAAACAAAAGTGACCATGGGTGTAGTTTACCCTTTTTTTTAACTTAATTGTTAATTTTTTGGGATATTAATCTTTAAATTTAATAATTTTGATTTATATGATGACATTAATTCTAAAATTATATTACATTTATCGCCTAAAAATTATATGAAATATTTAATAAACTAAAATTAAGATTTAAAGGAAGTTGCCAATATCATCCTTATGGAATGCTTAAATTTTGTAATTGTGATCCCTCTTTTACTCATAATATGTAAAGAAAATTAAGAGAATTTACTTAAGAAAGAATATGAATTAATATTATATAATCATATATTATCAATGGATTAGATAACTACACATCATTTAAACTTTTTTGTTATACCACCCATTGATAAGGACATAAAATAATTTATAGGTAATTTTTCGCTAGGAACAACCCACGTGCAACCTTCTACTAGAGATTATAGTGACCCTTCGCTTAAGACAGTTTGTAGGCGATTTCTCGTGCATTTTGTCCAAACCAACTTCGAAACAACCTGTTACACACTTTTCATGAAAACCACTTGTTGCACACCCTTTGTAAAGACCACTAAGGTGTAACAATTTAGTATAGCTTCAAGGATGAAAATATTATAGCAAGACCACACAATCATGCCAATCTCCCCCTACTATCAACTATGTGGCACTACAAGACAAAGGGTAATCGCTTTATGTCAACCCCAAAACATAAGGGACTAAGAATCTCTCCTTTCATAGAAAAACCCTAAGTATCACCAAACACTCTCCCCTTCTCCTTAAACTTCTTTTTCTCCTCCTCCTTTCCCCTTAGTTTCTTTAGCTCCGACTCTTCGTCTATCATAGGTGAATCGACACTCCTCTCTGCCATCTTCTTCTCCTTATAATTCTCGCTTGATTGTTACTTATATCAACACTTTCAAAAATAAATTACCTTAATTTTGGATAATATTTAATCATTTAATTTAGTAGAATCAAATATAAATTTATATTATTATTATTATTATTACTTTTTGAAAGCAACCTCTATCTTTAAGGTAGACAAGATAAATACGTGACTTTAGAGACCCAGCGCTGGTACTGTTTTATATTTTCAGCTTCTTTTTGTCATTTTGTGTTACAATGTCAATATTACATTTCCCACAATTTGGTGCAAGTTTTGAATGACATTTAATGCCAGAGAAACAACCACAAAAGGAAAAAAAAGAAAACGATATTAATTTCCAAGAGATGGTTAATCTCTTCGACAACAAGAAGAATGTATATAGGGTGAATCAGGCAGATGGGGGTTGTTTGGAGAAGAAGAAAGAATGAGAAATAGGCAAAGGAATTTGATTAGCAATAAGGAGAAACAAACAAGTGAGTGAGTTATGAGGGTGGACCCTTGGCTTGGCAGTTGGCAGCAGAAAGAAAAATTCTAAGGGTTGTCCCCTCCCCTCCCCTGTTGAAAAACTGTAGTTTTGGTCGCCGACACCTTATCAGGCACGTACGCTACATACACTGCATTTCATTTATCTGACAAATACGCACTGCATGTTCTTCCCAATTTATCTTCAAATGCCAACTTCTTAATTTGGCTTTGCCTTTGCTTTTAGTCTGCTATTTTCAACACAAAGATGCTGTGGAAAAAAGCAAACGAGTGGTTGGACATGGAAATATTGGAAAAAGAAAGGATTATTCGGTCTGCAGAACTTTTGACTAAATGTATACTAGCTAGGAAAAATATGTATATATAAGAATTATTTTAAGATGAGAGAGAAGAGATTTCACATACATCCAACTTTGTCAACACTTTAAGCCATATACAAGTTGCTACTACACCAATAACTTGTTGGCATATGGGTTCTTGTTGCTGGTATCCACTGCAAGCCTTGGGCAGAGCATTTACCTTTATAAGCCTTGCATAGTTTTGAAATCACAGTATGTTTTCCGCATGAAATCAACCACATCTCTCGGCTTTAAATTTACGCTCTTTTTAAAATTAAATCCCTACGCTATGCTTTTACTTTTAAAAATTTAATCTTTTTCATATTTTAGATTTTAAGATTCAAGTCTAATTATTATCACTATTATTTTTTATTTAAATTTATTAGTGTAATATTTTAAAATAATAAAAAAATACTCATTTAGTAGCAATATAATTAAAAAATAATATTGTAATGAACTTGTATTTAATAAAATAATTTTGACATTAATTGAACTTGAATTTTAAAATTTAAAAAATAGAGAAACTAAATTCCTAAAATTAAAAATAAAAAAGTAAATTTTAAAAAATCATATACTACTTATAATATATTATCAATTCATTTTTACACTTTTTTTTGTTTGACAGAGAATTTTTTTTCAAGAAGTTTACAAATCAAATAAGATTAAAACTTGAAATGAAAAAAAAATTATGGATTTGAGTTTTTCTTTTCTAGGGGATGGAAATTGGGGATATGGAAAAGAGATTTTCTTTTTAAAAAAATTAGGGTTAAACTTTATTTATATTAAAATATTGGAGATTAAAATGATAATTTTTTCTTAATTTATGTGAAAAATCAAAATTTTAGAAATAATTTCACATAGGCTTTTGTTAAAATTTTTAACGAGAGTAACCAAAATGAATCCAAGGGCGAAGCCAGAAAAATTTTCTAGAGAGAGCCGAATGAAATTTTAATTTTTTATAGAGTCTATATCTTTATAATTTTTAAAGGATTAAATTAAATTTTTATAATTTTAAGAGGGCCAAAGTACAATTTTACCTTTACTAATTTAAATTTTTTAAATTTTTAAATGGCCTAAATAGCATTTTTCCATTTTTAGGGGGACCAAAGCCCCTGCCAGGCCCCCTAGATCAACCTCTGAATGAATCTACTATATAACATAAGTGTCTAAATTGTAATTTTTTTTTATTTTAAGTGCCTAAAATGAGAATTATTATAGTCGAGTGACTATCTACGTAGTTTCCCCTTTAGATAATTAATATATTAAGAAAAATAAAACCTATTTATGCTAAAAGTGTTCATTTTGTTAAATTTATGTACATATAATTTTTTAAAATATGAAGTTTAATATTTATATATATATTGGTTAATTATGTTCCCATGGTTTAAAACTAGTGTAAACTAAATCAGAAATTAGAATAAGATCTAGGAACACTAATAGTGAGTCTAATCCTACCATTATTGATAATTTTGTACAAAACTTAAAAGCAGGTGCTTGTGAAGTTGTACAATAAACATATTTACAGTGATAATTGCTTTAATCTAATTGTAAGTTTCAATCACTGTTTTTAACTTAGCAATGAGCCCCCTTTCAAGATATACGTTCCAGAATTTTCTTAATTATGGAGCTGAAGCTTAATTCATGACCCTTTTTTTTTTTCTTAATTCCTCTTAGCCACGCATGATTTCACTGTAACCAAAAAAAAAGGAAGATAAAAATCAGATTTTCAGGGAGATTAGATGACCCAGCATCTTTTTTATCAAATATAAAGTATAGTTTTTACTCACTTCTCTCCCCTGAAATTATTCATACATGCCCTTTACTTATCGGTTCGTGGCCACACTCATCGGCTATACAGCACAGCTTTTAGTGTAGAAGACACATTCATGAAATAAAGCCCTTACTTTTTAAACTCTCAACCGCATCTTTGATTATCTGCTCCATGGGAATAAACTCCAACCCCAAGTCCATCAGCTTTGTACCTCCATTCTTAGCCCTTAACAGTCCAGGTTGAGTATCCCTTGGCAAACTATGCACACAAATTACAATTTAGAGTTAATTTTGACAGTAGAAAGTGTTGCACCTCTATTAACAATTGAAAAAAAAAAAGAGGAAAAGAAAGATGATATTTGAAGGCAAATAGCATGAAATTTTAAAAAGATACCAAAGTGCATTAATTTTATGGGTGCATAAAGCATGAACTTATTACCTGGGAATATTATATTCAGGGTAAAGTTCAGCAACCTTGGCCACGAAGTCACCATAGTGAGATAGAGCTTCAACGCACATGTGCCTTCCGGTTGCTGATGTGTTCTCATATACCAAAATGTGTGCTAACGCAACATCTTTGAAATGGACGGATCCAATGAAAAAGTCCTGATATGTCTCTGTGCAGCCTGCAACAAGAGAAACACTTAATAAATTCAAGCTTCCGGAAATATCAGAGAAAAGAGACTACTTAAATACAAAGCACACAACTCAAATCTTTATGATTGATATCCAATGACAAACTCATGATTATTCAAAGTAAACATATTCATTTCAGGGTTTGGTTCCCCTCTATTACACCTTTAGGCATTAATATCCGATACATGTTTAATTACCTTTCAAAATTTTATTTTCATATTCAATGGATGGATCTTACAAAATTGAATGTTCACCTTAAACCTTCCCACGCTAATTTGAAGTGTGATAAGTATAACAAGCTAATTCTCTTAACAAAAATTTAAATTATATCTCATGCTAGTGACTCTTTTTTCATTTACATCTCAAGTTAGCATGTTTAATTCCCATTTCTAAGCAAAAAATTTCTTCAATACTTGACTATGAATGTTCCAGGATTAAGGTATAAACAAATTTCTTACATGTACATAACAGAACTAACATGGATTTTGTTGAAATGGATTAACAAGCTAAGAGGACAAAAGTCCATACATCCAGAGAGATGAATTTTAGGTCAACCAAATGCAACACATAGATGATAGAGCTACAGAATCATACTCAAAATTTACCCATTTCAACCAAAAATTCCAACAAAAAATATTTGAGAAGAATATTACCTTGCAGAAGGCGTAACAACATTACCATGCTAGCATTAAGGTTTGGAGGTATATTAGGACCCATCACGGTGCCCGGATTCACAACCACCACATCCAGACCTTTCTCCTTGGAAAATTCCCATGCAGCCTTCTCAGCTAGTGTTTTGGAAATTGGATACCATAACTAGCGCAATCCACAATGATCAAAACCCACAATATATTAGCTAATATGGTTTATTTTAACATAGCCATCAGAGGAAAAAATATATAAAAATAATATTTACTTCATTTTGCTTGCAATACTCAATATCAGTCCAGCAATCCTCTGTTCTGATTTTATCAGCTGGCCAGTTTGGGCAGGGCCACATGGAGGAGATTGAAGACGTAACCACCACACGTTTAACACCAAGCTCTTTGGCAGCTGTCAGTACATTAAGCGTTCCTTTAATCGCAGGATCCAAAAGCTCCTTCTGTGAAAATAAACATCTTGAGAATAGTATAATCCACTCTTAAATTTGGAAATAACAGTAGAAATTGTATTAAGAGAGGCCGCGCATACCTGAGGATCGTGAACTCGATCGACGCTGCATGGAGAAGCAAGGTGGAAAACACCAGCACAGCCATTGATTGCGGCGGCGAGTGAATCATAATCGAGGAGATCGATCTGGAAGAGGCGGAGACGTGAGTCTGCTCCTTCTAGAGCTTCTAGATGCTTCGTTTCTTTCTCGTCCTCTGCCACAAGGGAACAGTAGAGAAGATGGAATTAGCATCAAAATTGAAGCCACTGTGAAATGAAAGAAAAAAAAACAAACAAAAAGGCAAAAAAAGTAACTGAGATTTCTGACGGTCCCGTGGACGGTGTAGCCGCGAGCAAGGAGGAGTTTGACAACCCAAGACCCAATGCTGCCGCTGGCACCGGTTACGCAGACCACTTCTCCTTGCTTAGACATATCTCAACTGATTCTCTTCACTGCTCTGCCACTACACCAATATCAGTGAGCAACTGTCTTTTTCTTCTTTTTATTGAAATTAATCAGTGAGCGACTGGAGTGTTGAAGCTCGGGATTTTTTTTTCCCCTGTGTTTGGTTTACACTTTTCGGGTTTAGTAAGTGGTGGTGGGCGGCTTTCTTGTATTCGTAGGCTTTTCCTGTTGATAAGGCATTGATTTGATGGATCATAATTTATAGGACATGTGTTTGTACCATATTGATATGGTAACTTGTGTCGTTTTAGATCTTTTCATACACACGTTAACCTCTATAAATAAGGCATTAGAGATTTTATTACAACTTTTATGCCAATTTTACTAAGCGTAAGTTTGGATAGACAGAGCGTTTACTTATAATTAGTGTAAAAATAACGGTGGCGTGAAATTAGATACTGTAGTGATACTGTCGCGTGAGATAAAAAATAAGTTAAACGCATTGCATCTAATCGTCCATCCAAACTCACCCTAAGAGATATAGGATTTTTAAGTTAGGTTTAGAAGAAAGCTTTTATTGCTAAAGATCATGCTCGAGTGTTTGTCTTTGATTTTCCTCTACTAAAGATTTTAGGCTCTTTTAACAAAGATTTTAAGGAATAAGAACTTTAGGCTTTATATTGGGAATACCATGGCTAGTGTGGAGAGTTGCTTAGAAGGAGGGAGGAGTATGAATTATGGGAGTACAAAATTCTTTAGTATTTATAAGTAAGGTCAATCATCCTTCACATCAAGCCTTGACACATGTTTAATGTTGATCTTATCGTGGTTGGTATAGACTAAGCAAGACTCTGTGCATGATGCGTGCATAGAACGATCTAACAATTGTCCCTAGAGAAGTAGATCAGTGTGATCCATGTGCCATATATATATATATATATCTACAAGGTCCATCAATGGTGAAATGTTATCCATAAGCAAAGTTGTAGCCAACGAGATTGAGGCTGGGCAAGGTGAGGTGTGGGTGGCGAAGCCCACTTTGTTGAAGTACTAATAACAATTGTCTAATGGCTCAAGTGGTAGCATAGTTACCTATAAGTACCCCTATATATATGTTATAAGGTATAACTTCAAACTATACCGAGCACAAATGACTAAATTTTCTTGGTAGGTGGTGGTACGTTACGTACGATCCTTCTCAATGAAGTGTTCTCACTCTGTTTGTTAAAACTAATGTCAATAATGGCAATTGAACGATCGCAAAGTAATAAGAAAGAAAACAAAAAAAAAACACACACACACACACAAAAATTTTTACATGGAAACCTTTTTGGAAAAAAAACCACGGGCAGAAGAAAAGAAAATTCACCAATGTCAAATACGAATGACACATAAGGATTCATATACGAAAGGAAGGTTGAAAAGCTTTATTCTAATCAATGTCAAATAGAAAGAGAGAAATTCTATATGGATTTTACTTGTACAATCAATATCAAATAGAAGAAATACATATATGAATCCTTATATGGCAGAATATTTAGGTCTATGTAGGGACCGATTTTTTTACTATGGGTATTATTTATTTGAAAAGGATGGTAAAATATTACTTGTCTCTTCCAAAGTTTTTAACTTTTTTTTAAATTATCATTGTATTGTCATTTAAAAGAAAATTTAATTTTAATTTTGGTCCCTCCACAAAATTTTAATTTAGTCTTGGTAACATTTTTACTTTAATGATAAATTGTAAATCATTTATTAGTTTTAACTTAGTTTTATTTAATTTTTAATTAATCAAATGGATATTTTTACATTAATTATGTTGTTTAGTAATAGTTTTCATTTTATGCTCATAATGAAAAAAAAACATCACTATACTTAGCACGGATTAAATATTACTTATTTTACTTGTTATACATTAATATAATTTTATGTTTCTATTTATAATATTAAATAATTTTTTACATATTTTAATTTCTTAGGAATTAAAATTTTAATAATTAAATAATTGTTTTTCTTAATTCATTCTACTCCACTTGTCATCTAAAGATATTTTTAATTAAAATTAAATAAAAAATTTTAAATTAATAAAATAAATTCAAGTTTATATAAACTTTTCAAAAAAAAATTATTCGGACCGGATCATCAAATTATGCAAATAATCTAGCTTATAAACAAATTAGCTTGTTTAAAACTATATATAATTGATATATATGTTAACAACATAATAATCTTAAATTTGCGCTTATTTTTTCCCTAAATAAAATTTAACTCTCGTTAATATTTTTCGTCAAAAATTATTATTAATATAAGTTTTTAATTGATTTTAATTGAGTTAATGTCACGAATTAATCAAATATCACTTTAATTAAGAATTAAAATATCATTCATGTTAAAAAGTACAAAATAATATTATGAGCATGTTATTAATTTTTTATGTTTTTATATAAAATCCGAAGAAAATATTTTAAATCTAAAAAAAAAAAAAAAAACCTCACAACTTTAACCTACAAATATGAAGTTACCGAAAATCTCACCTATACCAATTGAATGAAGTTTTAAAAGATTGGACATTGCACTATATTCCAAGTTTCTTAAAGAAGAATGTTAATGAATTTTACAATTATTCTTTTGTATGCATTAGTTAGTCATTAGTCGCTACTTCTCCGAGGCTTAGAATACAACATTTTTCTTAACACATTTTAAAATACATTAATTCGAATTTTAAAACTTAAGCTGAAAATCATACATTAAAAAATGTTAATACAAGTTTTTGGACAACTTAAAAGCCCACATTGCAAGGCAACCCATAAGAGGGTTACCTGATCAAGAAGAATGCAAGAGTTTTAATTGAAATATAGCATAGAAGGATGATTGAACTCGAGACTCATGGAGGAGTTTTTACTCCGTTTAAACGCTTAATTTTCATCTATCATCAGTTTCTATTGCTTGTGACACATCATTGAAGTGTTTAGAATTCTTTTTTATTCCGGAGTTTTATTTATATACTAATTAGTTTATTTTAACCATGAGTATTTTAAATTATTTATATTATATTTTAGTCACTTACATTATCGTGTTGTAATATTTTAGCCATTGATGTTAATTGTTGTTAACGGTGTAACAGTAAGCTAACGTGACATGTTAAATCATCATTTCAAATGAAAATTTTAGGTTAAATTATTCAATTGGTCCCTATATATTTTCGTTTTGAGCAATTTAATTTTTTTTCTTTTATTTTTTTTAACTTTTCTTCTTCTTTTTTTCATTCTCTTTTTAACTGGCAATGACTGGTTAGTTCGGAAAAAAATGAACAATGATATAAAGCAACTTAAGATAGCATACTCAGGTGCATGATAGACGAAGGTTCCCAAAAAACTAGTAGAATGAAGACGAGCAACCATGTCAGGAGCTTGGTTTGAAAGATTAAAATTTACCATCTTCGTTTTGAAGTCTTCGAAAAGAAGGACATTGCAAGAGCTGATATCTCTATGGATAATCGAAGGTTGAACCTTCTCGTGCAAATATTTCAAGCCCCTTGCCGCATCAATCGTGATTCTTACCCTCTGCATCTAGTCAAGAATCAGACCCGGTTGTGCCCCTTGAACTCCATTCCTTCCTGTGATTCCCAAAAGCAAGAAAAAAAAGAGCTTAACCTATATGCACGGATGTTTTACCAAATGGAAAACATAGAAAAATTACGTTAAGAGAAATGAAGAAGAGAGGAAAACAAAAGGAAAAAAAGAAGAGGATGGAAAATAAAAGAAAATTAAAAGAACATAAAAGAAAAAATTAAATTGCTCAAAACGAAAAAATATAGGAACTAATTGTATAATTGAACTTAAAATTTTTGTTTGAATATTTTATTGTGTGTAGAAAATATTGTGAAAATAAGATTGATTTTTTTATTGATATTTTTTGGAGTATTGATTTAGTTTCAAATCTTCAAGGTTGGTATTAATATCCAAATATTTCATCCTTTCTTATTAATTTTAATTTCATTATAAATTATTTGTTTCATTTGAATCTAACTACTTGATTTCCACATTCAATTGAACCTTGCTTAAATACTCAATCCTCTTCTTTCTTTTCGAATCGATTCTTCTCTTTCAATATTTAATTTATTTCTTGATTATAAAATCTGATTTCGTAGTTTTTTTTTTTAAATAAAAGTCTTGGAGTTTCAGTACATTTTGAATCCATCACATATATGTTTGCGTTGGAAATCCAACACCACACTCTGTTCAAGCAATTGATGAAATTTCTTAGGTCAGTCATTGCTTCTACTCTCCACCCTTTGTTTTCTTCGTCATATATATAATACACAGATATTGAAGAACCGAATCTTCCAAATCACCATGCTCATTTAATGTCCGCATCGAAGCTTGCATGTTCCATTGGCCTCTAAGATTGTGAAAAGATGTCTGTTTTTTCCTCTATTCGATCACATTAAAATTATTACAGTAAAACATGGTTTACAATGTTCTGTCCGTCTAGAGTCTAGAGCTAAGCATCGGGGTTTTCCTCCTTTCCCTAGGGCTTAGAGTTTGAAACTTTGAAAAAACAGATACTTAGCCCCAAAATTAATTAATACTATTTGTATGTTTGTTAGGTTAAGACTATATATATTTTTAAAAAATGGTTCATTTAGATTGATAAGTATGTTTTTTTTAAAGTAAAATCTTAGTAAAATTTGTAGTTAGAAAATGATTAAGTTTAAATACTCTGAAAACATCTCGTACTCATACATATTATATATTAAAATTACAAATTATACTATACGCGTATACATGTGCAGATAATGTATTTAGAACAATTAGGTATGTTTGAAAAGAATATATATAATAAATAATAAAACGTATGGTTTGAACCTATTTAATAATAACACATAAAATATGTATGTAATAAAAGTAAAATACATAAATAAATCAAAATGAGATATTGGTTGAGTGGTAAGTTTAATACTTTTTGTACCGTAATTGGCATGAGTTCAAAACCCATCATGTGCATTTTTTAAAAAAACAAATTAAAATACCTTCAAATAATTAGAAACGTTTTTTTAAAAAAATTTCTCAAGTATTCAATTGATTTATGACACCAATCCAATTAAAAATTTTATTAATAGCATTAGATAATAATTGTAAATTATAACAAATTGTACATAGATATGCCAGAGTTGTTTTTTTCTAGACATAGAAGATTAGAAGGGCTTGGATTCATGTGGAAGACATTAAATGCAATCGTCCGAAATAGGTCATAGGGTTTCTGGTTTTTTGACCATAAAAATAAAAAGATTTATATTTTTTGGTTTCAATCTCTCTCGAAACGGGTTTCATTTTTTTTAATAATCCTTAAACTTCAGCTTCATGTCGGATCTCATAACTAGTTGAAATTAATTGCTTGTACGTTTACGACTAAATTATATTCTATAAAGATGATAAGAATATTACCAAGAGGGAAATCCTCAAATTTCTAAAGAAATAATTTTTATAAATTATAAAATAGATAATAAAAAATATCTTAGTTTTGTTGTTGATGTTAACTCTTCGCAATAGTGGTGATTAGGAGTCATTTGGTATGATGTTGTAATATTGTATGAAGTTGTTTTTAGAACTAGAATTATAAATATGATTGTAGATTGCTACAAATATTGTGACAACACGAGAAGAAAGGAAAGTTGGGGTGTGGGAATAGAATGACTACATTGTAAGTGGAGAGGTTAATATATGAAAAGATGCATGCATGTGAATGTCCGCCAACAAACATTCACGTTGGAACCTAAGGCTTAGTTTGGATGGGCGGTGTGTTTAGCTCCGGTGAGGTTAAAAACAGCGGTGGTGGTGAGATTAGTTACTGTAGCGGTGAGATTAGAAACAGCGGTGGAGTGTGTGTTTGGATTCAAACGCAGCTGTAGCGGTGAGGTGAAAATAGAAAATGACTTTTAAGGACATTAGATTAAAAATGATATATAATAGAAATTTTTAAAATTATTTAACAATTATAAAATTAATAAATGATTAAAAATTATTACAATTATATTTATTTTCAATAATAAATAATTAAAAATGAATTATTACAATTACATAAATATGCTACTGCTGGTTTTTACTAATTCCTAGCACATAAGTTACTGAACATCTCAGTTTAACAAGAAGGTTTAACAGTGTTACTCAATTGAACTAATTTCGTTATCTATGTTTGTATGAAATTTTGCCTACATACCAAATCCTTTAAAATGTTTTACTAATACAATATTATAAGACATTGGGGGTGATAAAAAGTTTGATTTAGTTTAACATTGGAGTTATAATATAAGATTAAAGACGTCAAAATATGACTTTATAACATTAGCATTGTTAAATCCCTGTTTAGCCTACAATCAATCAAAACATTATTTCAACAGAAATTGGATAAAATATTTTTAAAAATGTAACATTCATATTTTCAAAATATTTTTATACTTTTCATTTCATTCTTACTATTTATATAATAAATCAAATTTAAATATATAATTTCTGCTTCATTTATATTGAAACCCAAGGCATACAATTCAAATCTAGATCCATGTTTTCAACATCACACTAGTGTATTTGTCCAATAGATTGGAATATTCATCAGAAGAGAAAATGCAAAATGATTCACATTTGAGCTAAAGATGAAGCAATGCAATGATGAATGAAAAATGATTCATTTCTTAATTTCAGAAGAAATCCAATAGAAACCACATGTTCAATTCTTCATCAACATATCTGATTCATTTCTTATTGTTCATGGTTCAAAAACCATCAAAAGCTTGAACGAGTCAAGTATAAGATACATGACTAAAGCCTAGATAGAATTACAAACAAAATGTAGCAGACATACCAGCTATAACATCAAACATAAATCAACAACTACTCCTACTAACTTTAAGTATAAATTACATTGCAACTAAATCAAGTTACAAATGAACAAAATAAACAAAATGCTGCTGCTTATCTGGTTCAGCTTGGATGCTGGTTTGCACGCTGGTTTGCTGCTGGTTTCCTATTGCATTGCAGGCCAAAGTTCAACAACATCCTGTGCACCATCCTTTGCAACAAAAGAAAACCATTCAAAACAAAGACTTATTGATTGAATCCAGGAAAAATGGACAAGCTCCAGCCTTAGGATCATTTTTATAGATAAAAAGTTATTAGGCATCTAACCTAAAACCAATAGGCAATAGGTTGAGAGGGCCAACCTGAATATAAAACCGAAACAAACCCAATATTTAATAACTTTGGGATAGCACTACTTAAGGCCCCTTCAAGTGTAGATCAAAGGGCATAGACATGGACAACCTCAAGAGGGTTCCTTGTACTGCATTTTTTGGTTAATGGGTACCACCAGAGATGCAATAGACAGCAGTAGGTATCTCAATTTTTAGATAGAACTTTATCTAAGCACAAACAAGTCTAAACCAATGTGCATATGTGCACACATGACACATGCCATACAAACACCATTGCATTAACCATATGACATAAAGTGGTATGTAGTTATATAAGATTCAATTATTTCTAACAATTTGAAGTGACTACCAGTACCTAAATATAGTAAATACTAACCAGTTGGGCCTTGATTTCTTCTTGTAAGCTCTCCATGTCAGATTTTAGCCGGTTGACAATGCTTCTCTGGGGAGAAAAGTAAATGTAAGATAATTAAAAGATTTTTAAGAAGGATTGAGAATACAAATTAGGATAATAAAATGACAGAAAGTGCTGCAATAGAGAAGCACGATGAACTGATAAAAAAAACATATCATGACCATGACAGCCGGTAATGCTGCTAATCTAATATTTGGAAACAAACCTGTTGGTTATAACTATCAGTCAAAGATGAATTTTCAGCAACCAAAGATTCTGCTAATGTACGTGAGGCCTCAAGAGCTCATTGCAGTGAAAACTTTTCCTGAGTCAAGTCTTCAATATGCTGCAGAATAAGGATGAATAGATTAGAAAAGCCAAGACAATGAATAGAGAAAACATTAATAAACAAAACCATTAACAAATTTGTAACAAGCTCCCTAACAATTTGAACATCACCAGACAAAGAACACAAGAGAATAAAATGCAGATCAACATACAGACAGCATAGCATTTTAAAATACAGCATAAAACTGAATTCATCCTGTGCACCATCCTTTGCAACAAAAGAAAACCATTCAAAACAAAGACTTTATTGATCAGACTATTGAAGAGTCATAAAAGAAGTCACAGGAGTCTAACAATAAAAATTCCCACTGCAAGCATCTTTAGAAGCAAAAGTTTGCAACATTGATCATAAGAACAACTCCGATTCTACAGAATAGCAAATAAACTCACCGATTCTACAGAATAGCAAGGAACCATAAGAACAATATATCACATTTGCAGTGATTCTTTGATTCTGGATATTAACTGATCCAAAATCCGACAACTTAGGTTATACATACTAAAACGAGCTATTTTTTAATGCTTTTCACGAGTCACGACTTCCACCATATGCCAAGAAAATAAGCAAATGGCATTGAACCAATCTGGTAGATACCACAAAAGTTCACTAGTTTTGCAAAAGTTTTAACAACCTCTCCCAAAGCCCAGTGAAAATAAAAGGAAAAATGTAAAACTTAAAATATTTTTGGGAGACGAGAATGCTAGATCAAAAATCCACAGGACGGATATACTCCAATGACCATCATTACAGAGCCATAAAGCTATGTAAAAACTCTCTGAGAAAGAAAAGTGAAAACAGATTCCATCAAGGTTTACACCTGAGCATAACAAATGTAAGTCCCTTAAATAAGAGAAAAAGAAAAAAGAGGGATCAAATAACAATGTCCTCAGTACACCCCCATGTTATCACTGAAATAATATGGATTATGGACTCATAGTACATGCATATCTGATGCAGAATAGGGGAAACTCAAGATTAGAAAATAATCAACAAAAAAAACTGAAACACGATATTGAAGCATAATTACAAAGGCCTTACAGAATGTTAACCAAGCAATAAATAATGGAAATGAAGCAAGACAGTTTTATTATTGAACTTCCGATCAAGAACTTTTGCTCCTGTCAATCCAAGAACACAGAATTTTAAAAAAAATGCAAAACCAAATAAGGAAAAAAATGAAAATTTCAATTAGAAAAAAAGAGAAACACAAAAAATCCAAGAACACTGATTTGCAACCCAAGGGGAAGGGGAAAGGGGAGAAGAAGGGTAACCAAACATCAGAAAAGCCTGAAGAAGAATGCAACGGAAGAATATATGGGTAAAAGAGGAAAAAAAAAGCAATTGAAGTTACCCAATTTTCACTGGAACAAAAGGCTCCAGTCTGAAATTAAGCCTCCGGTGAGGTGAAATGCATTCTCAACGCACTGAAGAATGCTTTCCAAACAGCCTTGCGTTTACTAACGTTTCAGTTGCAATTTTTTTTTAGCCTAAAACAGCCAACGCACTGAGATGCAGTTGCATCCAAAGGGAGCCTAAGTCTCATGAAATCCCGGTTTGAGGTTAGGGTTTTAATTTCTCCTCATCAATTCTCACCTCTATGATGCGATTACCTAGAAACTTTAATTATTATTTCTATTAACCATTACTGTTGGAGATATAATTTTGAAAATTATATGGAATTTAATTCAGTATGTATGGGATTGAAGCCATAATAAACTTAGACAGAGCACAAGCGTAAGATGTAATTCAAATTGGAATCTTACGTACGTACAGTTAATATTATATTCAAGAGTAGCATCCTTTTATGCATAAATAAATAATTTATTCATCCAATATAAAATAATTTAGTTTTTTTAATTTTTAAATATAGACATATAATTTTTTGTAAGAATTTTCTATTTTGTTCATTTCTTCTATTACACATTTTGAACCAAAATCAATTTATAATTTTAAGATTTAAGGTTGGAAGACTCAAATAAGAATATGGAAACTACACAACTCCACGGCATGCATGACAAAGTTATAGAGTATGGTTATTGAACTACGTGGTTGATATTTTGGTTTTGTTAAATTATAGAGTCAAAATTTTAAAGTTAAAATATGCTCTAAGTCTCTTTACATTTATATTCAGAAATTTAATGCCTTTAATTTTCAAATTAAAAAGTTCAGGTCCAATTATTACTGCAATTAAAATTATTCTATTAAATTTTCTGGTGTAACATTTTAAAATTAAAAACACACACTTAATAGTCATGTAACAATAAAAATAACATTGAAAATACTGATTAAGATTTTTTTTCTTAAAAACATTTATTCAAACTCATCAATATCAAATAATTATTTTTTGCTGGAATAGTGTTCTTAAGAAAAATTAACATTATGATTTTGATTGAAATAGTTAATTAACAGTAGTAACTATTTAGGCTAACTAATAACATTATAAAAGTAAAGAGGTCAAATTATGTTAAAAAGTAAAATATATAGATTAAATCTCAAGTTTCAACATAGTCTAAGGGCCCAAAATTGAAATTTGACAATTGTTGTAAAAAGATACAATATTGCAAACCTAAAAGAAATGGAAAATCATGCGTTAATCTCTAAGACTCTTTTGATCTAAAATATTAATTATTTGGATTAAGTAGTAATATTATAAAAATTAATAACCAAATTATGTTATAAATTAAAGTAGAGAGGTTGAATATAAAATTTAGATATAATAAAGGGATCAAAACTATCATTCCCTAAAAAATGTTAAATTATAATTTTCATTCTTCAAATATATTCATGAAATTGAGTTCCATTTTTTTTTTAAAAAAAGGAGCCAAAAACTGTTTTCGAGCAGTCTCTTTTAAATTTAAAGTAGCAATATTTAAAGTGAATGTTCCTACGTGAATCTCAGTAATTATTTAATCTGATTCTACATATTCATCATTTTGAAATAAAAGAAAAAATTTTATTGGAATAATCACTTAATGTATTATATGTTGGTTCTCAATAATTATATACAAGTTCGTATAATAAAAAAAAGTAGAATACTCGTGACGTATGCATGTAGGATGAACTAAATCTTCATTGAATTTGATTTTTCTATTAAAAGGGGTCCCTACACATTCTGCAGTACCTTTTGTTAAAGAGTATTATATTGTAGGCATGGGAGTTTAGATTCGATATCAAGTAGCCTCATTTCTCACCCTCAATTATAAAAAAGAAATTAAAAGAAAATTTTATATTTTGATAACTAATGATTTTATATTTAAATATGAAAATTTTGAGTTTTTATTTTTATTCAATTCACATTAGCCCATTTATGAATTTTTAAAGATTTATGAAGGTAACTTTTTATATAAAATGAAAAAAAAATTATATAAAATAATATTTCAACAAAACCTATTATAATTTTAATTTTTCCGATCCAACCAAAACTTTTTTTTATATACACACTTTTAATAATATATTTTTACATAAATTTTTTAACATTTAAAGCGTGTTTGTACAGTAGTTATCTAGTAATCCTGGGCTTCCTAAGTCAATTCCATCCAAATTTAATCAAGAAACATAGGTGGAATGAATCCCCAGTCTTCACCCCCTGCCTTTATAAATACCCATTTTAATCACCATTTTCTTCAGCACTAGGCTTTGTTGTTTTGGAATCATATATTGAGTTCTCTTCTTTGGCTAGTATCAGGAGATCATCAGAGAGGTAGAGAAAATGGGAGGTTCTTCACCATGCGCCTCGTGCAAACTCTTGAGGCGTCGCTGCGCAAAGGATTGCATCTTTGCTCCTTACTTCCCTTCTGATGACCCTCACAAGTTTGCTATTGTTCACAGAGTCTTTGGTGCTAGCAATGTCAGCAAAATGTTGCAGGTTTCTTTCTAAATTCCTACGCTATATATTATCATTTACTTAGAAATGCATGCTTGGTACATGTAGTTCCAAAAGTGTCGTCTTTTGTTTTGGTTTGGTTGAATTATACAATGTATATGTTGTTCTAAATCTGACTTACATGCAGGAGCTGCCGGTTCAGCAGAGAGCGGATGCTGTAAGTAGTTTAGTTTATGAAGCAAATGCAAGAGTGAGGGACCCTGTATATGGATGCGTGGGAGCCATATCCTACCTTGAAAATCAAGTATCACAGTTGCAAATGCAGCTGGCGGTGGCTCAGACGGAGATGCTTTGCATTCGGATGCAACAGGAATCGGCCTTGCCAATGCCTATGCCAACTCAAATGCAACAAGATGACAAGTCCTTCCTTGCAGCCACTAATAACTTGGATAACATATCCCAATACCTCAACTTCGCTTCTTCTTCTTCTTCTTCTTCCAGCAATGTAATCCAAGATCCATCGGCTCTCAAGAGAGAGTCTCTTTGGACTTAAAACTCTAATTAGCTTCTCTTCCCTTTGTTCAAATGAACTAGTACGTTTTTTTCCCCGCATTTTTCTTGGATATATTTGTATAGCAATACAAAGAAAATAATCCTCCATGGCAACTTGAAGTACGAGAAAATCATATTAAGTATTAGCACACCCACGGCATGTAAGAAATATATAAAAATTAAATGACTTTAAACTTTAGAAATTAAGGTCTCACACTATAATAATATTTTATATAAAAATATAAAAAAAAACCAAAATATTTTCATATAAATATTTGTTACTTTGTAAAATTATAGATTTCTTTTTTTATTATTTTTTAATTCAGTTGATGTCATTTTAACTTGTGTGATAATTGGAATATGGATCTAAAACTTAAGGTTAAATGTAAAAAGCATGTATATTAATTTTTTGATCGAGGCATTAAATATAAATTTATAAAAAAAATAAAGAATAAAGTATATTAATATTACTATTTCTTAATTTATTCTAAAACGATTTAAAAAAATTTAACCATTTCAAAGGTTAGAAGAAAATTCTTGTTCAATTTAAATCAATTTTTTATAATAATATTTTTAATTTATTTGTTTCTTATATATATATAATATACCAAATAGAGGGAAATTGATTTTCTTTCACCTCGTTTATTTTTTTTATTATACTATTAGTGGTCCTCGGATAAGGAATGGGGTCATTGTGGGCATTTTGTAATGGCCCATTTGATTCTCTTTCGGCCCATAACTTAGAAGTTTCATGGCGGTCTTAGACTTAACCCATGTTGAATATTAATCAGACTGTTTATTTAGGCTAAATGAGAAAAAAATTTTAAAAAATCAATTAATTCCTTCAAGTTAAATTTGTATTCCATTGAACCTTTATGGAGAATAGTTTAATCAATTTGGTCTTTTCATCAACATGACTGTTTATTTATGCAAAAATATAAAATAAAAAATCAATTAAATCTTTTAACAAGGCGGCGGATAGGATGGATTAAAATTGTACTCTGAAAATAAGAGCAGAGAAAAGATTAATCATAAGATGAAGATAAGGGCTAATTAAAATAAAATAGATTGAGAGAACAGAGAAGTGAAAGATTGTTCCTCCTTGAAACAAGATGTTTTACTAAAGACAATTATGTAGGAGAATGGCAAACAATCCTTCAAGTTTAGAAAATTGAAATTTCTTCTCAAGAACTCTAGGGTATTTTCATTAACAAAATAAATTTCACAATGAATACAAATTTATAGGCACCTAAGCCATACAATTTAAGCTACCTCGAACTCTTTTAGGTAAACGTAAAATTCATGGACAAGAGTTAAAGTATATCCTAACTCTTTATCCATTAGAATAGAGGCTACTAACTCATACTAAATCAAAATGCATACGTTTTAAAATAGGGTAAACTACACCCATAGTCACTTTTGTTTACTTTAGGTTACATTTCAGTCACTTATATTTGAAATGTTACGTTTTAGTCACTTACGTTATTGTCTTGTAACATTTTAGTCACTAAGCCGTTAATTGTCGTTAATGGTGTAATGGTAAGCTGACGTGGCACGTTAAATTATCATTTCAAACAAAAACTTTAGGTTAAATTATACAATTGGTCCCCATAATTTTTAGTTTTGAGCAATTTAATTCTTTTATGTTCTTTTAACTTTCATTCTTTATTTTCTTTATTTTCCATTCTCTTCTGCTTCTCCCTCTGTTTTCCTACTTTCTTTATTTCTTTTAACATACCTGGAAGTCGAATTGGTAGTGAAGAAAGAAGCATGGTATGGGTTTATGGGTTTTGGTTATAGGCAAATGATGATAGTCGATTTCTTACTTCTTTTCGACTTCCTAATATGTTAAAAGAAATGGGAAAGATATGAAAATAGAGGGAGAAACAAAAGAGAATGGAAAAAAAAAGAGAAAAGTTTAAAGAACATAAAATAAAAAAAATTAAATTACTTAAAACGAAAAAAATATGGGGATCAATTGTGTAATTTAACCTAAAATTTTGTTTGAAATGATGCTTTAATGTGCCACGTCAGCTTACAGTTACACCATTAACGATGATTAACGGCTCAGTGACTAAAATGTTACAACATGATAACGTAAATGACTAAAACATAACATTTCAAAGATAAGTGACTAAAACGTAACCTAAGGTAAACAAAAGTGACCATGGGTGTAGTTTACCCTTTAAAATAATGGACTAATTTTTGTGATTATTTATCATTTAAATAATGCTAAAAAGTAGCTTAAAATAATATTAAGTGGGCCTATCAACACATTAGGCTATAAATAAACTATTTTAACCCAAATGAGCTAAATGAAGCCTTGAATTAAAGCAATTCAAATGAACAATCTAAATAAACTTGAACAACCCAAATGACGTCATTCTCTATTAAATGTGTGCGTGGCTCATCTCTTCACATTTGGGTCTCTTGCAGGCTTATTAAAAACGTTCATTTAACCGCACTACTTGAACTTACATCCTTGTAACAACATGAAACACTATCTTGAATGTTTGACCCTTCCAATCTCTTCTTTTGAAAGTCTTTTGACACTCATTCTTGTACCAACACATTGAGTTGAGCTTTCAACTGCTTAGCTTTAGATCGAGAATATGGACCTTGTGGTAAACTAAGTCCATCATATCCATGGGCTCAAGAATAACTTTTGATATTCATATCACCTTTCAAAAATTATTATCAGATAATAATATTAATAAATTATTATTCTAATATCAATTTAGTAATATAATTAATAATAAAAAAATTCTCAACAGTTTAAAATTTCTCCAAACTTATAAACTTGTGCTTCTGTATATAAGAAGCTCACATTCTAGAAAGGAGCTAACAGTGAGTACATCTAATTATGAATTATTTTATTAATTGTTTGTTTGGGGGGCTTTCTTAGAGAATAAATCTACGATACAATATTTCCTAACCAGCCCAATTTACAAGCTTACTTTTCCAAGATGTACATCTTGTATGCACTCACTTTCACTCAAACCCTTCTCACACAAGGCTAATAACCACAAACACTTAAGTAGTTCCTCAGTTCCTCAAAGTAGTATTCTTTTGCGTCTACATGAAGGAGGATTCCAAAGACTTTTATAGGTAAAACCTTGATGTAGCTTCAATTCATCTATACTTTTTTAAACATATCCTCAATGCCAAATATTATCTTCTTATAAAAATCTTTTATCCCTTCCATCTCATCTTGTTAGATAGATACTTATTAAGTCCTCAAAATTGATCAAGAGTTTTCCAGATTAAAACTCTAATCATAAAGCATGTGACCAGCTTTCCTAATCCAAGGACTCTTTAAGAGATAAACTAGTTTTATTTTTACATATTGATCCTATATTTGTTGCATAACCACGATTTTAGCCTAAATAACAAAATTATAATAAGTCAAAGTTCACAACTCAAGCAAGTAATACGATTGTCACGAAGCACCGTCCAAACTAGTATTGCAACGCTGCTCATACAATCAATGTTCTAACAAGGGGAAAAGGTCTAAGTTTAGAGGTTTGGAAGTCTTGATTACACTTGGCAATTTACTTCCTTATTTGCTTGACTAAATGGGATGAGAATGTGTTGGGCCATGTCCAAACTCAAAGGTAGAGCATCGATCAGAGCCATAGGGTGCATAGCTTGGAATCCCTACAATTATTACCTTTAGAAAGAAAAAGATTAGTAGGCATTCAAAAACATGGAGATTCAAGCGCGCAGGTTACTTGAGAATGACGAGGAAACAATAGCTTTTAAGGTCGCATGATCTTGGCAACGTTAAAGCAGACACTATTAATCTTCCTGTGGATGCTTGAAAGCTTAATTAGGTTCTGTTTGCTTAGTTTATTTGATGTAATTCTAAGGGGGTGCTTGGTCCAAATCATATTACATTGTTATTGGTAATCTTACATTTTGGCTTAATATTTCAAGTTTGGTTCATACATATTTTGAGCCGATAATCTTAATACCATCTATCCCTTTAAGTAATGTAGTAATATTCACTTAATTTTAACTATGATGTTGAATTTGACATCCCAATCAGATAACTAATTTTGGATTTTGTTATACATGTTGTCCCTTATGGCTAACAGTGTTAAATTTTAAAGTGGGAGCAAATCAAAATATGAAATGTGTTGTTTGGGATATTATTTTAGATAATTTTTGAATTTTATTTTTAAATAAATTTCATAAATATATTAAAATTTTAAATTATCAAATTTCAATAATTAATATTTCCCAATCTATTGGAAAAAAATTATTTATTTAAGCAACATCTAGATATGCCATTAAATAAGGAAAAAGTATGAGAATTTCATGTGCTTATAATATATATAAGATATCTCAAAACTCTTTCCTTTTTCTTTTTATTTTCCGTCATTTTCTTCACCAAACAGGTAACAAAAGATCTTGCTCATTTTTTTGCATGGAAGTGAAATTTACCCAAATCTTTTTTTTAAAGAACTTGAATTAAATTCTAAACAATTTTTCATGAAGTTTCAAGAAGAAATAGTTTGAACTACACAATATATTGAGAATCAAAATCTGATATGAGCTAAAATTTTATGTATAGTGTCGAAATTATTTTTTTAAAATTTGAAAAATGGGTATCGATTTTGAAAATAGAAATGGGAGTCGCCACCGATCTTTTATTAAGGTGTGACCGGTTCACCATTAAAATGATTTCTGGTCTGCGAATTTGAGAAAAATAGATTCGGGAGTCGATTACGCACGAGGAAGGGTTAGCACCCTCGTAACGCCCAAAATTGGTACCGAATCGATTGTTTAATGTCTTAATGTCGAAATTTTGAAAATGTTTTAAAATACGATCCTTTTATTTTAAAGTTAAATTTGACTTTAAAAAAAACTATGCATTTTGAAAAGGATATCTGATTATTTGGGCCAAAAGAGAAGATCAAAACCCAGTAAGTTAGGGTTCGATTTCACCAAATTCCCAAATATCGAATATTGCCTTTATTATTAAAATCCTCGTCTCGAGAAAATAACACGTCATATCCAATGCGTTAGGACACAACGTGTCGAATTCCCGAGAATGAGTTTTTATTTGAAATTTGTATGTTTGAAAAATTTCGATTATTTAGATTCGACGAGGAAATTGGAACCCAATACGTTAGGGCTCAATTCTCTTGAGGATTCCAAACTTCGAGTATTTTGAAGATTTTTGAATAAATTGGTTTTGATACTTAAATGATATGAAACATAACCTTTTAAGCGAATAAAATGCAATAGAATAGTAATGTACAATGCGAATAGATTATTCGTGAATTTAAATACACTAACGAATACAAACCATCAATTAATACAAACAAGAAATACCGTAAACATAAGAGTAGTGATTACATGTAAATATTAACATTTAAAAGCTAATGAATTAAAAATCAATAATATACATATATTAATTTAAATAAGTAACACATATGAGACGAAAAACTTCATGTAAATAATAATATATATATAAAGAAAGAGTTGAAATAGACTAAGTATATAATAAAATAAAATTTAAAAAATAGACATGCAGAACAAAAAGTGATAAAACTAAATAAACAGCTTTTAAATAGTTAATATAAATCAATTTAAAGCAAATAATATAGGTTAATTTTAAAATAAATAATATGTAAAATAACTTAAAATAAAATGACATATAAAATAACTTGAAACAATAATCTATAAAGCAAGTTAAAATAATCACATACAAATTTAATATAATATATATACGCATATGGAAAATTTTAAATAAAATAAATCAAAATAAACTAGTTTTAAAATAACATATAAAATAGATGACTAAAACTAAAGTATAAAAATACATGAAAAAACAGTATTGAATATTTAGGAAAAAAAATTACAGGATAAAAAATAGCTAAATAAATTAATAAATAAAGCTTAAACAATTTAATGGGTAAATAGGGATTAAATCAAACCAAAAGTAAAATTGAAAGGCAAAAAATGAAAATATGATAAAGCGGAGGGGGCCGACTGCAATACGCGAATAACTTGGGAACCATATTGGAAATATCCCTCCTCCCAAAACGCGGCGCAGCAGCACGGACTAAAATGAAACAATAATGAAATAAGAGATTGAAATCGAAAAGAAATAAAAGTACTGGATTGAAACGCTCCTAAAAAGTGGAGGGACTATGTGCGCAAATAGACCATCTAACAAAATGCGCGGATCCTTCCCTCGGGTCGGGTCACCGCGCGGGTTGATGGCCTCTAAACGACGCCGTTTCTTTCGTGGTTAAAAAACTAAACCCTAGTCAGTTAAACATTTTCTAATCTAACAAAACAAAAGAAAACAAAAACTAACAGAAAAGAGAGAGTTCTCTCTTTACGCCGCTCGAATAACAGATTAGCCAGGAGAAGAAGAAGGCTTCATCGGCGCTGTTAACAGGTAATTTCCAACCCCTTTTTTAGATCTATCCTTATATATGTATAGCTGATAAAAAGGAAAAGGAGAGAAAAATGATTCGGAAAAAGAACAGAATGAAAAAGAGAAGAAAAAAACGTTCTTCTCAATTTTTTTTGTATTGATTTCATGTTCATGTGATACAATATGCCCCCCCTTCGTAAACTTTACAAAATGGCTTTATAGCCGAAAGTGACAAAAATAAAATTACAAAAGATCTATTTTTCTTTTTCTTTTTTTCTTTTTTGTTTTGCTGCCGATTTCTGCTCGTATTTTCTTGTTTGCTTGTGCTCTGTTGCTTTGTGTGTTGCAGGAGGCCGTACGGTGACGTGGTGAGGCTCGGTGCAGTGCATGGAAGCGTGGCACGTAGTGGTGGCGCACGTGCGGAGGTGTTGGCGAAGTGCAGGCAGAGGCGCAGGAGGCATGCGGCGCAAAAAGGGTTAGGGAACCCTAGGTTTTTTCTGATCTTGTTTGGTTTTTGGGCTTGGTTTGGGTTAAGGGTTTTGGGCCATACTTAGACTAGTTGGGCTAGGTGTAATTGGGGGTGTTAGTGATTGGGTTCTTGTAAATGGACACTATGGTTTTTGGACTATTTTTTATTTTATTATTTTTTATTATCGGGTCGGGCAATATTGGGCCATTACATGTAGGTCAGATTGTAAATACGAGGGTCATTAAGAGAAAAATTGGGATGCGAATGTAAGGCCATTACTGATACAAATAAGAACGTAAGGTTGTTATTGCTAGATGAAATGATAAAACCATTGCTCACAATTAAATTGTACTTCACTCAAGGCAGTGGGCATTTCTTTATCCACCAAATAAAAACAATAAAAATTTAAAACATAAGAAGTTTGTTTACGCAGTTCGGTTTCTTTACTTATGTGGAATCTAGTTTAATAAGAAATATCTTGTAATATCCCAAGTATCCCTTAAGTCGAGAATGATATTAAAATTGGGAGCATATGTGTGTGAATAGGCGAAGGTAATAAAATAGAAATTACAAGTGTTTAAAGTGAAGGTTAAGTGATATTGAAGGTAATTGAAAAGACGTGTTTTGATAGAAATACATCTGGGTATATTCCACAACTTAGAAGCAAGAAATTAGTAGATAGAAGTGAAGAAAATTAAAAGAAAAGAGAAGGATAGTGATGAAGTTGAGAAAGAAATGGAAGAGAAGCGAAAGAGAATAAATTCTTGTCAAAAGAGGTAAGCTTTCATATTAACTTTACTTATATCTCAATGAGTTAAGTTAAATATGTTATGAATTAAATGCAAGATATGTAAATCTTAATTGAAATAGTAGAGAGAGAGCATATTTGAAGAAGTATGATTTGTAGAAACACCAAGTTTCAAGTGAAAGAGAGAAATATGAATTGTATTATGAGAAGTTTGAAGGTAAAGAAATGAATATGATATCAACATATAAATATAAATGACTAAATTGAATAGTAATCAAAAGTATAATGATTATGTAACGACCCGATAGTCACAGGTGTCGGAAAGTGCATTTTTGGGACTCTATTTTCATAAATTAGACTCGTAAATATTTATGAGAAATATTTACAAAGTTAGTTGTGTAGTTAATTAGGTTTTGGTTAAGTGAATTTGTATGAATTAAGAGTAATTAGGTAAAAAGACTAAATTGCATAAAAGGTGAAAGTTAAATTATAGATTAAAAAAAATTAAAGGGCTAAAGAAGTAATTATGTCATTGTCTTAAAATGATGCGCCATAAGGTGTATATTATTATAAAAAATTTAAAGTTAAAATATATATTATAATATTATATCTTAATTATTAAGTATATATATATTATATTATAATAATAAAATAAGTAATAAAAAGAAAGAATGAAAGAAAGAAAGAAAGAAAAAGAAAAAGGGAAAGAAAGAAAGGAGAAAGACAAGGCTAGGGGTTTCAAAGTTTCCAAGTTCTATTGGTTAGTCAATTTAGTTCCTTTTTCTTGTAACTTTATTTTTTTGGAATCCTGGTGTTAAATACTACTCGACCTATGCCAAAATTTTAGAAATTATTGAGTTTTTAAGTGTTGTTAATGTTGAATAATGTTAGTATTAGGAATTAAATTGATAGATTTTTAAGTTAGAAATGAAAAAGGATTGAATTGTAGAATAAATTGTAAATTTTGAGTAATAGGGACTAAATTGTAAAAATTATAAATTTAGGAATTTAAGTGAAAATAGGGAGTTAAATTTAGTCTAAAGTGGAATTTACATGAAAATAAAGAATTAAATGTGAAGAATAAAAGTTAGTCTCGGTTTAGGGATTAAATTGGAATTTAGGCAAATATCGAGCTAACGTCGTATCGGAATCCTAGTATTTTGAGTATATATATTATATTATAATACCTTGGAATTTCTGGTTTGTATTTCTAAAATTTTTATGTTTTTAGAATCCTAGTATTAGATACTACTTAAACTATGTTGAAATTTTAGAAAATATTGAATTTTTAGATGTTGTTCATGTTGAATAATTTAAGTATTTGGGATTAAATTGATAGAATTTTAAGTTAGAAATGAAAAAGGGATTGAATTGTAAAAGAAATTATAAGTTTTGAGTATTAGAGGCTAAATTGTAAAAATTTTGAAATTTACGGATTTGAGTGAAATTAGAGAGTTAAATTTAGTCTAAAGTGGAAATTGAATAAAAATATGGAATTAGTTTTGAAGAAATAAAGTTAGTCTCGGTTTAGGGACTAAATTAGAATTTAGACAAAAGTTGAATAAAAATTGAAATATTCAATGTGAAATTGTATTGTATTGATGAATTTTAATTGTTTTAATTCCGTAGCTAATGTCGTACTGGAACTCTCGACTAAAAAGGGAAAAGATAAAGTCGATGAGGAATAGCTCGAAATTTCTAGTTTGTATTTCTATAATCTGAATCTAATTATTAATTGTTGTATTTTAATTAAATGTTATGGTAAGTGATTAATGTGAGAATTATTGTGTTTTACAATTTAAATGGATTGATTTAGTATGTGATGAATTTATTGAATTTATAGTGATTGAATTGGTATATATATTGAATATATTGATTATTTGAATTGAAATGAATATTGGTTGTATTTGGAAAGTGAATTGAAACCCTATTAACTATATCGGGCTGAGTTGGTTATAGATGACATGCCATAGGATTGGAAGAGTTCAGGGATTTCTTCGTCTTTGAGTCGATGAGACACTGGGTGTCAATTTATTACTTCAGATTAATTCGATGAGGCACTGGGTATCAATTTATTAATTCGAATTATTCGATGAGGCTCTAAGTGCCAAACTGGTGTGTTTTGGTTGGATCCATGTATCCGTCCGAGTCCGAGTCATGTTAATAGGGGTAAATGAATAATAAAGTATTATAATTGATATTGAAATGGAATGATATGAGAAATGAAGTGGAATAGTGAATTGAATATGGTATGGATGATGCAATTGCGTTATGGATAAAGCAATTGCGTTATGGATAAAGCAATTGCATAAATGAAATGTGATTAAAATTGTGAAAAACTATTTCTATAGCAAGTGATGGAAAATTTAGTATTGTATGGTTTTAAATGTTGCCAAACTGGTGTGTTTTGGTTGGATCCATGTATCCGTCCGAGTCCGAGTCATGTTAATAGGGGTAAATGAATAATAAAGTCTTATAATTGATATTGAAATGGAATGATATGAGAAATGAAGTGGAATAGTGAATTGAATATGGTATGGATGAAGCAATTGCGTTATGGATAAAGCAATTGCATAAATGAAATGTGATTAAAATTGTGAAAAACTATTTCTATAGCAAGTGATGGAAAATTTAGTATTGTATGGTTTTAAATGTTCAATTGTGCTTAACATTTTATTATACATATTATATTGTTTTATTTTTAAATATTTGGATTATAGAAATACCACTGAGTTTTTACTCAGCGTACAGTTTTATTTTTCGTGTGCAGGTTAGGTACTTAATTTTGATCGTCGATTCAGTATCCAACAAAGATCCCAAACTCAAACGTAGTGATGTTTTTCCTTTTGTGTCGGCATGTACCTAAGGTGTCTAAATATTAATCATTTTATGGATTGATTGTAAATAAGATTATAAGTTAATATTGGATGGTTATATACATATAAATATGTGTTTATGTTTGAGGTCATATTATGACAAGTTAATGTTTAATTGACATGAAATAGGTAAAATAGATTGAATTTGACATGTTTACAAATTAGATTTGAATGATGTTTTTATTGATATGTTTTGATGATATAATTGTGATACCTATGAGGATACATTGGTAAGACACCTAGGATGATTGTTTTGGCATATTTTGGAAGTGTTTAATTGTGTTTTGAATTGGTTAAACGAATTGTTTTTGAGTTACTTATTGTTTAAGCTTGCAGGGAATGGTAAACTTGTTGTTAAAGGTATATTTTGAGTCTACACGGCCAGACAGACACACGGGCGTGTGACTGGACCGTGTGAGACACACGGCTAACACATGGGCGTGTCCTCTGCACCTAGGAAAATTTTTGAAATTTTGCGAAAAATTCCTAGAGTACTCCATTTAGTCTCAATTTGTTTCTAACACGTATTTTGGGCCTCGAGGGCTCAAATAAGAGACATTATGTATGAATTTAATTGGTTTTTGACCTGAATATTATGTGATATCAAAGTATAAATTTATGTCTATTTGATCGATAAGTTTCGGTAATGCTCTGAAACCCTATTTCGGCGATGGATGTGGGTTAGGAGTGTTACAGTTATATTGTTTTGTTTTTAAATATTCGGATTATAGAAATACCACTGAGTTTTACTCAACGTACAGTTTTGTTTTCCGTGCGCAGTTTAGGTACTTAATTTTGATCACCAATTCAACATCCAACAACAGTCCCGATCTTAAACGTGGTGATGTTTATCCTTTTGTGTTGGCATGTACCTAGGGTGTCTAACTATTAGATAGTTTGTGAATTAATTGTAATGAGGTTATAAGTTTAATGTTGGTTGGTTATAAACATATAAATATGTGTTTGTGTTAAAGCTATATTATGGCATTCATAAACTAGGAAAATGGATTGAATTAGGTATGTTTATAATTTGGATTTGAATGATGTTTTGATGATATGAAATAATGATATAATTGTGGTACCAATGAGGGTACATTGGTTAGGCACTTAGGATGATTGTTTTGACATGTTTTAAATGTGTTTGATTGTGATTTGAAATAGTTAAACGAATAATTTTTGAGTTGCTTAGTGTGCAAGCTTGCAAGGAATGACAAACTTGTTGTTTAAGGTACATTTTGAGTCCACACGGCCAGACACACGGGCATGTGATTGGGCCGTGTAAGACACACGGCTAACACACAAGCATGCGAGGCCATTTCGAAAGGGTACACGGCCTGGCACATGAGCGTGTGGCTTGGTCGTGTGACCCAAGTTAGAGAGTTACACAGGTACAGACACGGGCTAGGGCACGGTCGTATGCCCCTATTTCGAATACCTACACTGCCTGAGACACGGGCGTGTCTCCTGACCATGTGAGTCACATAGCCTGACCACATGGCCCTGTGAACCCTGCAGTTTTGAAAATTTTTATTATTTTTCGAAAAATTCTCTAAGTTTTCAAATTAGTCCCGATTTGTTTCAAACATGTATTTTGGGCTTCGAGGGCTCAAATAAGGGATAGTATGTATGAGTTTAATTGGTTTTTGACTTGAATATAATATCATAAGAAATGTTTGAAATTTATGTTTGTTTGATCGATAAATTCCGTCAATGCTCTAAAACCCTATTCCGGTGACAGATGTGGGTTAGGGTGTTACAGATTATGTATGTTTAAATGAAAGTTAATTCAAAGAACCATGAAAAAGTAAATATTATCACTAAAACAGTTTCTAGACAACATCAGTAGCTTAACCTAAAATTCACCAAAAAATTTAGAAGATGAGTTAAATGATGAACCAAGTATGAAATTAAATTTTAATGAATTTAGTTTTGTACGAAAAAAACGGTGTAAACATTGGGATTGTATTGAATGGGATATATGCATTTTACTAAGACAATGTTAAATGAATTTTGGGATTCGCTGTTCTAACTTTGAAAAATCATTAAAATTCATACAAAAATAGTTAGGAGATGAATTTTATATGTCTAAAAATCTTAATAAGTCTAACTTCAAAAGAAATAAATGACAATGTTATACGAATTATGTACAAAAGATAAATAATATTAAGTTGTAAATGGTTAAAGTTGTCTAGTAGCAGAATAGGGGAAGATTTGAAAAGATGGTTAAATATTTACATATATATGTATATATTCATGTACATATAGGATGTGGAATAGAAAGGAGAAGGAAGAATAATAGAAGAGTTGTAATGATAAGAAGTTGATACAAAAGATGAAATCGCTAATATGTATGAAAAGTTAAAATGAACTTGTGAATATTAGATTGACCTTTAATGAAATTTTAAGCTTAAAAAGAGACCAACAATGGATGAGAATAAAATAAGGATGTTTAGATATTGTTTCTAAAATGTTTACAACATAAGAGCCAAAGTGTCGAGATAGTCCAATTTCAAATCTAAAATACTATAGTCCGAAAATGTGACAAGTCAATTTAAATAACCTTAGATAGGGCTAAATAATGAGTAGAATGTGAATGAATAATTTAAACTTTGTTGAGGTGATTGACTCGAAAACGTGACATTCTTTGCTCGGGTTTAATTACAAGCTCGAGTTGGTTAGTAAACTTTTAGTAAGTTTACAAGTTTACACTTTGGTCACTTAGTATTTGCACCATTATTCCATAACTTGATAATCCAAACAATATCAATAACAACTCAAGCCCAAACTCTAGTAAAGCCATTGTTGTCCCCGTGTCTCTCTTCTGACTCAACCAACTCAGCAACCTTTCATACTTAATCCGATCATCACTTCTTCTGTAACACCCCTTACCCGAGACCGTTGCCGGAGTCGAGCACGAGGCATTACCTGACTTAACTTACTAGTTCGGAGTATAAAAAATTGCTTTTAAAATTAATTCACTCACGTCTATTCAATATGTCACTAAAAAGGAATCTTAATACCCTAAATCATGCAATAAAAACGGTTCGGGTCCAAACCGGGAACATTAAAAATTTTTCGAATACTTAATCAAATTAAAACAATTTATTTTACTATTCACAATAAAACTGTTCACCTGCATAACAGTCACTAATTTAATTATAACTCGAGTTACGAAACTTGAAATTTAGATCCGTAAATTTTCCCTAAGACTAGACTCGTTTAACTTTAATTCTATATCTTATTCACTCTCTAATTCAATTTCCACCATTTTTGGTGATTTTTCAAAATCAAGTCAATGCTGTTGTTCAAAAACAGTTCCATTGCAAAATTTTTACTCTTTTATAATTTATTTGTATTAACTATCATTTAAGCATACACAACACAAATCACGTTCTTATAAAACCAATTAAATAGTTAATTCATTATCAAAAATTTACTTGCTACTCCTTAGCCATATCATAAGAATACACACAAAACGACCAAGTCCCAATACATGCCATATAAATCAAAAAGTTGTTTAACAAAATCTACCGGAGTAAATCTGGATAGTGTGATCGTTGATGTAGATCTGATCCTCCGAACATATATATCAATCTACAAGAAACAATAAACACACACAAGTAAGCTTGTAGAAAGCTTAGTAAGTTCATAGGCTAATAATAAAATCTTACCAAAATTTCACTAACAATATTAATAAACAAATAAAAATTCAACATTTCGTGCCAACCACAATCTCAAATAATGAATTTACTTAATCGAACTCAAATATCAGATATCAACTTATATTCCAACATTTAGCTTCAATTGCATTTTTAAATACTTTTCAAATTAAGGATCGTCTTACGGATTTGAGTACATCGTTTTCCCGATGCCACGATTTGCTTGAATATTTTACCATGCTATAACTCGGTATGGTTTCCTTCACTGAAATACCATACCTACTTTTCACAACTCAGTATGGTTTTCTTCACTGAAACACCATACCTACTTTTCACAATTTGCCATGGATTCACCATGGACTTATTCGTCAATTCATCACTGATTACCAAACGTATGTACTCAATCTTGCGTATCCTTTAATTTAAACTAACAATCTCATTTTTTTCTCATTTTTACCATAATCATAATTCAACAACAATATACGAATTGATACAATATGTCATTCCTACATTAACAATTAATCATAAAAGTTCAGCCGTATGAACTTACCTGGGCCAATTTGTAGGAGTTGTAAAAGTTCAGAGACTAGTTTAATACTTTCTCTTTTCCGCGTTTATCTTCGGATTCCTGATTTATAATATAAAATTTTCCATTTATTAGCATCTAATTCAATACTATTTCATTTCACCATTTATGCCTTTCAATTTTCAAAATTACACTTTTACCCCAAAAATTTATAGTTTTTTACAATTTAATCCCTACTCAATTAACACTTTAATTGAACAAATTTCTCCTCAAATAACACTTTGTCTAATCATTTTAGTCTACTATACAGCCTTTTATATTCATAATTTTAGTACAAAACCCCAATTCCTAACTATTTCACAATTAGGTCTTAAAAATCATTTTATGCTAAAATCACTTAATAAAATCATAATGTAATGAATTTAAAACTTCAAATATAGATTAATTCATCATAAACTTCCAGAACTTATTCATAGTAACTTACAAAATCACCCATGGAATCAAAAACTAATGAATTCAATAGTTGGACCTAGTTGTAAAAGTCACAAAACATAAAAATTTCAAAGAAAAAGCAAGAATTTAACTCACATGGTATAAAAATATGAGAAACCAGCTTGTTTAGAGCTCCTATGGCATTTTTGCTGATAAATTATGAAGAAATCTCTAGATTTTTCACTTTTGTCTTTGTTTTATATATTTAATTTGTAAAGTTTCCAATTTTGCCATTGTTTCTCCTTACTTTCTTGCTGATTTTTCTTGCCCAACCATCCAGCCCATATAATTGGGGCCTAATTGCCTTTTAAATCCCTCCTTATTAGTCACTTAAGTTATTTATCACAATTTAACAAATTTTACACAATTTTCAATTTAGTTCTTTTTAATTAATTGACTATCCAAACGTTAAAATTTTCTAACGAAAATTTTATACTAACTCAATGACACTCCATAAATATTTATAAAAATATTTATGGCTCAGCTTATGAATTTGAGGTCTCGATACCTCGTTTTAGACCAATTTACCTATTAAATACTTTTTAAATCACAAAATTCACTAATTCAAATTTTTTTTTCTAAATTCACACTTGACCCATAATTATTAATTTATTAAATTTTAAAACTCACTGGTCAGATTTAGTGATCTCGAATCACTATTTTCGACACCACTAAAAATTAAGCTGTTACATATTCTTCACCCAAACTCATAACCCACTAAAATATATAATCAAAATATTCATACACCTTACCTCAAACCAACAATCAAAGCAAACACAAATACTAAAAAAGAAAAAAGAAAAAAAGTCTCATGTTTCAGCCAAAGCTAAGGAGAAAGTTTGTTGGGAAGATGAACATATTAGAGTCAAACATCCATTTGATGACAGTGGACAGAGATCAAAGAGCTTCTCCTTTAAAGTTTCAAATTTAAACCTACGAAGTTTCAGGTCATTTTAAGAAAAATTAAATCATAAAATTGAAAAAAAGAGAGAAAAAACTTTAATTCTATATGTTTCTTTATTAGAGGAGGTTAGATTGTGTTAAGATTATTAGAATACCGCAAAATCTCACTACATAATTTCTATATAGTTATAATTTTTTAAAATTTAATAATTAAAATAAAAAATTTACTAAACATTTAATGTAACTTAGGAATAAATTAATAATTTTGATTAAAGTATATATAAGGGACATTAAATTGATCTCCAATGAGAGGAAGCAGGGGTAGGACCCAGGATCCCAAAACAGGCCAAAAAGGATGTATGGTAGATTTGACTTGTTATGTCAGAGTCGGACTAGGGAGGCAGATGAACAAGTGTAAGAAACGGAATAAAAAGGAGAAATATGACGAAAAAGACCAGGTTTTGGTTTTTCCGAGTGGAGAAACATATTATTAAAGAAAAACAGGGGAGTTAATTGAATTTCTGAGAGCATTCATATTGGTGTCCCCAAATTTTAATAAATGAAATCCAGAACTTGAAAAGGAAAGAAAGAGACAAATTAAGGCCCAAGGCAAAGGAAAAGGCCCCCTTCCTCGAAGCTGGAGAACCTCAGCTGGGGACCTGAGACTCTGTCACCTTCTTTCTACACACTGTACTGAAACACACAAAACGAGAATAATAAAAGAGTATATTATAATGGCGAAATAAGAGGCTATCGCTATAGGGACTTAAAAGTCCAAACACAAACCCCTAACAGAAACAGGTCTAGGAAAAGGGGTATTGATTGTTGAAATGCATGGTGCAAGTGCCGAGGCATCCATCCATCCCCCTCTGGCTCAGAAGAATGACTAGGCGCCTCTTCCCTTTCTTACACCCACTTGTCAGCTTTGCTCCTCACCCCACTTATTTCACACCTCTCTTTTTGGGCATCACTCATTCTCTCTTTCAAATCCCACTTATTATTTTATTTATTCTCTCAACATTTTTATTAATTATTTTATTTTTATGATCATCTTACTATTAACTCTAACAATGCTTCAAATAGAACTTTTTTACCTCTGCTAAATTCTACATTCATCAACTTCAATTCAAATGCTTATAATCATGAACACTAATTTGGTTAAATTCAAATAAATACACACCATTCTTCATATATTTTAAGAGGTATTTGGTTAATGGAAGATAAATTTGGTAAAATTATTATAAAAGTAACGTTTTCCAGTACAATGTAATTGAAAATTTGTAATATAGATTAAATTCCAAAAATAGAATAATAAAATTTTATGAGATTTTTTTTGAAGTAATAAATATTAAAATAAATATTTCACTTTTTTTGAGTTTTATATTTTATAAATCTTCTTTTTTTTTAAAAAATATTAAATATAGATGGCATGAAAGATGATTGTTGGATGGGAAAAGCTCAAGGTTATTCTTGTATCCAATACATATTCTCTGAACATTAAGGACTTAAAATGAGATATCGTATTTTCGTATCCTTACCCCATTTCCCTTGTCTTTTTGTGTGTCGGACCTGACATACTTGTAAAGCTTTTAATTTTGTGTCTGCCTTCTTCAATAATTGGTCCCATCCCATACTGCCTACTTCCTCTTTTTATTCAATTTTCAATTAACTTTTCTTTTTTCTCTTAATTTTTAAAATTTTCTTTTAACTTTTACTTATTAAATAAATTTATTTTTTAATTGAGGATTAATATTAATATTGTTACTAATGCAAGAGGGCATGAGTTCAAATACGTTAAAGTACATTATCTTTTTAAATATTATATCAAAAAAATAAATATAATAAAAATCTATAATAAATTGTTCAAAAAAGAAAATCAATTCACTTTTTTTTTAAATTTGAAAATGAAAAAAAATCTAATTACCATTTTAGATAAAATTTGGATAGAAATAGCATTTTTGATGATTAAATAAATAACAGTCCAACTAAAAACATTTTAATAAGTTCGATCAAGAAAGTTTTGAACTATATATTTTTAAAAATTAAAAATTTTAATTTTTAACTTTTAAAAATTAATCTTAAATTTCATTATTTTGGAACGAAAATGTACATGTCATATCAACAAAATAAACGGTCTAATTAAAAAAATAAGTTAACAATATTAATGGTAAAATGACCTCTTGATTTTAATAAACTTTTGGTTAAATTATATTTCAATTTTTTATTCTTTATCCATTTAAAATTTAGTCTCTTTATTTTTTTAGTCGTTTATTCCCTTCGTTATAATGTTAACTTTTTCGTCTATTATAACATTTTTTTTTGTTATATGAGTACAAAGTGATTTTTTTAAAAATGTTACAATAATGAATTTAACTAAATAATTTTAACTAGGGGTGAGCATTTGACCGAATCGAGTGAAAAAATTTCGAGTTGACGAGTCTTATGTTATCATATTAACTCGGTTTGAAATTTTTTCGAATCGAGTCAAGTGAAATGAAATTTGAGTCAAGTTGAATCAAGTGAAATTGTTTGAGTTAAATTAAAAAAATTAAACATGTTAAATTAAAATCTTATTACAATATAACTAATTCCATATTAGAGCATATAAATTTAAAATCATATATATTTGAAAACTTTTTCAAAGCAAAAAAAAAAAAGATACTTTAGTATGATAAACTTGAATCATTAATTAACTTATTTAGGTCCCAAAGTTATTATTTTGGAAAATTTTTAAAATTTTTAACTTCCTTTATATATTCTTTAGAGAATTTTGTAATTTTTGTTGAGAGAGACCAATTTACTTAGTTTCAAAATTAACAAGGACAAAAGGGGTATTTACACCAATATGTTATTCAAATTATTTGAGTTATTTGAATTGTAAAATTCAACTCGGCTCGAACTCGAATAAATCGAACAACTCGATTCAATTAACTTAAAAATTGATTTTTTTAATCAAATCGAGTTTTACTCGCCCCTAATTTTAACGATGTTAAGAATTAAACATGAACTTAAACCCAAAAAATAAAATAAAATTTAAATTATAAATTTACAAGTCTCCAAAAATATAAATTTAAGTTTTAACATAATATTTCTATACTTGATTATAAATATTTATTAATTTACAAAAATGAATTTTGGTAGATGAAGAAGGTAAGTCCGCTACTTTACATAATAATGATAGATTGAATCTAATTTATTGATTGAGTGTTCACCTTCTTTAATAATAGTCAGAGTTCAAATCATAGTTGTCCAAAAATAATAATAATAATTTTATACTTCTACAAGTATTATAATTAAAAGAGTTTTCACATATTATAGTTAAAAGAGTTTATTTAACTCAATTATAAAATTACTATAAAAATTTTAATTAGTAGAATTATTTAAAACTTTTAAACGATATTTAACAATGTTATATATTTTATCTATACTATTATTAAACTTTTGGTTAAGTTAGTGTCTCGAGTTAACTGATTAATCAAGAAAAGACTTTAAAATTATCTTTTAAATAATGATAACTATTATATTATAATAGCATTTTTATCTTCCAATACTTTTATTATTTTATATATAAAATATATATATATTATTATTTAAACTCTACGTTGGTGTCACAAGTCAGCTGAATACCAATTTACTTAGAAACTATTATATTACTCTTACATATTTGAATTAAGTTATATGCTTACAATGGTATTGTTGTCTTTTTACATTTTTTTTATAAAACCAATATAAAATTTACATATGTTGATATTTGAACCCATGCGACCAGCATCTATAAAATATATTTCTTACCATTTCAACCAAAGCTTATGATGTTGAATTTTTCTTTCGCCAACATGATAACATTTTAACAACATGTTAAATAATAGTACCTAACATGACAACATTTTAACTAACTATAGAAAATTGACAATACGATCTAGAAAGCAATTGAATGTATTTAATATTCTTGATCATATGTACTATTATTATTTTCAAACATTACATTTTATTATTATTTGTATGCTATTTTTAAACACACATGTATTCTATATACGTAATTTCTACTCTCATATGCATGTGATAAAACTTTTAGCTTAAATGAAGTAGCAAAATAATAAATTGAGCGACTAAGAATCAATCTCAATATTGGTGGAAATTTAAATACAAATATTTCACCATACCACTTATGATTTATTCAATGAATAAAATTTACATAAATATATATTTTACGTGACATAATCTAATAGATAATTATGTTGTCTAATAAAAATATATATAAATATAATTTTTTTTTTGAAGTTACCATAGTTCCAATACAATCGGTCATTACAAGCATAAAATTGAATAAATAACTCAATAACGAATAGATTAATTAGATTAAAAAGAACCCACGTACTTACATAATATGAAACTCGAACTTAAAACTTCAAAATTTCCAAAGCGAACCACATTTTCCCTCTAACTTCCTACATTCTTTGTTTTTGCAATATGAATATGTTCTCTCTCATGAGTAGAACCTCCAATGGAGCTTGAATGGCTCTTGTTTGGCCTTCTTTTGAATCTTTTTCTTGTGGGTCTTATTATTATCTTCCTTTCTTTCTTTGTCCTACACATTTCTATTCCAACAACTCACATCTCGCGTGACTGGCGGTAGTTGTGAGAAATTAGGTTAAGTTCGATGTTGATAAATTAGACCTCCTCATATTTCTCAAGAAATTGTAATTCTATGCCGTGTTCATTATTTTGAGAAATATTTAACTTCTTTTTTGAAGTATGAGAAATATTTATTAAAAACAATAGTTAATTGGATTATAACTAAGGATACATGTAGACTTTACTTGAAAATAACCAACCAAGTGACACACCATATGTTCTTGAGGTGACATGACACCAAAGAAAAGAGAACATGCGCTACCTTGTGTAGTTATGGAGTTTGAATCTCTTGATGATGCATATTGATCACAATCATGTGCCAACTCCATCTAGTGCTCGATTTTATAGATCGCACAAAAAATTGGATGATGAGATAAAAAAGAAATTACAGCTACATTGTGATGCTGGAATTAGACCAAGCAAATCATTTCATTCAATTGTCGTAGAGGTCGGAGGTTACCATTTGATGAATAAGATGCCCTGAATTATATTGGAAAATACAAGCGGTTGAAACTTGAGGGAGGGGATGCACAAGCTTTATATAATGACTTCTCCAAGATGCAATTGAAAGATTCAAACTTTTATTATGTGACACATGGGCAGATGCAAGGTCAAGAGCTGCTTATCATTGTTTTGGAGATGTAGTGACTTTTGATACAACATATTTGACAAATACATATAACATGCCTTGGAGTAAATCATCACAGCCAATCTAGTTTGTTAGGTTGTGGGCTACTTGATACGGGGTTACGCGCGGACCAAGATCGAGTTGCCAAGTCACGGGAAACTACTACAAAAGCTCTAAACGAACAGATCTGAAAATTAAAACAAAGAACAAGATTAAACTAATCAGATCTGAAATTAAATCCCCAAATTCAATTAAATGAGCAGCAAGGAACAAAGAACAAATGATTAAATGTATTCGGAGTTCAAGAAGATGAAATCGAACTCCAATAGTGAAACCCCACAAGCCGAATCTGCCAAGAACACCAAAACAGTAAGTAGATTGAAACAATCAGATTTTTAATTGGAAGATTAGGGATTTGGGCGGCAAAAAGAAAAGAAAGAAATAGATGAAATTGAACGGTTCAAGAAGTGAATTTAAGTTGCGATTCGGTCCAATTGAACACCCAAGATGAATTGCCCAAATTTCAGCAGCCGAATTTCACCCAACAAGAAGAAATAGAAAACGGCAAGAACCCTAAATTTTGGGGAATTTTGAATCGATTAGATGCTGCCAATAAAAGAACCGATTAAATGAAGAGTTCTTGGAGTTTTAATCAAGGCTGAAACACAAACAAAAACAGCAAAGAAATTAGATATAGATTCGGCATCAACAGAAATAAAGAAAAGAAATTGAACAGCAAGAATAAAAGATAAGTCCTAAAGATCCTTGAAATCCCGAAAGATCTCACAAATCTCTTCAAACGGCTCTAATCTCCCCTCCAAAGAATATCGATGGCAAGAAGAAGGTTGAAGATGGCTCCCACAATCAAAAGATTGTTAAAACAACTTCTAAAGAAAACTCAAGAGAGAAATCTTGGAGAAAACTCAAAGAAAATTCTGCTCTCTCAAATCTGAAATTTAAGAATGAATCTAAGTGTTATGTACAAGGAGTGGCCGGCCATGCCTTTAAATAGGCCTCAAGTAATCCTAATCTAACAAGTAACTAACAAAATTAAACCTAATTAATAGAATAAATAAAGGAAAATTCGGCCAAGCATATATATGGGCTGTTTTTGGGCCGAATTTTACATGTATGTTCCTAAAGCTTAAAAAGATTAAATTAAACAATTAAAATGTTTATAAATTGGGCCCTTTGACATTTTGGCCTGATTTTCAACTAAGTATGAAGGAATTTCTTGATTGGGCTGGAATTTGGTTATTGGGCCTCGCCTTCAATAATTTGGGCTCGTGATCCATCTCCTTCCGAAATTGGGTCGTTGATGCTCGTAACGGAGATCCAATGCGTGTTGGCTGCAAGATTTGGTTTCTTGGACCAAGATTTCCAAGATTTGAAATCTTGATTTTCTTGATTCTTGAAATCTCTTCGAACAGCATAATTGGGCCAAGATTCGGTTTCTTGATTTTCTTGAAAATAAGAAAGTGAATCTTGATTTTCTTGATTTGAGCCCATCACCTTCTTGAACTTGGGTTGGGCCTTTGTGACTCGTATCACTACTTGCAAATGAAACAACAAAATCATTTGTTTGGTTGTTCAAGACATTGCTCGATGTATATCAGGTTCTTATATATCCTTCTGCCATCATGACTGATCAATGCAAAGCGATTGAAAATGCAATTATTGAAGTTTTTCCATCATATCACAGGCTTTGCTTATGGCACATAATGGATAAGCTTCCTCAAAAATTGAGTGGACATCATCAATATGAGTCAATTAAATTGGCACTAGAGGCAACGATGAAAATTCTTGGATATGAGATGCTTCAAATTTATGGCCTTGGTGGAAACCAATGGCTCTAATCATTGTATGAATTGCGACAAAAGTAGGTGCCTGCATACTTAAAAGGCATATTTTTTGCTGGTATGTCCACTACCCAGAGAAGTGAGAGCATGAATGCTTTTTTTTATTTTTTTTATGGTTATCTGCATAGAAAAATAACTTTGAGTGATTTTGTTAGTAAATACGAGTTTGCACTACAGGATAAGCATAAACAAGAGGCAAGAGCAGATTTTGATTCTAGACATGCAGAACCCGTGATAAAAACGAGATGCTGCTATGAGAATCAAATGTCTAAATTATACACAGTTGCTATTCGAGAAATTTCTTGTAGAAGTGGAGGAAATGTTTTCATGCTTTAATACAAGAGAAGTGTGCAGTAATGGATCCATCAAAACTTTTTTGGTGAAAGCACGCTGATGGAGTGACATGTAATATGTCTTTTTGGTGAAAGTAGGCGAATTTGAAGTTTTTTATAATTGTAAAACAGAAGTGCATTGCATATGTAATATGTTCAATTTCAAAGGCTATTTGTGTAGGCATGCATTATCAGTTCTTCATGTTGAAATACCGAATCAATATATTTTGTCACGTTGGAGAAAGGATTTCAAGCGTGTAACTTGTCTCTCGAATGTTATGATCTTGGACAATCCTACAGAACAGTATGATTATTTATACATTAAGCAGGCTCTTCAAGTTATTGAAGAAGGGCTTTTGTCTGAAAAACACCTTGAGGCGACGTCACATGCACTAAAAAGATCACTTGATAAAGTTTAGCTTGTGTTAAGGTAATGATTATATTTTAAAAACTTTTCGACTATTTTGCATTGCGTAATGTTGAATTTTTAATTCTAACCATGGATTAATATTTTTGTCTATTTATGAGGAAATTTTCAACTGTATTTATTTTAAAAGTTGCGTCTAGTAATTTGAATTGTGTTTTGAGTTTGGATTAATCCGAAATGAAATTAAGTGATATTATATTATTTCATATGAAATTAAAGTATTGTTATATTTTCACGTGTTTATTTTGATGTCTTTCCCATAAAATTTTAATTAATAATTTCAAATTTAATTATAGTTTTCATTAGATGAATAGTATGCATACTCATAATAAAAACAATTATACGTAGAAGTACGGAGTGTGAGGGAATAGTTCTCCAATTAGGCGTTGAATGAGAGTGGTTCTCTCCCTTATATAAATACGTGCTGCCAACCCCATCTTCTTTCCTTCCTTATCATGTGAGAGCTTTGAGGTATCTATATCACGGTCTCTAGAGACGTATTGACAAGTGGTGGTAGCTTTACCCAGCTCTTTTTTGGACGTTACAAACCGAGTATGGGAGAATCTGTAAAGCTCAGGAGGGATAGCGCCTAAGCTATTTCTTTCTTTCTTTCTTTTTTGCAGAAATATCATCTGCGGCGCTATCTATCCTGAGTTTCATGGGTTCTTCCTGCTATATGTAAATATCTGGTGTAGTAGCTTCAAGAATGATCAAAGTTGGTATGTATGTATGTATGTATGTATCTCCTAATTCTGGATTCTATTATGCCATATCTTGGGTTCTGCATAGAGTATAACTCTCTGACTCTTTCTTTTATTTTCTTTTGAATAAGCAAGGATGTGACTATGCGAGTGATCTTTGGAGGTATCTCATCTGCAAAATCCAAAGCAGATAATGATTTTTTCTGTTCTAGATTTATCCTCGTTTCTCTAAGAAATTGTTGTGAGAGATGATGGATTTTTGCTTTATTCAAAAGGCTGCCTCTTGTTTTGTTTTTAACAGCATCTGGAGGGTTTGTACCATACTGCTATGTCTTGTTTCTAGGTTACATCATCAAGTCTTTATAAAAGGACAAAAATCATCTCAAACCAAACCCAACACATAAGAGTTTCTGGGACAAAAATCATCTCAAACCGAATATGCATTATATCAAGATGTATATGTTTTAGAAAAATAATTACTATTGGTAAATATCTAGATATTTACAAAGCAGCAATCATGCATGCATGTTTGTTAAATAAATAATCATGGGTAGATAATTAGTAAAAGTGTGTTGTTGTCCAGTCTTCATCTTGGTCCTCGTCCTTACCCTTTCCACTTATTGCTTTGATTATTTATATTTGCCATTAACCAAGTTATTTCATGGACAACAGACAGGAGCAGTGATTGAGCTGGGGTTTTCTTACCAATATTCAAACCAAAACTGTGTTTTGTGACAGATGTTGGTGGCTAGGGTTTTATAATTTGAGTTAAATGGCTTACAGGCTTTTAGTTTCAGTGGACGTTGACTCCTTTCACACTTCGTCCACACCACGGACTCGTCGCTTTCTTTACTGTTTCAAAACATCAAATCTCTCTCTAACTGAAGCAAATGTGATGCAATTAATAATTATAAATTGCAGTTTACATGCAAATGCATATATATAAATAATCAGTAATTTTCTTTTATATTATTTTATATGGTGTGTATTATATATGATGGTGAGGTTCCATTTTTTTATGAATTTAATTAATTAATGTACATATCCGGTTTCTTTTGAGATTTAATAGTTAGCCAAGTGCAGGGTTGGGCTGAATTCAATTTTGAGTTGAGTGCCATTGTTAAGCAATTTGATCCCAGTTAGGGATACTGGGTGCAACTGTATAGAATCAACCAACGGGATCATCTTTATACTCTTTCTCCACTAAAAGCATTACCAACAAATTTCGTAAATAAATATTTATTCAAGTTGATCGTTTTCATTAAAGAATTTATCTAGTTTTACTTAGAAGCGAATCTAGAAATATTTATAAGGGAGACCAAGATATTTATATAAAGTAAATATGTTAAAAGTAGGCCTAATCTATACTTTGAACAATGTATTTTTAATTTGGAGTTAATCTTGATCACCTAAATTAACATTTAAAAAAACAAGATACATTAAATGTTTAATTTGTATTATATATTGCAATTATTTAAGTTTATTTTTATCAAATTAATATCTAAATACTACTTTGTATTAGTTTATTAAAATAAATAAATAAAAAATGTCATCAAATTAATATAAGAAATTATAAATTATATAAAAAAATCAAGCTAAAAAACGTTTGAGGGGCCAGACACAAATTGTCAAAATAAAAGTTCAAAAAATTTTAAGGGATTTAAGGGGTTAGCCAGCCCCTAAGTTCGTCTTTGTTTATCAATCTATTGATAAAAATGAGTATAATTGACGGAATAATCAGATAATTATACATTTGCTATATATACCTCATGCTGATGTGCATAGACTAACTTTTAACCATAAAAATATATGAAAATTTTCAATTTACTCTTTCATCTAACAAATAATAACTAATTTATCTATTTAAAAAAAAACACTTTCATGAAACATTTACTCTCTCACCATATATGTTTGAATGTCAAATCCGTCAACTACTTTATTCATTTTAAAAATAGCATATGGAAGCAGGACATAGAAATAAAGAAGTGGATATATGGTGGTAGTAATATTTGAAAGGGTAGAGAGTTAAGATTAAAGATGGGGTGGAGGTAGGTTTAAAAGTATAGTAGGGCCGGAGAACGTGCAGTGTCAGAGGCAGGACTTGAATATCCTTGCCTTAACACTGGACCAACCTACCTCATATATACATCCAGAAGATGGTTACTAATTTCGAGGGGCTATGCAACTATAGGGATGAATTTAATGTCCCGTTTATTTCACTCTCTGACCACCAACCACCACCACCACCTTACAGGAATATATCTCCACTTGCTCAGAATGATTTTGCCCCTTTAATTTAAATTAATATCTACACGTATATTGATATATCAAGCTACCACAAACTCAGGCCGGAGATGGGCTTTGCTCCATGTGCTAGGGAGGGCAATGGGCAGAGGCGGAGCCTCTAAGCAGCTACGGACTTCGGCCCCAACAATTTTATATTTCATATATTAATTTAATTTAATTTAGTCTCTTAAAATAAATTTTATATTTTGTTTATTATTTAATTTCACGTTTCGTGGAAGCTAAAACTGCAAATTATTAAAGTTACAACTAATTAATTAACTCAATACTTTAAATATTATAAACATTAAATTTAATAACTTAATTCAAATCTAATTAATTAACTAAACCTAAGTACTAATTAGCCCAAACACAAATTTCACAAAGTGACATCCAAGGACACAAAACTTCAACTTTTGTCAATATAGGCAATAAAAGTTGGGATAAAAGTAAAGCAATAAGCAAAGTTAGGAGATAATTAACACACAATATTTGTTAATACAGTTCGGATTCACCAATCCAACTTTGTGAAGTCTCTCTTAGAGAATGACTTTATTTCACAATTTGTTCAGATCAACTATTGGCTAAAACCCAGACTAACCTTACACCAATGGGTAATTGCAGTCCCAGTATTGAATCCAAATTGTTACAAATCACTATCCCCAAAATAGCTCACAATACAATCAATAAAACTCTCCAATAAATACTAAAAAGAGTACCACAAGAAATATCAAAACAAAGCACAACAAATACTAAAAATTGTCTCTCAAGGACACAACCTGTTGTCTATTTATAAGCTCCTTAAGTTATTCATCCAGTCGATTTTGATAAGCATTTAAACTCTCATCTAAAAACTAGATTTATCACTTGAAACATCTTGAATAATTATCCCTTAAAAATTTTCATAAACAAGCTCCTCAGCAGCTCCAAATACTTTAAAAGATAAGGATAATGATAGAGATGGTGATAAGCTATAAAAGTAACATATTTTTAATCCCATTCTTGATACGTTTTTGGATGATTTATTATGTAAATTAGTGAATTTGATGCTCTTAATCCTTTAAATTCATGTTTCTATACTTAAGAGAGCATTTGGGAGCGAAAAATGAGCCAAAATCGGGCAAATAGAGCTGTTTTTAAGATCCACACGACCTGGCCACACGCCCGTGTGCCAGCCAGTGTCAATATCGCACCCTGCTTCCCAAATACGCAGAAAAATCCAATTTTTAGGCTTTTTAAGGATTCTAAAGTCTATAAATACCAATTAGAAGAAGACCTAAGGGGGCACGCAAAGAAGATTGAAGAAAATCACTCGAAGAATGCCATCGGAATCAACTCAGAAGCGGATCTCCTTCAAGATTGAAGATCTCCATTTAATTTCCTTCGAAGTTTTATTGAGTTTCTTTATGTCTTGTTGTTATCCTAACTTTGAGATGTTACTATTCAGGATTATGAACTAAATTCCCTAGATACCTAAGGAGGATGAAACCTATGATGAATCTTATTATTTAATTTCTGTTTTTACACGATAAATACTTGATTCTTGTTCTCAATTATGTTTGCTTATTTTGTGTTTTAATATTTTCAAGATAGTAATTCATGTTTAATCTACTTATTTCAGTGGAGCAAAAGTCCCTGTTTAAAAGTAGATCTAGCATAATTGAGTGGAGTTGCATGTAATCCTAGAATAGGACGACATAAATCTACCAGATTAGAGTCAAATCTAATAGGGGAATCCATAGATCGAGTTAATGCAATAATAAGGGTTTTAATTAGAAAAAAATTTCAATTAATCAACCTAGAGCCAGTTATTCTTACTCTCGAAAGAGATATTAATATAATTTAAGGATTTCTATGGATCAGGACACAAGTGAATGAATCGTTTAATTCAGATTTATAATAATAGGTGAAGTCTAAGTGGATTCTATCCTAGGTATTGTCTATCTCATTGATTATCTTCGATTATTTTCCTATTTTATTCTCTGTTGCGTTCATAGTTAAATTAGATTAGTAAATTTAGATTAAAAACAATCTCTTCAATTTATTGGCTAAATAATAGAAAAAGGTAATTACTAGTACTTTTAGTCCTTGTGGATACAATATTCCCTACTCACCATAACTATACTATTGTTCGATAGGTGCGCTTGCCTTAGTCGTATTTATAGTTAGTTTAGTGACCATCAAGTTTTTGGCGTTGTTGCCGATGACTAAAATATTAGGAACACTTGATTTTTATTAATTTAGCCATTTATTTTTATTGCATTTTATTTTTGTTTTTATTTTAATTTTTGTTTTCTAAATTTTCTTTTATTTGCTTCTGGCAGGCCCTTTTAGTTTATGACTAGAAGAAACCCGTCGGGACCATTACTGTTTGACAGTGAAATTGAAAGTACAACTCGTAGAAATCGTAGAGAAACAAGGCAGAGTCGACAGAGTATAGTAGACAAGCAGGAGGACATTATTATTACTGAGGAGATGGGTGATAATTAGAATAATCAGCTACCTCCTGCGGTTGTTGCAAATCCTGCAAATTCAAATCCTGCCCCTCTTACTATGTCATATTCCGAATGCACATAAGTCATATTCGCATAAATAAAACTAATGGCTGATTAAAATTTAACATACACTATTAATCATAAAAAACACATACATTCACTTGCATATATTCATAATTATACTTAAACAAATATGTCACAAAGCCACAAAAAAATACATTAAAAATATTAAGCATGAATTATACACTATCACATCTATTCTTTTTTTAAAAAAATCATTTAAAACAAAATATACTCATACATTACCATTTACCAAGTACTCAATTCGGCTAACCCATTTAATTCTATAAAAGTTAGATCTAAGCATGCATCTCTCAATTAACTAACTTTACCCAAATTTATCATGTACATTATTTACTAACCTTAAGCTCATTTAAAAGACAACTACACATCATTATATAAGACCAAAACATACTTATTTGCCTATTACAAGCTTGCGCATGTGTGTATTCCAAATGAGCCACTTCCGAACATCCATATTTCACTATCACTACAAAGCTAAATAATATATATTCGGTCATTGTAACACTCAAACCATAACATATTTATGATTTCATGATATTCACCAAAACACATACTTATCAATATAAATATGAACACTAAAACCGAATCATATAATCACTTACATTTTTAGATCAAACATATTTTAAATACACCACATGTATATACAGTATTTCTAAATACCAAATTAACACATAACATAATCTTAATCCAACTAACATCCAATATTAATCTTATTGTCGAAACACATAACTAAATATCACCTTTTTATTCAACTCATATCTCAAGACTTTAATACCTAGCATAAACCAAATTTATCACATACATGTAACTTGAATATATCATTCGAATGGAAGCTCAAATCATGATCAAATGTAGTCAAATTCAAGCATAAAAACTAAAAACCTCAAGCACCCATTCAAAAACACATAAAACCCAACTTAAACAAAATGATCATGGACAAGCCATTTTAAAACCAAACCGAACACAAGCATGGAAATTAAGCTATTTTCGCATGGCTATTTAGATATACATAATCCAAAACTAACCAAAAGCATAAGCAAACCTATACATGCCATAAGATTTAGTTTAAACTTTAACAAAATACGAAAAGAAGTCGATAGTGTGATAGACTTTGCTGATGATCCCCGAGCTCATAACGTGACTTCAAAAATCTATAAAACAGAGATAAACAAGAACACACACACAGTAAGCTATTTAAGCTTAGTAAGTCTTAAGCAAAAACACATATAACAACAATTACATATTAACATTTTGTTAAAAATACCGAATTTGCATAATATCAAATACAAGTTATCATTTACTACTAGATCACATTTTAACCTTACATACATATACCATATGACCGAATATAATCAATCATATAAATATATTTATTTTCACTTTTATTATTACAAAAAAATCAATAGGCCGAATCACTTATATGTTCAAATATATTAACACATAATTCATATTCACATAACTTTTTATCATTTCAAGTAACCAACTTACCATGTTTTCATATAAATAATTTACTAACACATACCTGAACCTATAATTCAATTTCACATTCGGTCTTTACTTTACATTGCTTGTTGAACCGTTTGAAATTAAAAAGGATACGCGGATAGTCAGAAGGCTCGTGCAATGCCAACGTCCCAGACGTGGTCTTACATGTAATCACATATCGATGCCACTGTCCCAGACAGGGTCTTACATGTAAACAAAAATCGATGCTAACGTCCCAAACGTGGTCTTACACGAAAACACATATCGAAAATCCTATGTCATGACATATGTATCCTAACTATTCCTAGGGTTTGTACGGGGCTTTCGGACATTGAATCTCGATCAAATCGAACTCGAAACATAGTCCCTATCTAAAAAATCACATTCGGCCAAAGCTTATATTTATTCAAACAATTCAATTTATCACATAACATATATATATTATCAAATTTAACAACATTTAAATGCTTATAGACTTACCTCGAAACATAGTCCCTATCTAAATTCGTTTTCTTTGGTTCTTAATCTAAACATATTCAAATTAAACTTATTTAAGCATAATTTTATTCAATTTAGTCAAAAAAACACATAAATTGCATAAAACATAAAATATGCAAAATTTAACTACACTATAGCTTGGCAGAATCTCACTCATGTTCATCTAAGTCCATGCATTTTATTTATTTCACATTTTAGTCCCTAAAAATATTATTTTTGCAATTTAACCCTAATTACTCAATTTCATAAAAAATTCCAATACAAAACATATTAGTCTAAAACATATCTTTCATTATTCATCATCAAACATCACAAAACACAAATATTCATCAATGGCATAACTCAAAATATTCATCAAAATAAAAATTCAAGTATGGATTTTAAAGAACACGAAGCAACGATCTCAAAAACGTAAAAAATTATCAAAAATCGAAACCGAAACATACCTTAATCAAAGTCTTCAATGGCCAAATATTTCAAAGCTTCAAACCTAATTTTCTTTTCTAGTTTCGGTGATGAAAAGATGAAGAACATGGTTTATTTCTTTAATGTTTTATGATATAATAACGTAATATTCATTTTACATTTTTAACTTTTATTACTAAATATATAAAACATATAATATAAGGTCATTCTTGACCATTGCCATCCACTAAATTTAATAGTGGGCTAATTACCTATTAAGGACTTCACATTATAAAGACATTAGCAAATTAGCACTTATACATTAATTAGCCACTTTTTCATTTTACGTGATTAAATCTTTTTATCAAATTAAGCACACAAACAATAAAATTAGTTCACGAAAATTTCACTCATGTAAATTCACACATAATGAACACAGAAAATAATACTAAAATATTTTTCTAACTCAGATTCGTGGTCCCGAAGCAACCGTTCCGATTAGGGTCAAAATCGGGCTATTACATACTATGTACGATTATTCCAAGCCCATTCTAACTAGGGCTGAATCGAGTATTGTGAGACCCACTATTGCTGTAAATAATTTTGAACTGAATTCGAGCACTATTCAGATAGTACAACCATTTGTTCAGTTTGATTGTTTGCAAGACGAAGGTCCAAATACTCTTTTGACTAATTTTCTAGAAGTCTGTGACACTTTCAAGATTAATGGCATTTCTGACGATGTCATTCTCCTACGGTTGTTCCCCTTCTCATTGAGGAACAAAGCTAAACAGTGGTTGAATTTCTTACCACGAGATTCCATTCCCACATGGGAACAAATGACTGAGAAATTCCTGCTGAAGTACTTTCCACCGGCTAAGACAGCAAAGTTGAGGAATGATATCTCTTCCTTTGTTCAAATCGACTTAGAAACCTTATATGATGCATGAGAGAGGTATAAGGACTTATTGAGAACGTGCCCTCACTATGGGTTACCTTTTTACTATAGTTTGAACCCCTCAACTAGACAGTTGATCGATGCAGCAGCCGGTGGTACTCTGAACAATGAAACACCTGAAGCGGTTTATGAATTTATAAAGGAGATAGCACTGAATAATTATCAATGGTAAAACATGAGGACAAAACTGATGAAAGCAACCGGTGTTTTTAACTTAGATGTGGTCACCATGTTATCGAATCAAGTAAAATTTTTAAATAAAAAATTGATGGTTTATGTGTTTTTATGCAGGTACATCTGGTGATGTAATGCGATGCAAATGGAGGTGGAATAAATAATCCAGAATATTTACCCTACGATTTTAGCACAGAGGACAAACAAATCAACTATATAGGTAATAATTCTAGGCCTTAGAATAACCCTTAGAATAATACCTATAATGCAGGTTGGAGGAACCATCCCAATTTCTCTTGGGGTGGTCAAGGAAATCAGAGAGCACAACCCCTTCCAGGCTTCTAACAACCTTACCAGCAAGAGAAAAAACCAAAACTTGAGGAGATGTTGACGAATTTTATCTTGGTGTCAAAAACTCACTTCTAAAACATCGAAACAACATTTAAAAATCAACAAGAGTCGATCTAAGGGCTCGAGAACCAAATAGGTTAACTTGCTAAATTGATTTTGAAAAGACCACAAGGTAATTTGCCTAGCAATACCGAAACTAACCCAAGAGAGCAACTTCATACAATTACTGTACGAGATGAAGAAGGGTTAGTTGAATCTAAACCAGAACCGATGTAAGAAACTGTGGTAAGTAATCGTAAGGTTGAAGTAAACCAGAATAAACAAAAACTGGTTGGTAAAGGATATAAACCTTGAGTGCTATATCCTAACGCGACGGAGAGAGACTACACAAACGAACAATTTGGTAATTTTTTTAAACTTCTGAAAAAAAATTACATATTAACTTACCATTTATTGAAGCTCTTTCGTAAATGCCCAATTCCGTTAAATTTTTAAAGGAGCTTTTAGCAAACAAACGGAAGTTTGATGACTCGTCGCATATGGAGCTAAATGCAGTATGGTCAGTCATTTTGCAAAATAAACTTCCCAACAAATTGAAAGATCTAGGGAGTTTTACTATTCCTTATTTAATTGGTAGTTAAAATGTTAATAATGCTTTGGCTGATTTAGGGGCTAGTATTAATGTCATGCCCTATAAAATGTTTAAGCAATTAGGTCTTGGGAAACCCAAACAAACTAGGATGAGTATTCAATTAGCAGATAAAACCATTAGATTTCCTAGGGGTATTATTGAAGATGTTTTTGTCAAAATTGTTAAATTCATATTCCCAGTTGATTTTGTTGTTTTAGACATGGATGAGGATAGTGACGTACCTTTGATTCTAGGTCGACCTTTTTTAGCAACTGCTACAACTTCGTGTAGGTGATGACACGATTACTCTCTAAGCTCATGATTCTGTTAAGACATCTAGTGATCGAGATGATTTTACAAGTTCTGTTAATATGAGTAACCATGTGGCTCAAACTTCTTTGCAAGAAACTTCTCAGAAAAATGTGATGAAGTCATGTTCCAGTCCATGCAATATAAACAAAACGACTCATAATGAACGAATGTTGCAAATCGATGAACTAGATGAATGGCGAAAAAAGCATGATGAAGACTTGAGACATAATGATAAGCATGTGGATGGAACAAAACAATTTAAAGTTAGAAACAAGGTACTTTTAGATAAAACAGATCCTCGAATTGCCACTTCGGAGCTTGATGCAAATGGATCAAATCCCTTTACGGTATTGAATGTATTCCCATACGGTATAGTCGAGGTAACCCATTCTGAATTTGGCACATGTAAGGTAAATAGCACTTGACTCAAACCTTATTTTGATAATAGAATTAATAACAAGAAAGAGGAATTTCGACTCCGTGAACCACCGTGACCGTGCGAATACAAGGTAAGTCGAGCTTAGACTTTAAATAAGCGCTTCACGGGAGGTAACCCAAGTGTTAACACTGCTAATTTTCTTAATTTTATTTCATGTTATTTTTAAAATTAATTAATTAAAAATTTTTTTTGACCCATACGACCTGGACACACGGGTGTGCCCCAGGCCGTGTGCACTAAAAGAGGTTCGACAATGAGTTACACGGCCTGGCGACATGGACGTGTGTGTCACATGGCTTGGATAAATGGGCGTGTCATTCGCCATGTGGATCTTGGACTTAATTTTTCCAAAAATTGACTGAGACACGGCCTAAAATAGTTCACACGGGCGTGTTACATGGCCGTGTGGACTACACAGCCTGGACACACGGGCGTGTCCTAGGCAGTGTGAAACCTGGAGCTAATTTTTTTCAATTTTCAAAAAAGTCAGAGAGTTACACGGGTAAGACACATGGCCGTGTGCAAGACATGATCAAGCTACACAAGTGTGTGGGAGGTCATACAGGCGTGAGAGAAGTAAAGGAGATTACACACGGCCATACGACACGGTCGTATGTGCACACGGTCTAGACACATGGTTGTGTAACGACTGGGCCTATATTTTTTAAAGCGCACATGGGCTTAAAAGGAACCACACGGGCGCGTGACACGGCTGTGTGGCCCAACACGGGCCCTTACATGACTGTGTCACCTATTTAAAACCTTAATCCCTTTTTATTTTTTACTTCATCTTCTTTAAATTTCAACTCTTAACCCTAGCCGTAGTCAACCTTCCCCTTGCAAATTCAACCACCTCCGATCACCCTCTCCTTCGCAAGTACCGACCAACTTCGCCGCCGACCATCCACTCATCCCACACCCACAAACGAGTCGCCACTACACCGCCCCCTCTCCTCTAAATTTTCCTTTCCCTCACCCACTCACACACTTTTCTTTTCCTTTTCCCCTTCTCGCTGTCCGACCCCCAGTCAATCCCTACGTCGTAGCCCATCTTTCGCCACCATCGATACACGCCCATCCCGAACCACCACTGCTCCACCGCCGTTGACTCCGGTCACCATTCACCACCGTTTGCCTATTTTATTTATTTATTTATTTATTTGTTCTTATCTATTATTCTTATTAGTTATACCATTTTATTTGTTTTATTGTTTATTGTTTATTATCTATTATTTTTATTATTAGTTATATATTTATATTTTTTACTTGTTGTTGCTCTTATTATTATTTTATTTCATTATTTTATCATCCAATGTTAATTCTTCATACTACTGTTTTCGTTTATTATTATAACTATTATTATGATTTATCATTAGTTTATTATTTTACATTCCTTGCTTACTGGTTCTATTACTATTGTTCTTTGTTCGTAGTATTCACATTGTTTATTTATTTCTACTTTTTATTATTCTTATTTTCAGTATGTCATGATTTGTTTTTAGTTACAAACTCATTATTTTATTCTTTATTGTTTTCATCACTTTGATTCATCATAGCTTCACTTTATGGTTTTTGCATTCTTGGGTATTCGTACATACTGTTTTTAGGATTAATTTGATATTTAGGACTACTTGGATTTTACCTTCTTGGCCTTTGTTTGCATATTTGGTGCTACTTTATTTATTGATGGATTATTTTACTTTTTCAGGCACACTATGACGAACACTGACAGCAAGTCTAAGATCGCCGTCCCCGTTTCGAAAAATCGAAAGACACCTGGCATGACCTCCTCCTCGAGTGCCTCTGCTGAGACTCGCCATCCTTATCTCTGATTTTTAGCGGGTCCCCAAGAGGAATTATTTCAGCTACTTCGATTGCGACCACTCAGCTTAGGCCGATGTATTGGTTGAGCCACTTTAGAGCAGGTCTAGTTAGCTTATCATGTGCGTGCCTTTATTGCCATAGCCCCATGAGACCGGTTCTTCTCGATCATCAAATGCACATACATAGAGTTAACTTTAGAGTTCTGCTCGACATTTACTCTCTAGTATGTGATGACGACTTATGACGAGCCGGACACTATCACTTTCAGACTCGGTGGCTTGGTGCGCCATATGAGTGTCCCTGAGGTCGGCGCTGGTTTGGGACTATACTCTGAGGAGTTTATGAATGCCGAGAACTTCCTCCGCCTACATCGGCATATCTACTACTCGCCATCTAGTTGTTGGACAGATCTTACAACGAGTAGGACACCCTATGACGTGAATTGCTTGAAGGCGACTTCTCTCTCTTCGGTTTTACGGTATATTCATGCCCTTTTAGCTCATACTTTGACTGGTAGGAAAGACAACACTAGAGTCGTCAATACCATCGATGCATATTTTTTATAGAGCATGGCCATAGGGCATCTTTTTATTTGGCTTACTTCATCGCCCTCGCTTTCCGCCATCAAACAGACCGCAATAGGAAGGGTTCTATCTATTTAGGCCCTTATGTAACTCGCTTAGCTCGACATTTCGGTCTCCTCGACACACCGGAGTAATCCTCTACACTTACACTCGCCGGCCAGATATCCCCACAGGGAATCTCGAGCATGATATATATGAGAATGATCGAGCGGCTTCGTGGAGTAGATCCTCCTTAGTATCGATTATTTCATTCTAACTCTCAGAATGAACCAGATGACTTCACTGATGATGTTCCTTTGCATTACGAGGACTCACCTCATCCTTCACCTTTGAGTCACCGTCCTGTTTCTTCTTCTGCTACTTTAGTGGACCTCTCCGAGCGATTCACTCGCTTCGAGCAACATTGTTTTCAGAGGTTCGGTTGTATTGATGCGATATTGCAGTAGATTTGTCAGCATCTCCATATCTGCTCCTACACGCCGACGACTCACGACACCGACATTTCTAATGATAAGGACCATTAAGTTTCTTTATTTTATTTTTATTTTTATTGTTATTTTCTTAGACTTATTTTGTTTTTATCTTTTGAACTATATTTTTATTTTTTATGATGGTTTCTAATTGGGCTAGTATCCCTTTAATCTTCTTCACTATTTGTGTTTATTTTCTTATTAGTTTGCTTAAAATCATGATCTCCATTTAGAACTGACTTCAATTCCGCTTTTCACTATTCTGGGGATTTCATCCAATATTCAGGGTAGTTTCAGTTTTCTCCCTCTCTTATAATATTCTGTTTATACTGTGATTATATATGTTTGTACATTGAAGACAATGTAAATCTTAACTGTGGGGAGGTTATTTATATAATTATTAGAAAAATCCCTAAATTATGTCTTGTGTTTAAGTAATTTTCTCATACTTCTATTAGAATAAATTTTTATCGATTTGTGATTTTTATTGATATGTTTTGGATTAAATTCATAGATATTTATACATTGGTTGTTTTAAACTTTAAGACATGAGAGAATCAAGCATGATAAGTTTATTTTCAGATTAAAAATTTTAGGTTGTTTCCCTGAATTGAGGTATTATCTTGAAGTTTTAAATTTACAAGTTTGACATCAAAAACCATAATTTTTGTGAGATTTTAAGCCTTTAGAGCATACATTTTTCTTATTCATTTTATTATTGGTTATGAGTGTGTCAATTTGATTTGTTATTCTAGAACTTGTGTCGATTATACATGTCGAAACCACACCTTTGATTTGATATACTAAGATGATAAAGACACTTAGGTTTTAACCCACTTATCCTATAAAAAGTCTACCTACATAATTAATCCTTAATGAACCCCGTTGAGCCTAACACACAGTTTCATGATTTACCCATTAAGTTAACCCATAACTCTTTATTTTTGCTCATTGAGAATTTTCCCATTTTATTTATTTATTTTATCGAGATTTGATTTTGTTAATTGCCTAATTAAGCACTTTTGTTTAATTTGTTGAATTATTTCTTATTGTAAAAAAAAGATATAAAAAAGAAAAGAAACAAACAAACAAACAGAAAATAAAAAAAATATTATTATTATTTAGTTCTATGTTGATTGAGCTTGAACAGTTAAATTCATATTTTGAGAAGAAACTCGTTTTTCTTGAATAGTTCCTGATTTATGTAATTGTTTTTAATTTAGCATTTGTTTATTTTTTCTAGTTTGGTAATTTATCAATTCGATCTCGGTTTTAACCAACTTTTTCAACCTTTCTCCACACCCTTAACCTAAGCCCCATTACAACCTCTTAAAGACATTTTGATTTGTGTATCATATCATTTTATAGTGGTGGAGATTTGATTTTCATGCAAGCCTATGGTAATGACTTTTCATGTTTGACTATTGACTACTTATTCTTGAACCTTAAACACTTTGAGTGATTGGAGTGAATCTTTAGTGAGGATGTCAATTTTTGTTGATTTTGAATTAAAGGTAATTACTTAGATAAGGGGAAATATTTATACTTTCAAAATGTTCGACTTGGATTGTTTGAATCTTTAGTGCTCTTTTAGTTGAATTATCAATGTATGATTATTTGTGAATTATTTTGAAACATTATTGATGAGAATTATTGTAACACCCCTAACCCGTATCCGTCATCGAATTAGGGTTAAGAGGCATTACTAATCAAAACAGAACTTAGAACAGACATTCAGTATAGTTCAATAATTTTAACGGTTATATATAAATTGCTAGGTCTAATATTAAACATGTAAAATTTTAAACTTCTCTTTAAAATTACAATCCAGTTAAAGCATAAGAATATAAGTAATTTTCGTATGACTATTAATTTCATATACAATATATCAAAGTACGACTTTCCAAAACATTTATCTAGCCTATACATGCCATAATTAAAATTTAAACAGTTTAATACCGAGACAGTAGATAGAGTGATGATCTTGCTGACGATCCCCGAGCTTGAAGCTTGATCTTTAAGTATATAAAACAGAAAGACATAAACAAACAAAGTAAGCTTTTATAGCTTAGTAAGTCTATTGCATAATGAAATATATATATATAGAAATAATATAACTTTTTAATTTAATTTACTGAGATTACAATTAACACATATAATTAATATTTATACATTTACTCTACTCAGACCATTTTATTTATAGTCAAATATATGTACCTGTCGAAATGCGTTTAATTGAATATATATATTTATACCAAACAACATTACAACCAAATGAATATAACTGAGCATATATGTATGTTATACACTTATCATATCCAACTGTGCATGTATCCTCATAATAAACTTATAACCAAATAAAAATCTAATACATGTGACCAAATGCATTCATCTTCATCAAATAATTATAAATAGAGGTGTATACATTTCAAATGCATATGTAGATACTTATCAAATACATATACCGAATATTTATACGTATACATTTATCGACTACATAAATCGAAAGCATGTATGTATATTTTTACAAATGCATAGACCGAATATGTACATATTCATTAAACACACTTAGCTGAAGGTATATATGCTCATCAATTAAAGATAACCAAAATCATATAACTGTACACTTAATCACATTCTTTAAACAGATTCACTGGCACTTAGCCTGCTAGACTTAAAGCCTGATTCAGTACACCGGCACTTAGCCTGCTAGACATATAGTCTGAAATGTTTCACCGGCATTAAGCCTGCTAGACGTAAAATCTGATATTGTTTCACCGGCATTAAGCCTGCTAGACGTAAAGTCTGAAATTATTTCACCGGCATTAAGCCTGCTAGACGTAAAGTCTGAAATGTTTCATTGGCAATAAACCTGATAGGCACTGAGCCTAAAATCTCAATTCACAGAAGTTATATATCATATTTGTATATATTATCCACATAAAAATTCAACTCAATAATTTATAAACTATATCTTTAATCCACATAGGTATATAAAGTTTAGACATCAAATTCAGCTCAATAACTTAATTATACATCCGAACATATATATATATAACTTAATACATTAAAGCCTACTACCTAATATCATGCATTCGAACACCTTATGATATTCCAAACTAATAATTTCATATCTTCAATTCCATTCAAGAATTTTTACATGAATATACATACATAATCGAACCTCCCTTATACATATATAAATTTCATACTTAAACTCATTACAGAACATATATATATATGCATATTTGCATAATTGAACCTCATATAAACTTGTATAAATGGCATACCTGAATTCAATACAAGGACATATACATGTATATTTGCATATTATAGATCCAATACAAAGTTTTATACCAGTATAAACCTATGTTTATTTCCGAATCTTAAGTACACACACACACACAGACACACATATATATATACCTTTTATTAAACCAATACTTTATACTTGTATATACATGTATAAATTCAAAACTTGTACATATAAAAATATAAAACTTTTATACTCCAACTAAATTTGATAACATTTATAATTGTATATCCTTATATACCTTCATACTTTAACTAAATTCAAATGACCATATAAGTATATACCTATGATTCGAATATGTAACAATAATGCATATAATTCACTCATACTTTTAATTATTTCAACCAACATATTTTAAATTATAATTCATCAAAATACAGCACATATACATACCTATATACTGATTTTATGACATTAAATAGCTAATAGACTTACCTCGGACAGTGTAAAATCGAAACCGGACGATTAGTCGACGACTTTAACTTTTCCTCGATCTAACTCCGATTTCTTTGGTTCTTGATCTAAATAAATTCAAAATTAGATAAATTAAATATTATTACATTAAATTTAGTCCAAAAACACATAAATGAGAAAATTACCATTTTACCCCTAATATTTACATTTTTTGCAATTTAGTCCCTATTACATAAAACACAAAATACACAAAATTTGCCCATACTATATAGGGGCCGAATGTCCCTAGTTCTCATACAAGTCCAAAAATTTCATTTATTTCATATTTTAGTCCCTCAAAATTTTAATTTCACAATTTAGCCCTAATTACTCAATTTCACCAAAAATTCAAAGACAAAACACGTTAATCTTTCACATATCTTTCATATTTCATCATCAAATATCACAAAGCTTAAGCATTCATCAATGGCATATCACAAAATCAACACCAAATTCTAAAATTAAAGCATGGGTCTTGTAGTACACAAAGCAACGATCTCAAAAACGTAAAAATTTTTAAAAACCGAACAAAAACGAACCTTTAATTAAGCAAGGATATGGCCGAACTTTAGAAAGCCATAGTTGAGCTTCTTTTTGCTTAACATTCGGCTTGGAGAAGATTATAAAATCATCTTTTCTTAAGTTATTTTAACTAATATATATTTTAATTACTTAATGACTACTTTAACCTTAGTTTAATTAATTATAAAACATATAACTTAAGGGTAATTTAGACCATTGCAGCCCACTAACTATTAAATGGCCTAATTTCCATTTATAACCCTTATTTTTAAAAGACAACAACAATTGGGTGCTTTTAAATTTAACCCTTAAATTTTTATTTTATACGATTAAGCCCTTTTTATCAAATTGTGCACTCAAACGATCAAATTTTTATACAAAATTTTTACACATAGTAATTCACATACTGCAAATATCAAAAATAATTTTAAAATATTTTTTTGACTTGGATTTGTGGTCCCGAAACTACTTTGTCTGATTAGGGTCAAGATTGAGTTGTTATAATTATAAGTTGAGAAAAGATTAATTTTAATTGTGAGTTGAGAATTTTTCTTGGGGACAAGCAAATGCTTAAGTGTAGGGATATTAGATAAGCTATAAAAGTAACATATTTTTAATCCCATTCTTGATGTGTTTTTGGATGATTTATTATGTAAATTAGTGAATTTTATGCTCCTAATCCATTAAATTCATGTTTCTATACTTAGGAGAGCATTTGGGAGCGAAAGGAGCAAAAAACGAGCCAAAATCGGGCAAATAGAGCTATTTTTAGGATCTACACGGCCTAGGCATTTCCACATGGGCTGGCCATACGCCTATGTGCCAGCCTATGTCGATATCGCACCATGCTTCCCAAATACGCGGAAAAACCTAATTTTTATGCTTTCTGAGGATTCTAAAGTCTATAAATACCAATTAGAAGAAGACCTAAGGGGGCACGCAGAGAAGATTGAAGAAAATCACTCGAAGAACGCCATCGAAATCAACTTAGAAGTAGATCTCATTCAAGATTGAAGATCTCCATTTAATTTCCTTTGAAGTTTTATTGAGTTTCTTTATATCTTGTTGTTATCCTAACTTTGAGATGTTTCTATTCAGGATTATGAACTAAATTCCCTAGATACCTAGGGAGGATGAAACCTATGATGAATCTTATTATTTAATTTCTGTTTTTACGCGATAAATACTTGATTCTTGTTCTCAATTATGTATGCTTATTTCGTGTTTTAATATTTTCAGGATATTAATTCATGTTTAATATGCTTATTTCAGTGGAGCAAAAGTCTCTTTTTAAGAGTAGATCTAGCATAATTGAGTGAAGTTGCATGCAATCCTAGAAATAGGATGACATAAATCTACCAGATTAGAATCAAATCTAATAGGGAAATCCATAGATCGAGTTAATGCGATAATAGAGGTTTTAATTAGAAGGAGATTTCAATTAATCAACCTAGAGTCAGTTGTTCTTACTCTTGAAAGAGATATTAATATAATTTAAGGATTTTTACGGATCAGGAGACAAGTGAATAAATCGTTTAATTCAGATTTATAATAATAGGTGAAGTCTAGGTAGATTCTGTCCTACGTATTGTTTATCTCATTGATTATCTTCGATTATTTTCCTATTTTATTCTCTGTTGCGTTCGTAGTTAAATTAGATTAGTAAATTTAGATTAAAAACAATCTCTTCAATTTATCGGCTAAATAATAGAAAAACGGTAATTTCTAGTACTTTTAGTCCTTGTGGATACAATATTCCCTACTCACCATAACTATACTATTGTTCGATAAGTGCGCTTGCCTTAGTCGTATTTATAGTTAGTTTAGTGATCATCAGATGGATATCCACACAAGTTCAAACTCCTCTCCTCCCTCTCCAAGACAGTCAATTCAAAGATAATGATCACCATACGTTGTAGCACGAAATTACCTCCTCATTTGCTGCTCCATAAGATTAAATCATAAATCATGTCATTAAAAAGTCAAATATATCAATTGAAAAACTTTGATTACACCAAAATTATTATTCTATCTATTGTTGGAACATGAAGTGAAACAAGAAAAACAATCAAAGTTCCAACAATTATTTTTAAGTCTTTCAAATGAATTATTTTCTTCAAATTAATTATCATACATATCAAGTTATAATAAGATGAATTATTATCCGTCATTTTCAATGACCATGCATACATTTCTTCATCCTCAGCTTTGTACTAGTTTCACAAGTCGGTTATTTTTTCATCTATTATCATTCAGTACAAATTCATATATAAATACTAATGATTTGTGTTGGTAAATAATAAATAATAGATTGGATCAAAACCCAACGAGTGGAGGCTTACATATTTTTAGATGTTATAGTTGAACTATGTTAAGTCCTCTTAATTAGCATATTACCTTTTTAAGTGTTGGATAGAATGATAAGATATATTATATCTGTAAGAGATAATACATATTTAAACTTTATAAATGACATTATTGATAGAAAAAATTAAGAAGGATCTTAAAATAGACATGATACTCGATAATCGAAAAGAGTTAAAGTTGATATTATTTCATTTAACCAATGAAATTAAGACAACCTTATTATTTCTAGTGCTAATTTTTTGGGACTTCTGTATCAACTAATATTTGTTGCTTCAACTTAGTTGGGCATTATCTAATGTATTATCGGCCATAGAATTTTGTGGTTTTAAAAAGTTATATATAACTTCTTCTCCAATAAAATTTAGTTCCATCATATTGTTTTCATTGTTAATGAGCGGGGAGGTTTCAGATGAGCTCTCATTTATTAACTAGTGAATTAAATGGAGATCGAGTTGTACGGATGGATTTTATGTATAAAATGAAGAAACTTGGTTTGGTTACAAATATAATAATCTGATTTCCCCTTGTGTAATCTTAGAAGCAATACATAGATCATATCAAATCATTTGCTTAATTGTGGAATTCAGGACGTATAACATTCATATAAACACAAGCTAAAAATCATTCAAACCAACTGCAGGTAATATATTCAAAGGAAGTGAGCATGCAGCCAGAAACTAGTGGAACACTTCACACTAATAGATGTTTGATATTGGCTCTAACATTGGGGTAGATCGAGTGGTGGTGGCTGTACAGTCTGCAATTTTCCAACTCCGTTTTCAACTAGCAAAGCTGTTGCCAAGCCCCAAGGGAGATGGGTGTCTAAATGGCAATGGAGCAGCCAGATTCCTGCTTCGGACAAGTTAGTAATTAACAGAGATCAAAACATGGAAGCTGTTTAATTTGGAAAGAATTAAAGTACTTATATGGTACCTGGATTGTCGGCCACAAACCGGATGGCTACCCATCCACCAGGAGGTGTTCCAATGGTATTTCTCAGTGGTGGATCAACAAGGTTGAATTTGGCTGGATCATTTTTGGGATCAAAGTTACCAAAACCACTCCCAACAACATAGAAGTCGTATCCATGAATATGCATAGGATGATCCTCAACTGTGACAATACTTGTATCCTGGAACACAATTTGTACCTTGGACCCAAACTTTAGTTTAACGAGCTTTGTTCCCTTAACAGGTTGCCAGAGGCCTCTGCTCACATTGCCTGTATAATCAAATTGTATGGGAGGAACAGGTGGAAAGTCTGTGGTGAAAACACCAGGTTGACCTTGGTAGTAGGCCTGCATTAAGGAGGTACTTCTTGGGAACACAAAGGACACATTGTTGATACTGGCAGCAAAGCGAGTTCCGTTGGGGCCTTGGCATCGTGGGCTATTCTTATTTTTACAGTTGATTAGTCCTAACCCCACTGTGAAAAACAGGCTTTCATTAATCTCAATGGGAACTTTGACCTTGCAAGGACTCCTTAGCTGGGCAGTGAATGCAGTTGCAGTGGCGGTGTCGTTGAACCCGGGTAGCTGTGGGAAGATCGGTTTCAAATATTTTCCTCCTTTTGCGGAGTAGTGAGCAGATTCATATTCAAGGATTGCTGTGGTGGTGGTATTGTCAAAGGCTGCATTGGCGGTGTTGTAGGCATGTGCTGCTATGTAGTAACGAGCTGGAGGCTGATCAGCAGTGAGAAGGACATCGGTTGTCTGGCCAGGAGCAATCATGATGACATTTGTTGTGAAAGGTTTGGTGTAGCTAGCATCAACAGCAACAACAGTTAGTTTGTGATTGGCCACCCCGAAATACAGCTCCTGATTCAGTGCAGAGTTGATGATCCTCAGAAGAATCGTCTCACCCGCCTCCACTGGATATATGGCAGTTTCTGCATTTTTGTAATATTGATCAGGCTTTATGATATTAATACTTTTTATAATTGGCAAGGTGAGTAGATGAAGTAGCTGAAGCTGAATGGTAAAAGCATACCTTTGCTAGAGCATCTATACAAGTCGCCTGGTTGACCATTAATTGTATATGCATCTGATACATTTGGAGCACCTCCAGTGAAAAGTGCTAGCTTTAGCACATCCAGCGGATTCCTATCCCACCATTCTCCTGTTTATCATTATAATTCTTTTGAGTTATGATGCCATATAAACCGAAAACATAGCCCTGTGAGATGTACAAAGATGGGAATTACCAAGAATAACAGGCATTTCTCTCTTGGGCATGGGGAAGGGATATGGGGAACCCAACTTAGGATATATTATGAGAGCTCCATACACTGTCGCTCTAAGCCATTTGCTATGAGCATGCCACCATAAAGTCCCCTCCTGGTTTTGGATGGTGAATTGGTATGTGTAAGACCTCCCTGGTTGGATAGGACACTGCGTCACATATTCGGGTCCATCTGCCCATGGATTTCGCAGTTGTCGTACTCCATGCCTGATCAAAGCCAGACGAAATACAAGTTACAAGCACCAGTAAAGTAATGTTGTCTAGTTTATAAATTGGTTTATGATATACAGTTTATTGTATAAAGATTACCAGTGGAGGGTGACATTGTATCTGGCCTTGTTTATAGCTTTAATGACCAGAGTATCGCCATCTCGCACTTCCAACGTTGGCCCTGGATATTGCCCATTTACTGTAATTGTACTATGAGTTCTGCACAGCCTCTTCACTGGCTTTGCTTCAATCTGTTTAAAAGAAAATGTTTTAATAAAAAAGGAAAGAAGGTATGATACTTGAATAATACAAGATTAACATGATGTTATAAACCAGTTAAGACATACAACAAATTCATGGTAGTGAATGGCTGCACTTGCAAAGGATGCTAGGAAAGCAAAGATTAAGAGAATGCAAGAGAATAAGTAAAAGGTGCATGGTTTGGCACTGAGTATGTGAGGCTCCATTGCACTCAGGCTTTGGTTGATTTGTGATTGTGAGGTTGGACACAAAGGGAGAGCAGCGATATTTATCCTAGGAAAAGTGGGGCGGGGGGGGGGGAATGACAATTTGTTTCGAAAAGAATAATGATTAGGCAAAATTAGGTTTAGGGTCAACATGTACGACATTAGTATTACTATAAATTAGTTAGTGTAACCATAAGGAGGATTTGGTGCACCCACTAGGCACTACCCGCATTCTTCTTTCAGTATTTAACAAAGGTACATTCTTTCCACCACACTTAATTCTCAAATGGATGGGGTAGTTGTAGTTGCAATCTTTCCATCATTACTAACTCAATATCTTTCATTCTTGCATGTACTTTAGTGCCCATAAAGAGAACCAATGATTTTCATTCTTGCTTAAATGTTTATTTATTTATTTATAAATGAAGCATTTTTTGAGTTTTTAATGAAAAAAAGAAAAAGAAAAAGAAACACATATTGCATAAATATTCCATACATGGGATAAAGTAAATGAAAATTTTGTTAAAATGCTACTAATTAAGGTGGCGAAAGGATTGATTTGGTTGATGCAAAATGCTGTCACTCATCTTCAAAATTATAAAGCTTAACACAAAATTATTAAACGTTGATCTCCTCTAAGAAAGCTTTCAATTATAAGAAGATTCATTTACATTCACACCCATTTCTCGATTCAATCCAATCAGTGAAACCAAAAATATATTGTGTGATAAGTTTTTGATGGAGAGAAAGAAATCAGATTTCACCATTCTTCTTCTTTTAATTTTAGTTACCATAATATTCGTTTTTTACTCTTCAGACTTCAAACATTAATTTGATAAACCTTTTAGCCACTTTTGTTTCTTTCTTAGAGAAGATCAAAGATGCTCAGGAGGAATATAAAGTGACCAAACAGGAAACGTTAAACATCCAACTTCCGCTGTTATTAAAATTGATTGTTCATTATTGGAGGAGGCACACATAGGAACACAAACAGGGGCAGAGGATTTTTGTTCTGATGTATTGTGCTAATTTAGGAGCAACTTATGTTTTTGCCTGCCAATCCCGTTTTTCACTTCAGAATGAAGCATATTGAAGTTTAGCAGCAGCTTCTAAATGATGACTTGCAGGGAGTACATGAAGCCTTAGGACTTTCTTCAGCTTAGCAGCAGTTTAGACTTTCTGTTTAGTCTTTGTTTTTTCTACCAAAACAAAATTAAAATAAAAAATAAATCTTCAAATTGAATATAATCCTGAGACAAATATCATAAAGATTAAGATAGTGTAAACATTGGATCAAAGAAATCTATCAATGCAGCAAACAGAAGTATTTTAGGTTTAAAAGAGTTTAGAGTTAGCCATTTACAAATATGGACGAGTTTGGATAAAATTTTTAAGTCTTTATTTGGGTTGAACCGGACTTGGACAAACATAAAGCTTATTAATATCATACTTAGTAGACCTATCTTAAGGCCGATTAGCTCATCCGAACTATTGGGTCGAGCTTGGACAAGAATTTTCGCACTTACTGATGTTAACATTTGAATCACTAATAAAACATAAAATTATATATTGTTTTTCTCTAGATAAAAAGTCACTTAACCATAGATTACATGATAAAACATTAAATTCCGACACCAATCGATAAACCAAAAGAGCCGTACAACACCGTAACCTAACAATAAAAGCACATAAGGAACAGAGCAGAAAGCATAGCAAAAACCATCATATCAGATCATAGCACCAGCCATTCGTCATTAGAAATCATATTGATGTACTGAATTGATCACCGTCTCAACTGAAATAAAAGCATTCAGCAAAAGCAACCATCAATGCTTACGACCTCCTTAATCATAGCTTGAAAAAAAATAACATTATTACTCCAAAATCATTAGCACTTGGGTACCATACCACATTCTGCTGTTTACAAACCCGCCCAAGCATCTGATAATCCAAGGCAAAAAAACGTATGAAGAAAACCTATCCTCAATAACATGCAACACATCTTTTAATTTCCTTAGCTTGCCCCTCTTTTCTCTCTTGATTTCACCAATAATAATATCATTTTTTTATTAGTTTGCAATCCTAGTTCTTTACTGAGAGCCCACGCTTCAGTTTCTTCCTTTTTGATATAGCATTTCTTCTGCTGTTAAAATATGTATTAGACAGTGATTAACTGGCAACTCGATTGTCAACCAAGCCAATTGTCGACTCCTTAAATTTCTGCCCATTTTTCCTTTCCTTTTGATTTTCTTCCACTTTTTTGTTTCTTCAGCTTACGCACTAAGTCAAACATGTGTCTCACTTTTCTTATCTTCACAGCTTTACATTCTAGTGGCACCAAATTTTCAGTCTCGGATTCGTATTCACATTTGCATTAAACCTACAGTTCTGCTCCTCTAGAACTTCCTTGGGCTCAATCTATAAAGGGGCGAACCTTGCATCATCCTTGCAAAACAAAAGAAAAAAATAAAGCTGAGCACAGGACGAAGGCACTGCAGCGCCTGCGTCTACTAATTAAGGTGGTCAATTTTAGCTTGATTTTGGCTCTTTTCGATCCATTGCTACTAAGTATGAGTTACAACCCCATGAAAGCAATGTAAACACCCGTGACCGATATGGGACTTGTAAAATTTAAAAAAAAATTTGGAGTTTAATGAGATTTTTTTTAAAAAAAAATTAAGGTTTAATTAATTTTTTTAGATTAATGAGATTTTTTAAAAAAAATTAAGAAAACTTAATTATTATTTTTTAGAAATTAAAAAGTATAATGAAAATTTTCAAAAATTTGAGTCAACTAATTAAAAATTTCTAAAATTTTTTTAAAAAAAATAAAATTTCCTGAGTGAACACTTATAAATACAACATTTTATTTTGGAGTAAGAGTGTAGAAGAGAGCTTTGACAGTTTTCTATTTTTCTTGTTGCTTAGACTTTAGTTATTTTCTTTTACTTTTGGAGAGTAATTGTATCAGAGATTTACTTGTGGACTCAATCAACTTCTGAGTCAGATTATTGAAGAGATTTGTTCTTCAATCAAGCAATATTTCTTTTCACTTTTTCTTTAATGTTTTTTATTTTATATATTTTACCCTATGAAAGTGGTGAAGAAATTGAATGTTAACGGATTAATGATTGAAATGGGGTTACAATTAGACGGATCTAGATTGTGATTAGATTAATTATTTAATTTGTTCTTCATAAGTAATTTAGGTGACAAGTAAATTAAGAAATATATTAGAGGAAGAGTGTAACAAGATGTCGGTTTAACCTTAGTGAATTAAATAAATAATTACTCAACTCATTAAGATATACAACAACTGTAAGATTACCTATAAGATATACAGTAACTTAGGTAGTGGGATTAATTCTCATAAGCTATATATCAAATTAGGAATTCTTTACTTATACACCAACTTAAGATGCTGAAACTCTCGTATTTAAAGTTATTTTAGTATAATTTACATAGCATTTTAGAAGCTAATTTTAGTATTTAGGTTCTTTTTATTATATTTTTTAGTTTTTGGATAAATTATATTTTATTTGAATTTTTCTTGATTTTTATATCTTTAGACTTAGCTCGGGTTTATTTGCTATTTGTCTTTTTAGATGAAGAATAAAAAACTTGGAGCATGGAACAAAAAGTGATAACGGAAAATCTTAGTGTGATGGAACATATTCTTCAATTCAAAAATTTTGACAGCAATCATCTCATATTCCAATTCACATGATTCAAATCAATGCTGAAGTTATAATTATAATTGGTATTGTAATTTTTGAAATTGCAATTAGGATTTAAACATGTCAACTCATAAATCAAGGAGCTTTATAAAAATGAAAATAAAATATTATAACGACGACAAGTTGTACGTTTATAGTTTGGTACAAACTTCATACAATTATGAATATAATGAATCCTGGGATTAGAAAAATAAAATAAAGGAGAATCCATGAATCAACCAATCAACCAATGAATCCATGTATGAAAATGCTCAGACGCGCGAAACAATAACAGGGGCGGCGGCGTTGGCAGCAGCAGACGAGGCAGCCGCACTTACAAACGAGAACAACCCCAAACCAAAGGGCTCTTGTTCATCAAGAAATAGATCCTCCGACATCCTGAACGCACCGTGCGCACAAACAATAGCTATCCCCATCATGATCCCGGATATCAACAGGGATCCCACGCTGGTAAAAAAGATCACCACAACCGTTAATACCACTAATATCGCTAGCTTTTCTATATCCGAGTATGTTCGGCCCCATATGACCAGCGGCAGTTCCGAGGGGCGCAGTGCGTAGAGGAAAAGCCAAGCCGCTATGAGTGACAGCAGAATTATGAGAGAGAAAGGGTGGGTGATTAATGAGAAGGCGAGAACAGCCGTGAGTATGGTGAGGTAGTTGGCTCGGAAGTAGGAGAAATTCTTGCGAAGCCGGGAGGTGGCATCGGAGAAGGAGGCTGGTTTAGCAAAGGCAGTACGGTCGAAGAAGTCGGTCCAAGGACGGCAGTGAGAGAAAGCCAGGCGGAGAGAAGTGGAGAGGCGCGTGAGAAGAGTCTGGGCTGTGATAAGAGGTTTAGAATCGGCGTTGGGCTCCAACGTTGAGACTGAGACAGGGAGCATTGGAGCGGAATTTTGGGGATCAAATAAAAAGAGAAACTGAAACAAATCTGGAAAACGTTGTTGGGAGAGGAAAGCCTGGAAAGAAGAAAGTTGAAATGAGTGAGATGTGGGAGGCCATGTGCTGTGTGTCTTAATGCAGATGGAAGGTTTTCACTTTAAGTAAAACGAACTTTAAATGGTACTAAGATCACAGTCCACGTGACAATCTACTAGTAATTCTTACTGATGTGGATATTTTTTAAACAACAACAATGATAATTGCAATTGCAACTGATTCGTGCTTAAGACCGAATAGATTCAAGCATTGGTGAAGAGCATAAAAAAAATAAAACATTTAATGAACTATTTCTTTAAACAATATCCCCTACATATAGAAAAACTGAATTACGTAAATATATTATTTTAATATCTTAGACGTCGAGTGATTACAAGCACTAACACTCACTAAATTAGTAACTTCACTTTTTAAGTTTTTAGAAGAATTTTTCCCTTGAAAACTTTATAAAATGCACTCTGTAAATCAAATTCGCACCCTTTTACCTCCACGAACCTTTCAATATATAAAAGTTGAATGATTGTTAAAATAAAACCAATTACAATAAATCTTCCAATCGAAAGAGTAAGTTAATCAACATGAATAATATCTTTAATATATGATCAGGATAAATTTTCAAATCTTCAAGATATGTTATCAAGTTACTCGATTCAATACAATCTCCTTAAAATATAGAAGTCGATTTGCTTGATCCGATTCAAACTAATCTTCAAGATATGTTCCTATAACAAGTTTAGATATCATAGAAGTACATATTCAAAATATCACCACATATGTGCCTAATGTTTTTGTTATCAAAATTGCCATTACCATATATGGCAATTTATGAGGTTGAGCAATACCAAACACTAGTAGACACTCTGCACTCCTCAAAATTGCCTCAACAAATTTTTTTTTAAAATTATAATTTTTGTATTTTTTTAAAAAATATTTGAATTAGACGAATATGGTAAAAAAGTAAATTTTGATGATTATGATAAAGAAATAACATGGGCAATTTCTTTGAAAAGTATTTACTAATTGTATTATAATTAAATTGTAATGTTTTAGCAAGGTTGGCACTAAATCGAGACAGACTAAACTCAATCAGCAATGTTTTAAGAGTACAAATTGGGTTAAGGCCCTGAAATGATTAAGAGTATTTCAAGCCCAAAAATTTAGTGGAACTGCCTTCATCAAACAGACCCCAAGAGTTTTTTGAAATACTCCGAAACGCCAACTTTATCCATCTGATTTGCTTATGTGATAATGAATGATTCATTTATGTATTAAACTTAATATCAACTCAATTAAAAATTGAAAATTAATTTTAAATCAAAACCATATATTCATAGGGATACATAATTATTTTAGCTTTTTTAAAATAAATAAAAAAATCATTTACTTATTTTTGTTTTCTTTGCATCATGGTGTTTAATCTTTACTCTCTTTTTTTTTTAACTGTCAATTTGTTGTAGGGAGTTTAAATTACGATGGACATATCTTTCTTATCATATCTGTTTTTTTAATACAATATCTAGAATTATTTATAACTTTCTCTTTAATACTTAAATAGGAGGATAATACATTTTAACACACTCGAACACATGTCCTCTTATCCTAACAACAAACTAAAATCCAATCCATAAATATTTTTTAAACAAAATACGATCCTTATTTAAATTAAAATTTTAAATTAAAGTAATATTGTTTTTGAGTTTGTGAGAACCCAAAACTTATGTGAGGTGTTTTATATTACTCATTCATTCCAACTTTTTCAATATAAGACTTTGTTTTCTTCATACCTCGATTTTTGAGATTTTTTTTTTCTCTTTTTCTCTTCTTTTCTCTCTCTTCCTTCTTTTTCTTCTGTAGTTTTTTTTTACTCACAAGTTTCAACTCAAAATTTTGCCAATACATCATTTTTTAGTCGAAAATAAACGAAACAGGCTGGAATATGCTGGTACGGACCGGAATTTTAGCCGAAACGAAACCTATACTATATTACTCCGGTTTATGTTCGGAATAGAGTGTATCGACCGGTACAACCGGTACCAGAACAAAACTGACCGCCATGTCTCATACCCAATTCCGATCTTAAAACCTAAATATTTTCTCATGATGGTTTTCTTGATGCAAAAGAAGGTATTAGTTCTAGCTTTATTTGGAAGAATATATTTGAAGCCAAGAAGTTTTTTAACTAAAGGTGTGCGCTGGAGATTTGGGGATGGCCGATCTATAAAAGTTTTTAAGGACCCTTGGTTGAATGATATTATGAACTTTTATGTGGAATCTCTCCCTCTTCCTGGCTATGAGAATATTAAGCTTAATGAGCTTTTAAATATTAGAGATGAATCGTGGGATGTGGAATACCGGAAACATTAGACCATGCCTTGCTTCATTGTCCCAAGTCAAAAGCTATTCGGGACTACTTAGAATTGATGTTCTTTCTACATTAACTTCTCGTTTTATCAAGGATTGCATTAAGGGCAGATTCGGACCTGATAAGGAAAATATTTTAACCTACTTGTGGGCTATACGGTTTCAACGATTTGCATATGTAACGTAGCAAAAAGACTTACCAACTTATCACTTTTTTTTTTATTTCTTGAAGACATGGAAAGATTCAAGGGTGATTATCCGCAGAGTTTCAACTCCCTTTATGCAAGCTACTGGTTCATTGGTTGCATGGACGGCCCGTGATTCTGGTTAGCTGAAATGCAACATTGGTGCAGCTTATTTCAAGCTGAAAACAATAGGCTATGTTGCTATTATTTGGGACGAGGAGGGGAGGTCTACAAAAGCTCTTTCGGGACACATGAATTTTCATAATGTTGAGGCTCTTTCAGTTCGTAAAGCTCTTTTGTGGATCAAAGAGCATGGTCTTGAAAAGATAATCATATATCGAGGTTGATAGTATGGAAGTCTTTAATGCTCTCGTCCAACCTTCGTTTAATTTCTTGGAATTTGGTGTGATTTTAAGGGATTGTATTGCTTTAAGAAATCAATTCATTAAATGCCCTTTCTATGAACTTGAGGGACTGCAAATGGGGTCGCTAATTCCCTAAATTGGTGTGATTTTGTATTCTTGTTAAGCAGTGAGGTGAACAAGAGAAAGAAAGGGAATGAAGACTCGAAAGAAACTTCAGTTTTTGGGAAAGGTAGGAGATTCAGAAGGATTGTCTACGTAAGTTTGTTAGTTGTTTGAATGGCTCTTTTATAGTAGGGGATAAACTTAATTACGTGCCTTAAGATTGTTGACGTGAAAGTCTAATTTGATACTCTTGACAATGACAATAACGTGACATCCTAGGATCAAACATGTTAGGGCAATTAGCAATCAATTATTTTGTCTTCACGTGATCCTCATATAGGCTTAGCATTAGCAGAGGTGCATAGTTTATTCGGTTGAGGTCGTAGACTAACCATGGATTCAGGGTGTTGTTGGCCCATTGAGAGATATGTGTCAAACTCTTTGTGGATAGTCTGTGAGGTTCGTATGTTATACTGTAAGGTCTGTTATACGGGGAATAAACATTTTAACTTGTTTCAATTTGATTTTAGAAATGGGATGAACATCCTCCTTCATGGATATTTAATATATAATTCAGATTAAAAGTTTAGAAATATATATATATTTAATAAAAAGTATATTTGATTAAAAATAAAAATATATTTAATATATAATTCGGGCCGGGCCAAGCTCGGGCAAAAAAGTCTTACTAGAGGCCCGGTCCATTTTCTAAACGGGCCTCTTTTTTTGCCCAAACTCATATTTCGAGCATATATTTTTATCCAAACTCTCCCATTTTTTGGGCAGGCCATCGAGCCGGGCCGGGTAGCCCAACCCATGATCATCTCTATCGGTAACTAGTCAATTTTCATAACTATAACTACAAGTACATTATTGTCATATTATTTGAGTAGAAACTAAAAAGAAAAAGGCAACCGAGGAAAACAATAATGAAAAAGATGAGCAGTTTTTATGAAAGGAGTGTAGAAAGATTTCGTGGAGCTGCGACAACCAAATGGCAAAGTGCAGCCTTGCCTTGGGTCATTATTGAATGTATTGCTCCTTCTGCTCTTCCCGTCATATCTATATGCAACATCTTAGTTTTATCTTGTGATTAGACCTCGCAACATATTTAGATTATCTGTGAGCACTTTCCTTTCCTATCTTTGCAAAACCGACTCTTAATTTGATTTTAGTATCCTTATAGAACAAAACACCCTTAAATTTTCTTTTCTTGAGTTTCTGTATTTAATTGAGTTGCTGTTAATTAAAGAAATTAATTAAATTCCTTCATTAATAATAATATCAATTGATGGATTAATTTAAATATGATATATGATAACTTTTAATTTAATATTATATTTTATCTTAAAAATTCATATTAAAATTATAAAAATTATTAGAAATTAAAACAATATTAAAAAGATATTAAAATTTATATAAACTTATAAAAAAATCATAAAAACTTATAAAATTTATTAAAATATAAAATAGAAATTATAAAAAAATATTTAAACTCCTAAAATCATAATAAACACATAACATTGATCAACCATTGGAAAATGAGAATAGTTGTTAAATTGTTAGTGTCATTTTACATGTTGAACAAAATATTCTCGATTCTTCACAAATAAGACTATAATTGTGGGATATTCTCCTTTTTATTGATAAATTATTTTTTTTTATTTTTAAATTTTTTATCTCCAATTTTTTGTACAGTACAATACAATACAGTAGTTTAAGCAGACATTGAAAATTGAAAATTATTTGATAAGTATTGTATTATATAAAGTATTTTTAGTACAATTAAATACTATCAAACTAAAATTTTATTATCCAACGGTTGTAAATATTAACTTATGTCAGTGTAAAATATTTTGATCAAAGTTTTCAAAATTGAATCGATGGTCAAACAAATCAAGCCATTGATTTGACCAGTTCAACCAATCCATATGATTTAATTAAAGAGATTTCACTACACCAAAATGTTACGGAAAGTCAATTGTTGACTTAATGGTGAAAAAGCATCACAAAAAATCAGTTGTGGTTATGGCCTTGGTTGTTTGTAAAAGGGGTGCATGTTCTATCTAAACTAGAAGCAAATTTCTCTTTTTTTTTTGAAGGGTTCATTTTGCACCCTTAATATACTATACAATGGGACTTTATCATTATTGTCATTTTTTAAGGTATTATTGTTTTCGTCCTTAAAACTATATATTGATATTTTTATAGTGTTTGTCGTATAATAACTTTTTTATACATTACAAATTTCTAGATATATATATATATTAATTTACACTATTATTAAAAATTTGATTGAGTTGGCATCACTTATGAATTAATTTTTAACTAAATAATGATTTTACCAAAACCATGCAAAACCGTTGATTGAACCAGTTTTATAATTTTATAATTGTTATGTATTTTTAGTTACAATTGAACTTACGATTAAAGTGATTGAACTAATGGTATGATCGATTCGATTATCAAATCGATTTTTAAAATCATGGGTACCAAAATGTCACAATAGATAATAAAATGCATTACAAAAAGGTATTTAATTTTGTGAGATTTAAAAATATCACGAAAATATGTGAAAAAAACATCACAAAAATATCCAATTTGGTAAGGTTTATAAATGTCACGAAAAGATTAAAAGAAAAGCATCACAAAAAATCCCAATTTGGTGTGGTCTCACAAATTGTCATGAAAAGATCTTGAAAAGTGTCACAAAGAAGTCGATGTTTCGTGACGTTTGAAAACATCATTGACCATTAACCACAAGTGTAATAGCCCGGTTTAGAGTTTAGACCCTAGTCGGAACAGTGGTTTCAGAACCACAAACCTGAGGTTGTAAAATTCTTTTAATATTATTTTTGGTAATTACAGCATGTTATTTGACATGTGTGAAAATTTCGTGATTTAATTTTACCAATTGGTTGTCTAATTTAATAAAAGGACTTAATCGCATAAAATGTAAAAGTGGCATTCTAATTGTTAAAGTGCTTAATTGCTTTGATTAATTAAAGATGGGATCCTTATGTTGTAATTTGGCCATTAAACCATGGGATGGACTGTTACGGGCTTATGTTATATGGTTTTCTAATTAAATTACAAAGGTTAAAATAGTAAATGGTATATTAATAAGAAATAAATAAAACAGAGCCATAATAGTGTTCATTTTTTTCATTCTCTTCAACCGAAAATAAGAATGAAGGAGAGTATGGAAGCTAGAGAGGAGGCCGGCTGCTTGTAGTGGAAAACCATGAAATTGATTGCTTAGAAGTTAAAAATTTTGAAGTGGATGGGTAACTCTTCTAAACTCTCATTTGCCTATATCTTTTCATTGATGAATTTTGGTTAAATTATTGATTTAAGTTTGACCGAATGTGCGAGGGAAGGAACAAAATATGAATTGATAGAATCGGTGATGGGAAATATTAGCAAACATTCTTTGAACTTTTATTCTTTTGTGTTTGTGAATTGGGGAAAACTGTTAGATTGTTGTTCGAATTATACCCCTATTAGTATTGTTAATTGTTGCTCTGTTATTACTGTTCAATCATGTTTGATGTTGTTGAATATTGCGGTGATAAGGATGCTTAGAAAAAGGTGTATGCATGTTGTTTTATGGACTGCTGATTGGTGTATTAATGCAACAGTAAATTGTTGTTTAGATGTCAATAAATATGGTCTGAGTGACTTTAAATTATGTTAATAATGGTTGAAGTTGCCAATGAATATATAATGATGTATTTATTATGTCTGGAACTTGAGAATAGGAGTGTTTGATATTGTCATTAATGTAACTGGGAAGATAATAAAATATCATATTAATGTTGCATATGTATGACCGAATGCCTTTTGAAGTGTTAAATTAATGATATTTCTTAGTTGCAGCTTATGTGTAAAAATCTGAATGTTAAAGGGGTTAATGCAACCATTATTAAAGTCATTAAATGGGAATAAAAGCAGAGTAAATGCTACAAAATTTATGTCTTAAGTGTTAGTTAATGAGTTGATTAAGTAGTGATAAATAGTCGTATGTTTATATTGTTTGGCGGTTTATGGACTATTTATTACAATAGGAGAAAAAGGTGATAATAATGCTAATTAATGTTGTTTAAAATTGTCAAAGAATGTAATTAGTGATTAATATGTGCTGCATTAATAAGTTAACTGGTAATTATTATTAAAGTTTGTTTCGGTAAGTCAATTGGGCTGCTGGAATGCAGAATTTGAATGCTGCCTGAATTGATAATAAATACCTAATTATACTGCCATATTTTGATTTTGTGTATTAAAGTTGTTTATTAAAGAGTATCTTAATGCTATCTAAATATGTAAGTCTTTGAGACTTTTTTTTAGGTTTCATGAACTATTATAAATTCCTATTGTATTTATGTTGTCCAAATTGGAATGAATTGGATAATGACTATGTTTGTGTTGACCATTTGTGTGGAATAAAGATGTTTTTACTAATTGTAATTAAATGATAGAATGGTTTGAGTTTGAACTTGATTTGATATTTGAGTTAGTTAACAAATTGATTTATTATGTTTTGATCGTGAAACAAATAGATCGATTATAAATTGGGGAAAAGAGAAGGTCATGGAATAATCATCTGCGATTTGAGGTAAGTTCGTATAATCGAACTTCAATGTATATCTATGGAATTGATGAAAGATAGTATGAATGTATTCATATAATTGATTTAATTGTGGAACATAAATTAGATGTTCGAAATAAGTAAAAACGCAAGATCGAACACAATCGTTTTGTAACGAAATATGAATCGGCGGAAGAGACTATGGTTGGACCATGGCAGTACATGATTTTGTATAAGACCACATCTGGGACGTTGGCATCGATTTGAGATTTACGTGTAAGACCATGTCTGAGACATTGGCATCGTATATGATTTTGTGTAAGACCTTGTCTGGGACAGTGGCATCGATAGTTGATTACGTGTAAGACCATGTTTGAGACATTGGCATCGCATATGATTTCGTGTAAGACCACGTCTGGGACGTTGGAATCAATTTAAGATTTACGTGTAATACCTTGTCTGGGATAGTGGGATTGTTATTTGATTACATATAAGACCTCGTCTGGGACGTTGGCATTGTACGAGCTTTTCGAGCTAACCGAGTATCCTTATTGATTCCGAATGGTTCAACGAGAAATACTGAGAAATGAATGAATATGTGGAAGTGTATCCTATTCAGGTACGTACGAAGTGTATATGTTATTCAAAATTGAAAGGTGAGTATGTTTAAAATGACAATGTGTGAAATATATGACAATGAATTAAATGAATGTATACAAATGAACGTTGTGTACATATGTTCGTTATATGAAATTGTGGTCATATATTTCGAACATGGGAATTATGAAACATGAAACATGGTGTTAAGGTATGCTAATTTGGTTTGAAAGTTGGATTAGATAATTGATATCGAGATGGTGGTGTTATGATGCATGGTTAGCATATAAGTGAAATGGCTAGTAAAGCATAACTTGTTCTGGTTGGTTATGTAATTAATATGTGCAAATTTAATTTATATGAATGAGCTAACAGTTTCTATTCAAATTTGAAAGCATGGTTTATATGTTCATTGATAAATAAGATAAGTGAAGTTACTTAGTGTGGTCATAAGAATTTTACGAATATGATGAATATATATGTGGTTGAGATTTGCTAAATTCGACCTAGTTAAACTAAATTAAAAATATCATTGAGATGATTTATTTGCTTATGGATTACTAAGCTTTCAAAGCTTACTCTGTGTGTTTTTCCTATGTTTATAGAGTTTCGGAGACTTGCTCGGGTTGGAAGTCGTAGGAGACCTTATCACACTATCCAGTTTTCGCTTCGGTAAACAAATGCTTTAAGATTTGTTATGTGGCATGTATAGGCGAGTTTTGATATGGTTGGTTTTGAAATAGTATATGTATATAGCCATGCGAAAATGGCTTGATTACGATGTTAATGGTTATGTGTATTTCGTCATGATTTATGCTTATAATGAAAGTATATCTCAAGATATCTATGTTTTTGGTGTTTGGTTATATGATTCGGCAATGATTAATAAAAAGTATGATATGTAATCGGCCTTATAAGTAGCTCATGTTGGAAGTATGTTATGTGGTATATCTTGTGTGGTAGATGATGATGTGATTCGGTTGTTCAAGGTTGGATGCATTTTTGACTTGGGATTTACGTTCCTATAAAAAGAATTGAGTATATTTTTTTGATGATGCATTGGTTATTTGAGAACGATTAGAAATGGCAAATAATGAAAATGTTTTATGAATGTTTTGGATTGATTATTGGAGATTAAATTTGAGGACCGAATATATGGTTAATGGATCAGTTGTACTTATATACTTTGGATTACTTATAGAGCATATGAATTTGGTATGCTATGAAATGATCTTTGTGTCCATAAATATTTAATGTGGCTATGGTGAAATGTGCGCAAATTAGAAATTATTTCAATTGTATGTGGTTATATGGAGATGCTTACTTATGTATAATATATGCATGCCTATTATGCCATGTGGATTACTTAACCTAGATTAATGTGCTGAACTGTGTCTAGTTAGGTAACGCCTCATAACCCTAATCTGACGACGGATACAGTTAGGGGTGATACAACAAGCATCACTAAAAAAACATCGTTTCATGATTATTTTTAGGGTAAATTACACCAACAGTCACCCAAATTTGGGGTAGCTGACAAAACAGCCACCTAGGTTTCATTTCAGTCACTCAACTTTTGAAAAGTGACAAAACAGTCACTAACGTTATAAAAAAGTGACAAAATAGTCACTGATTAGCAGTTTCCGTTAGTGTGTAATGGGACTACTGATGTGGCAAGTTAACTTGCCACGTTGGTGAAGCAGCTGATGGGTCTTGGTTTGGGGCGGGTTTAGGGAAAAAATTGAAGGGTTATTTTGGTTTAGGGTAAAAAAATTAGAAACAGATTTTGATTAAAGGGATCTGGGGAAAAAAGAAAATTGATTTGGGAAAAAATTAATTGTGATTTGGGTTGGTTTGGGTTTGAAACTGATTCGGGAATCGATTATGAAGGTTGGTTTAAGGTTAGAAATTGATTCAATAATCGATTAACAGTGTATAGGGTTAGAAAATGATTAGTTTTTTTCGTTTGAGGAGAGAAAAAGACGAAACTAGAAACCATTTAGTGTTTTTGATTCTTAGCGACAATGGTCAATAAAAGAGAAGCTGCCAATGTTGTTACATCCACTTTAACAGGTATGTTTCTGCATTTAGTTTTTTATTTTTTGGATTTAGGGTTATTTCGATTTAAGGTTATTTTGGGTTATTTCGATTTTAATTTTGATTTCGATTCTGATTTTAATTTAAGGTTATTTTGATTTCAATTTTGATTTTGATTTTGATTTAAATTTTGATTTTGATTTTTATTTCAATTTAGGGTTATTTTTATTTTGGTTTTATTTATTATTAATGTGCATAATAGATTAGGGTTTGGTTATTAAAGTGGATGACATATAATGTGTATGGTATGCCATGTGTATGATGTTTATTGTTTGTAGCAAACTGATGTTTATTGTTTGTATTTGTCATTGTATGAATGCCATTATCAAACTGCTATTTATTGATTGTATCTGCCATTGTTTGTATCTGTCACTGTTTGTATCCTAGCTGTTATATTGTACGTGGCAACATCAAATTTGTTATTTACCTTCTATATTGTACTGATTATTGTTTGTCATTGCCTAGGTGTAGGGTTAAAGTGTTTGGTTATTGTTTGTCATGTGCATAACAGAAATGATTGTGTTTGTACTAAATTATTTTTGTATTGGTTATTGTGTGCCATGCGCATGACAGAAATAGTTGAGTTTGTATTAAATTATTTTGTATTGGTTATTATTTGATAGAAATGGTTAAAGTGTTTGCCTACGTTGTCTGCCTTTATTTTTGATTAATTTGTTTGGCAGGTTAATTGATGACAATATTAATGAGAATGAAGAAGAAATGTCTGGTAGTGATGTGTCTAGTAGTGATGCATCTGAAAGTGATGTATCTAATAGGATAAGAGTTAATTTAGATGGTTTAAACATGGATGGTATAGAAGTAGGTGAACTGTGTGATAGTGATGATTCTGGGAGGTTAGATAGTGTATATGAATCTGACTCAGATGGCCAAAATTGGTCTGAGTTCAACCTAGAGAATGACATGAGTAATGTTAGACTTAAGGTTGAAATGTTATTTAAGTCTAAAGACAGTCTAAAAGAAGTTGCCAAGCAATATAGTAGGTTGAATAGTTATTTTATTAAGTTTCCCAAAAATGATTTAAAAATGTTAAAGGCAGTTTGCAGTGAAAAATGTTCTTGGTTCATATGGGCTTCTAGACTAAACCCTAATGACCCTACTGACCAGACTTGGAAAATTAAGAGTTCAAACCCTAACTATACTTGTTTTAAAGTCTATAAAAATAAGAATGTAACCTCAGCTTGGATAGGTGAACATTATAAAGAAAATTTCATTGATGATCCTAATTATTCTTTGAAATCATTATAACAGGATGTCAAAAGAGATTTATGTTGCACAATCTCACTAACCAAATGTAGGAATGCTCAACTTAGGGCATTGGAATTAATTAAAAGAGCTCATAAGGCTCAATATGAGAAGATTTATGAGTATTTGTTGGAGGTTAGAACCCAAAATGAGGGAACAACAACAATATGTTATCTGGATAATAGGTTGTTTCAAAGGATGTATGTCTATCTACAGGCATGCAAAGATGGCTATAGGGCTGGTTGTAGGAGGATAGTAGCTTTAGATGGATGTTTTTTGAAGGGCTATTATGGTGGTTACTTGCTTGCAGCTGTTGGAATAGATGCAAATAATGGCATATATCCTCTTGCATATGCTGCTGTTGAAAGTGAAAACCAAGCATCATGGCTTTGGTTCTTGGAGTTGCTCGCAATAGACTTGGAAATTGTGAGCTCATACCAAATATCTTTTATGTCTGACAAACAAAAGGTAAAACTCCATTTATTTATTTATTTTATGTTGTTTTTATTTAGGGTGTAAAGTTTGTCAATGAATTAAATTGTATTTGTTCTAATTGTAGGGACTTTTAGAAGTAATATGTATGTTGTTTCCTAATGTAGAAACAAGACACTGTGTTAGACACCTACATGCCAATTTCAAGAACACTGGTTTCCGAGCAAATGAATTGAAAGATTTGCTTTGGAAAGCTACTAGAGTAAGTATTACAATGGATTTTGAGGATGTCATGGATAAACTAAAGAAAACCAATCAGCATGCTTATGATTGGTTGAAGGAAAAGAACACTACTCACTGGTTAAGGTCTCACTTTTCAATTAGGAGCCATTCTGACATGTTGGCGAATAATTTTTCTGAATCCTTTAATAAGGTAAACCCCTATGTTTTATGTTTCTTACTAATCATTAGCAATTCACTAATCCTTTATGTTGTTTACTGGTAGATGATACTAGAAGCAATAGAAAAACCTATTCTGACCATGATGGAAACAGTAAGGACCAAGATTATGTTGCTTATTGTCAAGAAGAAAGAAGAAACTGACAAATGGAAAGGAATGTTGTGTCCAAAGATCAGGAAATAACTGGATGTAAATATCAAAGATTCATTGAGCTAAAGTTACTCTTTTTAATCTTTCTGATGCCTTTATTCTGACTTTATGTTACTGGTCACATGCTGTATTAGTGAGAATATGCATGCAGTGATTGTTTTTTAGGTGTGTGTATGTGTATGACTATTTTTTTAATATGCATGTAGTAATTGTTGGTGTGTGTGATTGGTTTTTTAATATACATACTGTTGACTATTTTTTAATATGCATACAGTGAGTATTTTTTTAATAATATGCATGCAGTGATTGTTGGTGTGTATGACTGTTTTTTTTAATAGACATGATGTTGACTATTTTTTAATATGTATGTTGTGAGTATTTTTTAATAATATGCACGTAGTGACTATTTTTTAGGTATGTATGTGTGTGCTGTGGGTGTGTATGATTGTTGGTGGGGCTACTCACAATGTTGTTTTAGTGATTTTTTTTAACCAAGCTTGGTGACTGTTTTTTAGGTGTGTTCCATCACATGCTGGTGGGGACAAGTATCAAGTTGAATGTGGCCAGGCAACCAGCATGTGGTGGACCTAGTTGAGACTTCCTGCTCCTGTAGGAATTGAGATATCACTAGCATCCCTTGCATGCATGCACTGGCTGTCATTCATCTAAAAGATGAGTTCCCAGATACCTATGTACATACCTGGTACACCAAGCAAACCCAACTTCAAATTTACTCCAACTTATAAGGCTAGTAAGGGGTCCTAAACAATGAGTCTCTTTGTCAAACATGCAGTCAATACTGCCTCTTACACTAACAAGGCCACTTGGCAGACCTACTAAGGTGAGAAGGAAAGAACCTGATGAACCACAAACAATAGAAAGGTTGAGCAAGAGAGGGGTGGACATGAGGTGCAGTAAATGCAAAAGAGTATGTCACAATAAGAGGAGCTGCAAAGAGGAAGTTGGCCAAAACATTCTAGCAAGTCATTTGCCTTAAGTTAAGTTATATTACTTCTGTTTATATATTTGTTTGACATATTTCACTTGTTCCTGTAAGTCAAAAGACATAAAGTTGGTGTTCACAACCAAGTGGTTGCCCCAACTCAGCAACAGGCTACCCTAAATCAGCAAGAGAGTACCCCAACTCAACAGGCTGCCCCAATTCAGTTACAAACTACCCCAACTCACCAAAAAGATGCTGGCCCAAGAGAAAAGCTCTAATTCAAGAGGAAACCAACCACTGTTAGATGGATGCCTCCTACTCAATAGTCATCTATGACAGACCAATGATGACATTATGAACAGAACTTATTTTGTTAACTTTTTGAAATTGTGTAAATTTGCCTGCTACTGATTTATTAACTTAGGCAGATTAATTTTTGTAAATTTACTTATGATTGATAATGTTTATAAACTTAAGCATATAGTCACTGATTTTTTTTTTATAAATTTTCCTATAATTCATGTCTGTTCAATTGTGTTGAATTGTAGGAAAATTTGGCGATAATTTACCCATCCTTCCTTTTGTAAACAGTTTGACGTTTTGGCCTTAATATATGAGCATTGATCCATGCAATTTGTGTTATCTCGTCTAACATATGAGTATTGAGAAAACAAATGTGTGAGGATTGAGAAATATAAATTTTCTTGTTCATCTGTGTTATCTTTTCTGATATATGAGTATTGAGAAATACAAATGAAATGAAGATTAAATATTTTTTCAAGTCTGTCAACTTTGAAATGAAATCAAATATTACAAAACGACTTTCTAACTATTGTAAGCAACAACAATTTTACAAAAAAATTTGTAAGCAACAACCACATATTATATCCCATTTTAAGTCTTTCAAGTTTGTAAGCAACAACATGAGCTGGTTAGCCATGTATAGTAGCAGTCATGTATAACAACATAAGCAACAATATACCAGCAATAATATTACAAAACATGAGCTGGTTTTCAGTGCTAACAACAACAACATAAGTTGATTTAGGGTTTAAAAACAACAACATAGTTGCAAATACAAGTACCAAAAACCATGTTTTTCTCCAATGTCCTCACTTTTTTCAAAAGACCCAACAACACAATTCGTGAATGAGGGGTCAATGATGGATCAAATCAGGTAAAAAACCGACATGGTTTTTGAAATCCACTGCCAAATTTCTTACACCCAAAAAACCTCCTACCTGGGTTGTCATTGGACCAAGACGTGTTTATTTTAGCTGGGTTTCCATAATAGCACACCGAAATCACTTCAAGCATCTCTGTTTTTATTCTTTTTCTTCTTCTTCTCTAACCCTAAATTGGTGCTTGTAGGGTTGTTAAATTGAGAGTAACTGGCCAATTGAAGGGTTTTTTTACACCAAAACATCTTCATCTTCCATGTCACTTTGCCGTAACGTTTGTGACGAAAAACAGCAAAAAGGATTGTTTTGTCACTTTTCGAAGGTTGAGTGACTGAAATGAAACATAGGTGATTATTTTATTAGCTATCCCAAATTTGAGTGACTGTTGATATAATTTACCCTTATTTTTATTACTTTACCTTTTATTAGAAAAGTCATTGAATACAACTTTTCTTGACATTTTATATAAAAGTCACAAATAGACACACTTTTTAAAGTTTTTGCAAACAGTCACAAAAGGTCATCTTTCTTGTAGTGCTTTGACATCCCCTTAGTGGCTTGATTATCGCAATCCTCAATAAGACCAACTTAGGAAATAGATATGAATGGCAAAAACTGAACCACTATTAGATTTCAAATTGATGTGCTTCAAATAGAGCATTTTAAACAAAAGAAAAAAAGTGGATGCAAGCGAGGTGAGGTTTATTACTTTATTTCTTTTGAATAGTGGGTATGGAGTAATTATTGTAATTACTTGCCCCACCCCCACTATGTAAAATCACCATTTTATCTTTGTATAGATAAAACTATTAAAGGGTAAAAATGTAAAAATATGTTATGGAAAAACTTATATGTTTTATATTTAATTCTTTTAAAGAATTATGTTTAAATATTTACTTGTCTTTAAAAAGATCGAAAATATTAAAAATAAGTAGCAAAAATTAAATTGAAGCAGAAACGAGTGAGGTGGGGATGGATCCATCCAACATCCAGGAATGTGGTATTGGCTTTTAAGATTATATATCCATAGTGGAACGGAGCGAGTGATGGAGCAAAGCATGCCAACTATGAAGTAGTGACGGATTTAGCTCCATTACTATACCTAGTAGTAGATGCCCAAATTGATGCCAATCTCATTCACCATTAGCTCAAACCATAGAGAATATTGAAATAAAAGTCAATGGAATACCAGTAAGATTCATATACATTGATTCCAACGATCCAATATCATCAACCTACCGATCCTTTCAAAAGTTTACAAGCTTTCCATGGTCAATATTCCATACGATGTCATTCCAAATTCACTCAAAATTCCACTAAGACCTTGCCACAAGTGGGAACAATTGCGACGTTGAAAAGTGGTAGGCAACAATCCTTGTCAATTGTACTTCATTCTCAAGAATAGCACCCAAAGATAGTCCCTTTTCAACAGACGATTAAACCCAATCTTTATAAGGAAGGTCTCGTTTTAAAAATCCAACTTCTTAAATCCAAGGCCACCTGCATCCAGTGACTTGCACATGTCATCCTATTTCACCGAATGGAAACTCTTTTTCTGTAAGGAATGACCCTAGACAAACTACCTTATAATTTTCTACATCTCCAAGTAGACTCTTTTCAAAAGAAGTGTTGATTGCATAATGTACACCAGTAGTGCTGAAAAGACTGACTTGGCAAGCGTAATCTTTCCAACAAGCGATAAATACTTGACTTTCCATCATGATAGCCACTATTGCATTTTTTAAATGATAAAATGGAAAGTTGCCTTAGTAACCTATCCATGAAGCAATGTGACTCCCAAATACCTCCCCACATTAGCAACCTAGACAAACCCAAAGCTCTCGCCAATCTCCTTCTTTAGTTGTGACAGATAATTCTTGAAAAATTAAATTTTGATTTTAGTCGTTCTCACATTATGTCTCGAGCTTTTGGCAAAAGGTATCCATAAGTCTTCAAATTGACATCATTTGATCATTATTTCAATCCTGACTATGACAATATATAATTATCTTTGAGCCCAACTTCTATTCTTGAATAATGAAAATGTCATTGGCAAATACTTTTGCAAATTTTTTGTTTTCAAAATCTAAGAATTTCACCTCTGGATATGAAACATGAATGCTTCCTTGTATCCCTATTAATAATTACTTTAATCCCACGGTCCAACATAATAGGATGGAAATCCTAAAAGGTTATCTTATGCTAATGTATACACGAGGTGTTCAAAGGACAAATTGGGTTGGGACAGGCTTATATATGATTTTAACACACTTCCATCTTAATGTTTGCATTTACATTATAGTATTAGATATTATTATAAATTTAAATTTTATACGACCAAATTGCATCATATATAAAATAAAATAATATATTACATCACATAATTAGAAAATGAGTTGAGTTGGGTTGAATCTAATTTGAGTTTTAAATATTGAAGTCCAAGCTTGATCGGTTAAATTTTTTTTTATTTAACCCTATAACCTAATATTTTTATTCTCACCCTGTCAAAGATTAAGCCCCAACCATAATATATACATATATTGTTGAAGGGAATCCTCTTTGTTTCTTTTCTCACACCATGAGATAGATTCTTGTTAGACCAATATATGATTCGGACGGTGCACAAAATCTTTTAAGCCCTTCGTTACGTGCGTGTATAGATATGTACACTTTTTTTCTGGGTTTCATTCATTGATTTATTGACATTCAATTCCTTCTTCAATTATAGTTGAACTAGAAAACGATTTTGAACTGATCAACTCAAGTTGGTTTAAAGAAAAAAAAAGATCGCAGTGCCTAATATTTTATTAAACTGTGAATTCTACAATATTTGATTTGTTAGCACAATCCGTCAACTATATATCTTGATGTGATGTGTTGTAACGAAAGTGGGGAAGATGATATCGTAGGAAGGTAGAAAGATATTGTAGGTGAAAAATTAGCATAGGAGAGACCCACGTTTATTAGATTGAATGAAAATGCATGGTAACGAAAATATATATATTATGAAAATGCATGGTAGAAAGATATTCTACAATGCTTTAAGAATTTTGCCTCCTGCTTAAAGATGCACGGATATAATATATATATATATTAGAGGATGGTGAGCTTTAGGTTTGGATCTTAAACAATGGATGATGTTGGAGTTGGGTACAAGAAATTATTATATATTTGTATGGGTGCACTAATTATGGTTCAGTGAACCATATTGAAGATAGCGAAATGCCAGCTAACTGAAGGCAAATCCAAGGCAAGAGAGAGAGGATTCCCGATGTAAGAGAAAAATAAGAAGTACCACGGTCCATGAAGTTAAGTTGCAATTAACTTGTTCATTAATCACGCTGTATTTACATTATATAATGAATCAAACTGACATCAATTAATTGAGGTTTCCACCTTGGCTTTAGCGTGAAGACTGACTCCATTCACGTATTTCAATAATGAATATGTAATAAGATATATAGAGTTCCCTCTATTTTTGTTAGATTCAATCGTAATTTAGGAATCTCTGGGTAGTAAGCAGAAGGGGGGGTTGTGCATGTGTAGCTACCATCTTTCCAGTTTAAAATATTTGTAGTCAGTCAGTTGAAAAACCTTAATTAAGCTATTAATTCCAAGGCCATGGTCGGTGTGCTTGATGCTCCAAACCTTCGTGCGACGAAGCTTCCTTCCTAATATTATTGTTACAATTATTGTGTCAGCAGAGTGAGTTTATGGATTCGTTGTGATTAATTAGGTAAACAGACAAAAATAGTAATCAAACCTTAATATTCCATTTCATTTATTTCCAACTTTCCGCGTATAATCAAACCCTAATTAACCAATTTCACTTACATCCTAATGATTTGATTGGGATCTGGGAGGTACAAAAACCTCATTATTAGAGATGAACATAGATAATGTGAATTTGGATATGCCTACATATTTAATTTGTTTTTTCTAGTAATTAACCTTTATGTTTACCATCATTCAAGAGTGATCTTACTCCATGAGTAAATCACTTCCACGCATACCGATGATAAAGTTGTTGGAGTCATATACGTTACAATTCCAATAGACCTACCAAAATGTTAGATGTTAATTTGACATGTATTTTAGCGGAGTAGGGCAAAGAGAGAAATACTCCTTGGGTCGAGAAAAACAAAATTTTGATGCTCAAAATATCATCTTACAAAATGATTTGTGGTCATTATTTTTCACGTGTATATGAAATAATTGGTCACAAGTACTGTACTTGGGTTTTTTGTTATCTAAAAAAAAAAAAAGAGTCCATCATTGATCGTTGTAGTAGTTCCAATCAATAAGTAGCTGGCCAGCCAAGTCCACCGGGGTCCGTAACAACTCTCAATGGCCCATGTGTTCTTGGCCAGACTGGTGCAATAATTCATGGCATTGGCAGCGATCAATGACCACCCCTTAATATTCCTATATTTTTTTATATATAACGTTTAACCTTCAAATTAATAATCACTTTAATGATCTCCAAAGTTGTCATGGGGCACTGTTGTTGTAGGGCCCATCTTTTTCCCTTAGTTACTACTTAATCTTCAAATTCTTCCTTCCCCCAATGAGCCCCTTTTGGTAATTATTTAAACAATTTTTTCAAAAAAAAAACTATTATAAACATTTAATTATTTTTTTCATTTAGTATTTTTTTATAATTATAAAATAGGAAGAATATTTGATGTAGTATAAGTGTATAGATTTCATGCATCACCAGTTAATAAAAAATGACATTTCATCAATTATTACTAATATAAAATGAAAATATTAAAGGATTTAAAAGAAATATTAAACATAGATAAATACAAAAACATCAAATTTAAAACTCAAAACCTTAAATTTATACTTAAAACCCAAATCCAAAATCCAAAAGAAAATGGGGATATTGATTGTTTTTTTGAAGTTACTTAAATTGGCATACATTATTTATGATTTAATGATTAATGAAGTGAAGTGACTTTGTTTATACAAAAGACGGAGGATTGAGTCTTTCAATAAGGATTTGGAATCATATTTATTTATTTTTGAAAAGTGAAAACCTGAATCATATTTATTGGATTTACCCTAAATTTTTATTATTTTTTACTATGGGGTTTGTGTCTTATGATTCGATCGAGTTGAGCAATATTGCTAGTATTTGTTTATTGATTAGAACACACAAACTTGCAATAACTAGAGTTTGATTTATTAGAGAAAAAGGCATAAGCATAACATGCATGCATGTAATTTTATATAAACTATTTCTTCATAAATTTACAAGTAAGAGACTTCTTTATCCATTTTAATTAGTTTTATGAAGATCATTTTCCTAATAAGATCATTATGCCGCCAATTGTTTTTCAGATTTTGACTGCCAAACTTCTAAGCAACATTATTTAAAGTCGTGGGGAATAATCCCCTTTGGCTTTGCCTTTTTCTTACAACATGACACAAATAAGAGCCTAACGTGCAGTTTCCTTTTTCTTACAGTTACAGCACAAGGCGGCTTAAGCTAATTAAATTTACAAGGCAATTAAAAGGAAGACCCAACTTCAAAGATACAATTATATATAAGGTCTAATTATGCCCCTAGTCCTTGTATCTTTTGGATTTTTAAAAATTTAATTCTATACTTTTTTACATTCAAGAATTTAATCCCTCTACTTATTTGATTAATAATATTGTTAACCGATAAATTTCAAAAGTATAAGAGTACATGCTTTGGGGGTTAAAGAATTGGGACATATTTAAACCTACATTAATCAATAAACAAATACCTAGCCATATAATTATAAGAGTAGGAGTAGGGCATTTTGGTAACTTTGGATATGCCATAAAATATAGTAATCTTTTAAACATTAGTGCATACGAGTACGGTGTGCTTGCTATATTAACATGACATTGTCCTCCCTTACTCACACTTCATTCCAAGAAAGAGAAGGGAAATAGAAGGAGAGGAGAGGAGTGGAGTTTTAAAACTTGAGAGAAAGGGGAGAGTTAATAATTTCCAAAGACATGGGGAACAGTTTAAGATGTTGTTTGGCTTGTGTTCTTCCCTGTGGAGCTCTAGACTTGATCCGTATAGTCCATTTGAATGGGTACGTAGAAGAGCTTACAGGTCCTATCACAGCTGCTGAGATCCTCAAAGCCAACCCTAATCATGTCCTAAGCAAACCAACCTCTCAAGGTGTTTTACGTAAAATCTTGATCCTCTCTCCCGATTCCGAGCTCAAAAGAGGCAACATCTACTTCTTGATCCCATCCCCACCATCGCTGCCGCAGAAGAAAAAGACCGGTGTGCACCACAAGAAATCTTCCACCAAAAAGCAAAGCAACAGTAATGATGTTGCTTCGGATTGTGATCGTTCCGAGAAGAAACATTGCTCACGAAAGGATCGCCGGCGTGGTCAATCCGGAGTATGGCAACCTCATCTGGAAACCATCTCCGAAGACTAACAACCTTTTTTTTTTTTTGATTCCGTGCCGGGATCTGATTACATCTCCATCAATAATCACAAATGGACAATCATGCAATGGGGACGTGTTTTTTTTTTCTTTCTTTTCTTTTCCTATTATTATATTATTATAATATGTGGGGTATTGGCTTTGTGGATATGAAGTTACTTTGAATCCTTTTGCTTTTGTTTTTTGTTTTGGGTCTGTCGCCTATAATGACAGATTCAGAATTCCACAATGTGTGTTGCTCCATGGTGGAAACTAAATGAGAATATGAGAGTGAATATATTTGTATTAATGAAATTGTATTTACAGTTTACACCCTCAAGATGTAAGTAAAAACTGCTTCTCTTTTATACTATTGTCTTCTTCTTCTGCTGCTCTTTATTTATCAGTCATGATGCTGATGATGAGATTAGAACCCTAATTCAATTGCCAAAGGGTAGACTCTGTTTCTTTTTAAAATGGCAACAACAAGCTTAAAATTATTGATGCCAATTAATAATTGATCCAACTTCATTAAATTAGAAAGTAATACATAGATTAAAGTTTAAGGTTAATGATTATTCTTTTTATAAGCTGGGGAAGAGAGTTATGCTTGAATTCATTGCCACTGCTAACATGGTGCTTGTCTGTTGCTAAATACACTGTTTTCAAAACTAGAAGGCCAGTAATGAATAATTAGGGTTAATTATTTTGATATTGATCTACATGGAAAGTTGGCACATACTTATTTAATTAAGTAGATAAAAGGCGACATCTACACGCTACACATAATAATAAAATCAGATTAGAAAAACAAGCTGGCAAAGTTTAAAGCCTTTTCAACATTTATGACTTGTCTTATAATGCAGTTCGCACATGGAATTAGACAAAACTCTCTCAAACTCTACACTTTTTTATTAAAATGTTTTGGACCACACAAAGACTTCCCTGGGTTTAGTTTTCTTGTGGATCATATGAAATATAAAGTATATCTGCTTCTTAACTACTGCACTCTTCTATTAATCTACGTTTATTTTCTTATATGCATGTATATAAATAATCATCCAAGTGATTCACTAATTGCTACTTAATTTCTTGTTTATCAACCAATTATGATCAAACATACACATGAACACCATCCCATGATTTGGTTGCTTTAGTAACAATACTAATAGGTTGATAAATCCTTATGGACTCTCAAATCCCCTTTCACCACGATATATCTAATAATAACATTACTTGAATTTTATATTTTATCATCTCCCCTATAGCCTCTACGCTTTACCCATACCAGCCTAATGTTCTCCAGTCTGTGATCCAAAGACCAATGTAGAATTCACGTGGTATTGGGTTGATGCAGAATTTTAGATTTGTTTTCTAAGTTGTCCTAAAAAATAAATTTAAAATTCTGCTCTATCCCACCTAGATAAAAAAAATAGTAAATTCGAGCTCGGCTCGGCTCATTTGTATTAATTTTTTAGTTAATTTTTTTATATAAAAATAAATTTAAAAATATAATACATCAAATACACTAAAAATATTAAAAAATATTTCCCAACAAATTGAAAAAATATTTACAAAAGTCTTTATACTTAAATAATACTAAAATAGTTGCAACTTAATAAGCAATAGTAGCAAAATTAGCAATTAAATAAAAGTGATACAATATTCAATTAATAACAACAAAATAGTAGTAATATAATAGTGAAATGGCAATAAAACAAAAGTGAAATGATAGCAAAACAACAACGAAAGAACAACAAAACAATTGATTTATGTTGGGGCGAGCTGGGCCCGAGTCAAAAAGATCCTACTCGAGGCTCAACTCGTTTAGAAAATAGACCTTATTTTTTATCCAAACTCATTTTCAAGCTGCTGTTTTCATTGTTTTTGTTGTTGTTTTGTCATTGTTTTGGTGTCGTTTCGCTATTATATTGCTACTACTTTGTAGGGGTGTGCATTCGGTTAACCGACCAGTTAACCGACCCGAAATAGCTATAACTGAACTAATCGACCTTCTAAAATTTTTAACTGTTAACCAAACCGAATTTTTTTTAAAAACCATTAACCGAACCGAAAATTTTTTCGGTTAATTAGGTCGGTTAACCGAATTAACTAAAAATTGTATAGTTTTTATTTTTGGTTAAAAATTAACCGAATTAACCGAATTAACCGAATTACCCGAATTAAATCACTACATAATTAAAAATATTACACAAGTCATGAAATTAACACATAATTAAAATGTAAGTCTTTAATATTCTCCATTTATATCCATTTCTTCTCACTAAAAAATCTCCATTTGCATCCCCAATTCGGTGGGCCCACCACCAAACCAATGTTTGGTTGGCTGTAAAAGGATTACAGCCTGATTCCATTCAGGCCTTATTACAGCTAAAGGCTGTAATAGCCATTCATTGCCCACATACCTGAATAGCTATTCCGTTTGGCTCTCTTTTTCCCATTTTCCAAATTTTGCCCTCCTTTATCTTTTCTTTCATCTGTCGTCGAACTCTCTACACAATTTCTGCCCTCAAACCTCTTGCCATATTTCAGATATTCTCCTTCATCTTCTCCGACAAATCTGTAACTTTCTCTCCTTCTGTTCCCATATTTCAGGTAATGGTGTTTTTTCCTTATTTGATTTTTCCTTCTTTTAACGTTTCTCCTCTGTACTTTTTGATCACGTTCTTCTTCTTTTTTTAATTGATTGTTTGCTTAATGAGCATTTCTGTTCCCTCTCCTCTCCGTCGAATGTTGATTCGTTGTTTAAGAAAATCAATTTTACCCCCCTCAATTTCTCGCCTAAAAAATGTTCAGACTCAGCCTCACCGACAGCCACTCCCTTCCTTCCTTCAACTCCGGTAGAAGGAAAAACAAGCAGGTAGCCAAGCAAGCATATGAATATTTGGGTGATGTTGCGTCTTCCTTTCCACAATCAACGCTTCCATCTCCTCCTTTGCAATCTCTCCTCTTTTGCCTCCCAAACTACCGTTTTCGTGACCTCTAAACAATTCCTCAAAAACCATCCCCAAAAACCATTCTTTCTTCCCTCTAAACAATCCCTCTAAATACTTCCTTCCCTCTCTTTCTTCCAAACCCATCCCCAAAAACCATTCTTTCTCGCTCAAGACTAATGAGTTTTCTTCTCTTCCTTTTTCCAGTGTTTCTTCTCCCTCTCCAAGAATTTTGTTATATAAGGAGTTGTTTTCTATTTTCTGGTATTATCTGATTGACTCTGTCATTGATTTTAGTATTTGGTTGGTTGTTTTATTTTATAATGTTTCATTTTGGAATTTTAATAAACTTTTGTTACCACTAGATGAGGAGGATAATAAAAATATATCTGTTTGAAAATGTATCATTGTTTTGCATTGAATTCAAGATGATCTCTTTTTGTGCGAAGGTGAAAAGAATATCTTTGATGATATCTGATGAGACCAGACTAGGCTGAGTCATTGTTGAATGAATGCATTAATTGAGCATGGTGATTATAACTATTTGAGAGCTGATATTGAACGTAATCAATGTAATGATTGTGAACCTTAAACAGTTAGCAGATGGTTATGATCTGTGCTGATGGATGCTCTATGATTGATCGAAGAATGGTAAGCTATCTGTCTATTCTTAATGTTTCTTTCTTTTGTGCGTGTATTTGTGTGTTCCTGTTCATATGTGTAATGTTCCTTACCAATCTTATGGGTGAGACGTGCAGTGCATGTGAGGAAATAAAGGTAACAAAAGATTATGAAAATTGAAATTTTGATATAATACATATTATTCATGGAAAAAAAATAATGTAGCAGATAGTTTTTTTATTGTTATAACTAAGTGGTGGAGAGAGAGTGGAGTAGCATAACCAATAGATATCTGGTTCCTTGGTTTTAATTTAATAGCATGCTGCTTCTGCCAACATGTTGATGCGGTTTACTGCAATGATCTAACTACAGTTAATTATTTGTTTGTTTAGGCCAATCTACTCTTGGTTTTGTACCATTATCATATTGATATATGTGATGGAGAAAACGTCATTGCTTACCAATGATATATTTTCTCAAATGTTGTTTTGGCCTTGAGTGACAGTATGGTAATAATATTATCCTGTCTAAATAAAACAGTTACTTAAGATTTGCATTTCAACTTGAGGTATTATTCAAGTAAGGTAAATGAAAAGGCCATACTTTGTTAACATTTCGTTTTTGACTCATATATCATGGTAGTCTCAAGCTCAGCTCTGTTATAATTAATAATAACAAGAAGTGTAACACCCCCTAACCCCAAATCGTCGCCGGAATAGGGTTACGAGGTATTACCAGACATATCAACAATTTACGAATAATTCATAATAAAATAACATTCATAATATAATTGTAAAACTAGTCCCTGTAATAAACTTTTGAAATCTAAAACGTGAATTAAAAGTGAAATGAAACTCGTTCAAGTACTCCAATTTTTTTTTATTTTTTTTTACAAAATTTCAGCTGCATTTCTACTTATTTTTACATAAAACCCCCTGCAATTAAAACCATCTCATTTCTAATCACAATCAATTCAACCAATTCATTTCACATTCTCAATTCCTATTCTAAATACCTTCTAATCAACTTAATCAACATAATATTAATTTAAATTTAACAATGTACTAAAGTAAATAAAAATAGATAAACTTCTTTCATTATAATTCATAAACTTATAAAACTAACTTTTTAAACCATTTATATTAAAACATAATAACCTTTATACAAATTCTATATACATGCCACATTACCAAAAGAAAATATACATCACCAAAAGTTTGCTGAAGTCAGGTCTGGCTTTGGATGCTGGTTTAGTACTTGACTTCTACAACCTACGCACGGAAACAACCGTACGCTGAGTATGCATATACTCAGTGATATCACTATAATTCAATCTATAATTAAATACATTAAATCACACACATACTTTTTATTACAATTATCACTACTAATAAACAATTCAATCTTTTTATATTATCAATTAATTATATATATAAATATCATTCTTATTTCTTTATTTCAAATTTCACTTTTCACATATACTATATCATTCGAGATTAGTTTTATCAGTAAATTTATTTCATTTATCCCTATTAACTTGACTCGGACTTGGCGGATACACGGATTCCAACCAAACACACAAAGTGCCGAATCGGTAACGGTAACAGTAACAGTATTCGACACACAAAGTGCCGAATCGGTAACAGTAATAGTAGTCGGCACATAAGTGCCTGATCAGTAAGCCGGCAAATACCCCGTACTCTTCCATATCCTATGGCATGCCAACTATATCCGACTAGCCCGACTAGTTAATAGGGTATTTAATTCACTTTTTCAATACAATTTTCATCTTAGTTCAGTATCAATTATAAATTCTTTATTTCAATCAGTTTCACAGTTCAATATCACATTATAAATTTATCATTTATTAAACACTTACCTTAAAATACTTACCACACATAATTAGCAAATTAAACACTTAATAATAATAAAGTTTGAATTATAGTGATACAAACCGTGATTCTCGTGTCTATTCCTCGTCCACTTTTTCTTTTCCTTTCTTCGTGGATGCCTCGGGTGCGATATTAGCTACGAAAAAATTTAAGATAATTTTCATAATCATTAATACAATATAATTTAACTACTGAAATTTTTATTTAACTTCTACTTTAATTCCAATTTAATCCTAACTAAACCTATATATTTTTCTTTCTTAATTCACACCTTCTTGCTGCTCAATTTCTTGACAAACTCACATTTAACTATCTAATTTTTATCATGTTTTCATAATTTCGAAATTATTTCAATTTAATCCCTAAAATTCAAAACTTATAGCTTAGTTTACAATCCAATCCTTTATTCAATTCCAATCAAAATTTCTATCAAATAAACCCTCAATTCCATCATTTATTCAAACATAAACCCTACTAAAAAATCTATTAACTTCCAAAACCTCAACTTATTTTCAACAAAACTTTATTTTAAAACTTCTAAAACATTAAAATTTAAAGAAAATGGCTTAATTGACTTACCAAATTAAACTCTAAGCTTTAAAAACCCTATTTTCCCTTTTTCTTTTTCTTTCTTTCTTTCTCCCCTGTTTCTCCTCTGTTTCGTCTCTTTCTCTGTTTCTTTTTCTGTTCTTTTGTTTCTTTTTATTTTACTTTATATTATAATAATATATATTTTATTCTAAATATCTATTAAATATTCAATCATATATTCACATTTGGATACCATCAACACCATACAATTATCATTATTTAATTTGTTTATCAAATAAAAAATCTCATAATATAATTAATTAATTAATTAATATCTTTTTACTTAAATTTTAAGTAAATAATAATTATAATACAAGTATATATATATTATTACACTTGTACCATCTTATCACCACACATTTGTCTTAATTTTAATTTATTCCATAATAAAATAAAATAATTAATATAAATTACCATTTGAATAAATAATTATAATAATTATATACATATAATATTTATATATAACTTAAACAAAATCTTGTATTTAATGCATATATGACGCCTCTTTTCATGTAAATGGCTTAATTGTCATTTTAGTCTTTTCTTTCTTTCTTTTAATCTATAATTAGACTTTCACTCTTTTTTCGATTTGATCCTTTTTTTCCTAATTATTCTTAATTAGACTAAATTTACCTAATTAATACCTAATTAAGCACTCAACTAAACTCATAATTACTCCTAATAATTATTTACTAACTCGGTGTACTAAGACGGAGGCCCGATAATGTACTTTTCCGGTGCCCACGGATTTTGGGTCGTTACAAGAAGCATGTACAAATATGAATTCTCTTCTTTAAATGGATTCTGAATTCTTCAAACTCATGGTTATGCCAGGGCATTTATGGAGTCAGAGTTACCAACTTTTAAAGAGAAAAACCCTCAGCTGGAGGTGGTTACTGAACTCATTCGTGGGCAGCATCCACATTTGAAAGGCTTTTACAGTAAGATACTCTTTCTTGGATGAGTTTCAGACATGATGCATTCACGTATGCGATGTTTTTAACCATGTCTGAAAACATGTATCTTGCCAATTTCTCAGAGAACAAAAATGAGCGGGTGGTATGCGTGAAGAATATGACTCCCGAAGATATCCTTCTTTCTGCAACCAGGCTAAGAAACGCATTGGGAAGAAAGGTGGTGAAATTGAAGACAAGGCATGTAACTAAACACCTAGTGTGCAAGGTACATGGACAACTGATGTGAAATTTTGAGACACAGCAGTACCAAGTTCTTCACAATTTTTTCTGTATGTTTCTTTATTGTTCTATGTAGTCATGATGGCAACTTTGTTGAAACATTCACTTTTTGGAGGTGAATGAAATTGTTGTGTAGTGAACAAGGCTAATGATGTCGTAATAGATGATTGGACCCAAATATTTAATAATTTTAGAGCATCTATACCTCTTCCAAACATCATAGCATTCAACCTTCTCAAGTTTTGAACTTCTAATAATTTGTCTGATGAAACAATATATGAACAAGAGAGGAAACTCTAGGCAAGCTAAAAATTTCCTCTTCAACTAACTCTTTAGGGCTATTATTACATCTATCACTAAATTCAGGATCAAATTCAAGCCTATGATAGGTTCAAGATAACGTCTCAAGAACAACTACCTGTTGCAACAGATGCTTAATAAATTATGACATATGCTTAATAATATATGGTTTATGACATATAAACTAATGAAATCATGTAACTTTTTGTTAATATATGAATATTATGTTTGGATGTCAAATATAATTCCCAAGTTATTTATTACTTCTAATATTTTATTTTTTTATTGTAGAATAATTAATTTATTTGTTTCACTAATGATATTTTAACATATTAAATATGTATTGCAGTTTAAAAATAATAAAGTAGATTATATATATTTTTATAGTATTATATATTATGATTTTAGTAAATTCATATAATAATAATTATATTAAGAATTTTATTAAATTATACAAAATTTTATTAAATTATATTTAATAATAATGTTAAAATATGGTTAAATTATTTATTATTTTTATTAAATCATTTTTAATAATAATCTTATTAAAATTTAATAACAATAACAATAATCATCTACCTAAAAAAAATTTCTGTTAAGGGTATTTTAGTCATTTTAATTTTTTTCTTTATGCTATTACAACATCATTTCATTCAATCAAATACAAGAATACTATTACAGCTTTATTCCATTCCATTCAACCAAACAATTCAATTACTATTACATCTCTATTCCATTACAGCTCTATTCTATTACAATTCCATTCAATTATAGCTCTATTCCATTACAGTGAACCAAACGTACCATTAGAGTTAGACTTTAGTTTTATTTTTATTGGGTTGGTAATTGGGTAGACTTTAGTTTTAGTTTTATTGGGTTGAGTAATTGGGTTGGGTTGAATAATTTTTTTATTAATTTTTTTGGTTAAACCGAAAAAATTCGGTTAATCGACCGGTTTTGAACCGAATTAACCGTTAATAAAAAAATTATAAAAAAATTAACCGACCCCCAACTGAAAAATTATAAAAAAAATTAACCGACCCTAACCGAAAAAATTCGGTTAACCAACCAATTAACCAAATTCGGTTGGTTAACTGAATTTTTTCGGTTTTACCCGAATTATGCACACCCCTACTACTTTGTTATTGTTTGGATATTTTATAACTCTTGTTTTATTGTTAATTTTGTTACTATTTTAAATGTATTTGCTTGCTATGTTGCACCTATCTTACTGTTATTTAAGTATAATTAATTTTTTAATTTATTTTCAATTTGTTGGGAAATAATTATTTTAATGTTTTTAGTGTACTTGATGTATTATATTTTTTATATTTATTTTTATATAAAAATAAAAATATAAAAAATATGGACGAGTCGAGTTTGGTCAAAATTTTAGGCCCATTTTTCGGGCCTAAAAAATGGGCCTAAAATTCTATTAAGGCTCAGCCCGACCCATGATCACCTCTAGTTGCAGGTATGTCACAAGATGAATGATCGTGTGTATTCTTATCTTTCAACGACACTAGCGGAGTTGTCGATATAATTAAAATTGGCTTCTAACCATTTCATCACTATCCGACTACCACTAAACTTGTCTGTCACATTGCCTAATAGTTGCTCACAAATTGCGCTTCAATCACCAACACCGACTACCCCTGTAACGACTGCCCCATCAACCGGTAAATTGAATTGTAATGCTACATCTTCGAGTGTAATTGTACACTAACCACACGAAAGATGGAATATGTGTCTTGGGTCTCCATCTTTCCACCAAAGCGCTGATAAGTGTTGGATCCAATTTAGTCTCCCGAGCTTACAAGACACATGCAAGAATCCTACCTCTTGCAAGTGTTGTTCAATAATACGCAATGCTCTCGCTCTTAAATTATGCATGTATGTCTTGATAATCCAATATTTGATCTGATTATATAAACATAAAAAAATATAAAATTAATAATGTTAACAACTTAATAGTTAAATTAATTAAAGTTACAAAATTTAATAATATTTTCTTACTATTTACAATTGAACACCGAAAATGTGTTTGTCATCCAAACGAATAAGTAACATTGACATTTTTTAAATTATAAAAATAAAATAAAATCAAAGAAATTACGAAATATAAAATTTAGACAACAAGAATTTGAGAGAAGTTGAATGAAAAATTGAGAATAAAATAGTTGAGAGAATAGATTAATAAAATTGAGAGAATTGAAAGACTAAAATTTGAATGCAAAAGAAATAAAATGAATTGGGTATATATAGCAAATAAAGTAAAAAAGTTTTAACCGTTGAATTTTTTAACTGTGAAAAAAATTACTGTTTGGACAAAAATATGTCTGACATATTTTCTATTTCTCTCTCTAAAATCGATCTAATTTTTTAAATTTTAAAAAACCCATATTAAAATTTAAAAGTGGGAATTGGATATTTGCTAATTAACCCGGAAAAGTTGCTTTGTTTTAGTTTTAAAAAACAGAGCACCGTGTGTTCTCTCTTTTTTAAACATTTTCATCGTCTTTTAATTACTTTTGTAATATGTCTGTCTCTGTCATGTTTTAAAATTGAAATTAGACACAAATAGTAAATTATTAGATTTAAGCAATTTATCTTATTAATTATTATATTAATTTTTTCACCCCTATTTTAATTGGACGGTTTAGTATCACCTTTCACAAATATTTTTAAGTCCAAAAATAAATTTTCTGTTTCTGTTTTCTATAAATAAATAAAAAAATGTTTTTGCAAAGCCTTTTTATCCTAAAAGTAATTTTAAAAAACTCAAAACATCTTGTTTAGTAATATTTTTATCTCAAAAATATTCCTGAGAAACAATGCTAAATTGGTATGTCTAGGGCCCACGAGTTCTGGTTTTCATTTGGATTATTTTGCTACATACTTAGTTGTGTCACATGACAAATTTGTTATTTCCTTTATAAATTTGTTAAAAATATTTTAAAATAAAATATTAATAAGAACATAAAAAGTTAAGGGCAAACTACTAAAATAATCACTTTTATTTACCTTAGGTTACATTTTAGTCACTTATATTTGAAATGTTACGTTTTAGTCACTTACGTTATTGCGTTGTAACATTTTAGTCGCTGAGCCTTTAATTGTCGTTAACGGTGTAATGGTAAATTAACGTGGCATGTAAAATCATCATTTCAAACAAAAATTTTAGGTTAATTTATACAAGCGTCCCCATATTTTTTCGTTTTGAGCAATTTAATTTTATTCTTTTATGTTCTTTTAGCTTTCCTTTTTTTTTTCATCCTCTTTTGTTTCCCCCTCTGTTTTCCTCCCTTATCCATTTCTTTTAATGTAGTTTTTCTATATTTGTCATTTGTTAAAACTAGTCCCTATACTTTTATTTTTTTGAACAATTTAATTTTTTCGAATGAGGCAAGCTTGTGGGCTAACAAATGGAAAACATAGAAAAACTATATTAAAATAAATGAAGAAGAGATGAAAATAGAGGGAGAAGCAGAAGAGAATGGAGAATAAAGAAAAAAAATTAAAAGAACATAAAATAAAAAAATTAAATTGCTCAAAATTCAAAAAAAATTAAGGACCAATTGTAGAATTTAACCTAAAATTTTCATTTGAAATGATGATTTAACGTGCCACGTCAACTTACCATTACACTGTTAACGGTAATTAACGGCTCAGTAACTAAAATGTTACAACATGATAACGTAAGTGACTAAAACGTAACATTTCAAATATAAGTGGTTAAAATGTAACCTGAGGCAAATAAAAATGACTATTTTGATAGTTTACCCAAAACTTAATATAAATGAAACTATAAAAAATTTAAAAAATATTTTTTAATTATATAAAACAATATAAATTATTAAAAATTAATAATAATCATAAAAAATACATAAAATTATAGAAAACCATCTATGACCTAAAAAAGTTCCAAAATAAATAGCTTGAGCGTAGCCCAACCCTATATAATATGGGATAGTGTGGGCCTGGCCCAATTCAGCCAGTCAAAAAGTGAAATTTTTAAATAAAAATGCAATTACAATTTTATTTATTACTAAAACCACAAATTTGGTAATCCATTCCATATTAGAAAAGCAATTCGATTTGGAATGATAGATTAGGATATCACTCAATGTTGGTTTCATATAAACTTTTTAATGTAGTTGTTCCAGAGTAAGAGCTCCAACCACTAGTGTCTTGAAAACCACTATTAAAATTTGTATGTTATTAATATTTGGGTTTGGGTTGGTTTTACCATTTGTAGTGTCTTTTATTATAAAATTGGGAGCCTTTTATAGATGGCTCCTGCCTCTTTACAATTTTTTTTTTTAAGAACTCAATCCCTTACACTATTACAAAGATTGCATAATAACCTTTTAAATTATTGTTATAATTTGTAAGAGAATATATTCTCTGATTACAATATTTTTGCAGAGAATATCACGGTTCATTCTTGGTTGTTTTTTTATAAGGAATTACTCCTGTTCATTTCTGTTTTTGCCTTGCAAGGAATTTCACTGTTTATTCTTAGTTGCTTTTGGTGCTCTTGTTCATTCTTGTCTTTGCAAAATTTTCATCATTCTTTCTTGATTTTAGTGATAATTACTGAGGTGGTATCTTCTGCAAGATACACTGTTTTGATTGAAGACGTTGATGATTTCTTATCTTCTAATCTAGAATCTATTGAATTGAGTATTTAAACTATGAGTTTTTTATATTTCTTCTTGGTCAAATATTTTAAGAATATATATAGTTTGGTTTTGCCAGCTTAAGCTTCAAAAACTATATCCAAAGCTTGACACAGAAAATTTGAGTTTTGTCTATTTGTTCAAACCCTCTTATATTTTGGATGGATAAAGAAGATGAACTTTAGACCGCTCTAATTGGAATGGTGAAATTCTTATTTTAATTTATTGCCATTAGTATTTGTTTCTACTCTGATAACACCATTAAACTTGTGAGCTATATCTAGAACGGTGACCTACTGCACAAGTTTGTTGTTGCAAAAACCATCATCGAGACGTGACATCCGGAGTCTAATGACCACGAATCCGGCATATGCCATCCTAAAGTCGTTCATAATGAGCTTGACTAGTTCTTTGATTGATGCTGCCTTCTCTTTTCTTCTTGTGATGCTTATGCTGGGTATTGTTCCATGCTCTTGACGTGCGTATGGTGATGCAACCCGATCATTAGGGCCTTTCATAATGATCATTCCAATGTCATAGTATGAACTCGAAACTGATGGTGGAACTTGTGGCCAAATGGCAAGACTAGTGCAAGCTCCATCATGGTCAAATGGCTGTGAACAAGTTTACAACAATATTTTGAATGAAACAATCTTGTATATGCTTGAAACACAAATTCTCTGAACATGCATTTAGGATACAGCAGAAAAGAAAAAGAAAAACACGATGAAAAAGAGAACCATTTACAGAATGTACGATTACCGATGATCACCGCCATTGATGTACAAGAACCCCTCTAGCTCTCAAAGAAGTAAACAAGTCCAAGCATTGGCGATATGTGTTGTGATACTTGGGGCTTCTCTGTCCAGGACAACATTTCTGCCATCTATCATAATGACACTCCAAAAACACCTCATCGATCAAATAGATTGCTCCGGTCTCAATCAACCTAGGCATCAAATGAAACTCGGTGCCCTCCACATCCATTTTCATCACCACAAAGTCTCTCTCGCCCACCACACTCTTCAACCACTCTGCTAAATCAAACCCTTGAATCTTATCCACATCATCCACGTAGCTAGCTGATGACTGAACCGGGTGTATCCTCCCCATCCCTCTACCTCGCTGCATTCCCGTACTCTTCCCTTTGGGATCCCTGGTTATCTCGAAAAACAATGTCTCGTTCCTAATCCACGCCGCGTAAGGCAATAGCTTCACACTTTTCTTCGCCTTGTACTCTTCATGAAATGCCTTATCGGCTTCAATGCCGTATATTTCGAAGTTTTTGTTCTGTTTCGGGTATTGTTTCTTGAACCAGTTGCCAATGCTTGATGCGTAGCTTCTTGCTCCTACGTCTATGTAGACATACTTGCGTTTGAAACTAATGTCCACCATTGAAGTCAAGTATTTGATGTTTTGGATGTTTCTTTTCAATGTGATCCATGGTTTTAAGGGTTCTTGTTCGATCAAAGGCTCCGCATTTCGGATTATTTCGCGTCTCAACTCTGAATTATTGTTGTTACCTAGAGATGATTGTTTCTGCCTCTCTTTCTTCATCACAATCTCCTGGATTTTGGTAGAAGGATCAGGGCCGTCGGTTTCACGAGACCTGATCAATCTCAAGCAATCAAACAGATCAAGAAATGATTGAAAACTGTAGGCATCTTTAGCCGTCAAGTGAACCACCAAGAACCCGCCTAGTTTTAGCGTCCGGCAAATCTCCGAACCCAACTCCACCGGGAAACGATAGCCCTCCAAACCGCTTGAGAACTCGAAGTCAAAGGTGTTGCCTTTGAAGGGAAGTTTCCGTGATGCTCTTTTGGGAATCCCGACGGAATCTAAAACGCCGATTCTTTTCAAGGCTTGGACTTCCTCTCCGGTCAGGGTTTCAATGCAAAGAGACTTCGAGTTGGGAGAAAGATACCCATAGGCGATCAAGTCTTGAAAAACAGAGGCGTAATAATGGATGTATCTTTTATCAGATTGGACGGCAACGGAAGACGTGTGGCGGACGTTGAAGAGGCAGAAGTCATCGCCCACGGAGCAGGATTGGCCCCTGATAGCGACTAAGAAAGCAAAACGGACGGCGAAGATGAGGACGCCGAAGGAAAGGAAGCGTACAAGGATGTTCTTGAGGAGGCTAGGTTTCAGTGAAGAAGGGTCCATTGAGGGTTGGATATTGGCTCGGAACTGCAAGGGAATTGAAAAGACTGGTTTGGCGCCAAGTAGAAAATTAGGGAATTGAAGGGTATAGTGGGAATCTCACGTGTCTCTTCTTCTTCTTCTATGGGAAGGTTTTATTGGGTTGAATAAGCTATGGTTTGGGCTGTAAATCTAAATGTTAACAAATTTAGCCCAAATTAAAAGGTTGGGCTCTGGTAGATAATAAACTGGGTTCATGTAATTATGCTTTTTTCCCTTCTCTTCTCCAAAACCTAAGACCCCCTGACTCTTACCCTGAGAAAGGGGAAGGAAGACAGAGAATTTACTGATAAAGCAGAGCTAAGAAACGAAGAAATGTTGAGGTCCATTGCAAAACGAGCCACGCTCTTAAAGCCACGAGCTGATTCACCTATAATCCCTCCCCTCATCTCTTCCCAATCCAAGCTCTATTCTTCCAAGAACGCAAAGGCCTCCCACGGGAAATCCAAGAAAGGCGATCCCAAGTCCAAGACCAAGTCCAAGAACGGCGGTTCCTCTTCCTCCGTTGCCTCCTCCACTGGTGATGACTTCGATTCTGCCGGCGCCGACGACTTCGAGGCTGCTCGAGCCCGCCGCCTGGTCGAGGACGAGAATGACCCTTCTCTAGATGTGGGTCCCAATGGACGTCCCTTGTTCACTTCCACTCCCTTACTTTCCCTGCTCACTCGGAAAGACTGTTGCTCGTACATGAAGTTCAGTGAGAAGGGATTGAACCAAGTGTTGCCGGAGGGTTTGCCGACGGGAATGGTGACGGAGTTCAAGGAGTCGATGAGGCCGGCACTCCTTGTTCGACAGAGTTTCTTGGATCTTCGTGATAATTTTAGACGCATTGTAGATCCTCCAATGTGGTCTTCTAATGCTAAAGGTGCATCTTTTTCATCTTCTATATTTCAAAGATACAATGTCAGTGTTTGTTTCCCTGCTATTTGAAGGTGGTGTTGCTAATAGATTGCATTTATGGTGTGAATTCATTCCGATATTTACATTTTCAGCTCCTAAAGCGAGAAAGCAAATAGTATTGGACGGTCCGGTTAGCTGCGGGAAGAGTATTGCGCTTGCAATGCTTGTGCATTGGGCTCGTGATGAGGGTTGGCTTGTTCTCTATGCTCCTAGAGGTCGTGAATGGACGCATGGAGGATGCTTCTATAAAAATTCCGAAACAGGTTTTTGGGACACACCTATACAGGCTGAAAATGTCCTCAAGGCAAGAACCTTTTCTCTATGTCAATTCAAACTGTTTTCATGCTCATGTCCTTTCCACAATAGAAAGAAAGAGAATAAGTCCGCTTGGTTTGATGCCATGAAGTTGTATAACGTGTTCTTAGTGGTTTATGGTTATACAGGATTTTCTGAAATACAATGAATCACGCTTGCAACAATTGCCATGCCAAATTTTTGATCCTATTCGATTGGGAGAAGGTGCTGGTGTTGGATTTATGAAAGGAGTTGAGTCCATGGCCCTCCCTGAAGGGGCAACATTGTATGACCTGGTTCAAATGGGAATCAAGTACACACATGCAGCTGTTGGAGTTGTAGTTCGGTTGAGGAAAGAATTATCACTCGTTAAAGATGTCCCTGTGCTTATAGCAATTGACCAGGTTGGCACCACATTTCCATTCTTAGAGTCCCTAGCTACATGATTGAACTTTATTCTAACTTTTTGTTGTTGTAAATAGTTGGCATATTTTTACTGATGTATCTTGTTATGTTCTCAGTATAATAATTGGTTTACCTTCAGTGAGTATGAGGAGCCAGTGACTGTCCGTTCTTGTCGACCAATACACGCCAGAGAACTTGCAATGGTTGGTATATCGACTCCGTTGTTTCATTTATGTTGCTTGGTGGATTATGTTCTTAACATAGAAATCTAGGTATTAACTTTCTTTTGTGTGTTTCTCTGTTGAAAAGAGTGGAATCTGGATCTAACAGTAGGTCTCGCATCCATCATCACTATCTTTTTATCATCTTAAGATTTTATACTTGTTTGTTTGCAGGTGAATGCCTTTAGGTCCATGATGCATGAGGACATGATGGTTGGTGCATTCTCTCATTCAACTGCTGTGGGAAAACTTCGTTTAGATTTGCCAGATATACCTGTTGGTGCCCGTGTTAACATGCCTCGTTACAGTCCTGATGAGGCAGCAACTGTTTGCCATTACTACGTCAGGTTTGCATACGTTGATTTTTCTCTTGTAGATTATGTGCGAGCCTTTAGTAGAGTTACATGGTTTGTTGTTAACCTCCTACATACGTTGCAGGCAAAGGCTTGTAAGAAGGGAAGCATTCTCGGAGGAAAGCTGGAAAAAAGTGTACTACTTATCCAACGGAAATGGAGCAGAGATGAGATGGTTACTTCCTTTGATGCGGTAAAATAAGAAAGATAGAGAACATAAAATTGCCTCTACAAGTTTTAAAGACCTGCATTGATAGACTAGCTTGTTCGGTCATGGTGTCTTTTCTCAAAAAAATCTGGTGAGATATTTGGTTGAAGCTGTCATTTTATATTCCCAGATAATGTAGTGGACTAGTGCTCTCATCTTTAAGAAATTATTGATTATTTTTCATTGCAATTGATAATTTTTTTCATTAAGAAATGGATTGATTGCATTGCTTAGATGCTCAAAACATTTTGAGAATCTAAAGGAAATAAATTGTTACCACACTCAGGCTGAATTTTTACATTATGTATGTGGCTTTTTCTTTCATAAATAATTGAATTGAAAAGAATACACAATCTCGAAAGAATATAACAATACAATGCCTGTGAATGTAATAGGTATCTAACCACCCTCTGCTTTCAGTTTATGGGTTTTTATATTCATATCGATACTGGTAATTTATCCAAAATTTTGGACTTTTTGGGACCATTAACCAAGAATATCACCACGACTGCAACAATCAAAGCAGGATCAACAAAGCTAGGAAACATGGTTAGTTGAATTTTCCTTCTACTAACATAAATCTGCCGAAGCTTGTGCATGAGACTGGTCTGCATAAATGAAAGTATACGATTATAATCTCAAAATGTGCACAAGAAGTATGGTATAAGAGATTAGGAGGTAGGATCCAGTAACACATTCAACTAAGCTGAGGACTGTAACAAGAACCGCCAATTGCATCATATTTTATGTTTACGCTATTATCAGACTACTTCAGTAAATCTCTATGATCTCTCATGTTAGTATAGCTATTTGACACTTGGACATTGGTCAACGCGGTAGGGAAGGCAAGCTATCTAGAGTGGTGAAGGGACATGACAACAATAGCCCAAGGGCATATTGGGAGACAAATGAGCATCTCATTCTCATTACCCATGTTTGCAGGAACAAAGTTGAGCTCATATTGGTCATAATAGTGCCTATTACGGCTCATCGAGGCCTTGGTGGTTTGTAAATAGGAATGCTTTTATATATAGAGATTTTATACCTACCTGAGCCACAATAGAATCGCCGTTGTAGATGGTACAAGATCTTTGGAAATGACAGCCTTTGACCTTGAAATCACAAGTTAACTCTCCCCGGTGGTTTTCAGCAACAAGAAATACCTCCAACTCAGTTCTAGCGAATTTATTGGATACCCTCTGCACTTGGAATATCAAATCCTTCTGCCCATCATCACCCTTAAAACCTTGCCAAGACCCATCCTTCAACCAGGAAACATACGTGCATTTACTTCTAGGGAACTCCAAATAAAATAAAGTTGAACAGCAATGACAAGAATCAATAATTTAAGGGGTTTCTACTTCCTAATCAACCAAGTTTAAACAGATAGCAATACACAGCATATAAGAAGATGAAGATATAGGGAGAAACTAACATGGTGGCGGTAGATAGAGATGAGAGGGTTTCCGGCGGAATCGAGGATTCGAAGCGTCTTTTTGGGGTGATGAGATAGAGAGTTGAGGCGGAAAAGGATGTTGCCGGAAGAATCAGCGAATGCTAGGAGGCCACGCGGGAGAGAAGGGTGCTTCTCGGATACGAACAGATCGACGGGAATAGGCCAATGCGCCATTGCCAAATTCTCTGCATCCTCTACCTCAGCTTCCAGCATTCAAAGAAAAACGGGTGGAGAAGGAAGAAATCAAAGCTAAGAAAATAATAATACAGGAGTTTGTTTGGTTATTGCAGCGTGTTCAGAGAAGATAAGAAATAAGAACGGAGGAGTTCAAAAAAGGACGGCGAGCCGACCCATTTTCCAACTTTGATAACAACATTAACGGAACTGAAAGCCCACTGAATTTTACTAATGGGCCTGCGCTGGGCTCTAATCCAACTTCTTTTCCTTTTAGGTTACTTTAAAAAACACTCAAATAGAACAATAACTTCATAGTATCATCGCAGTGCTTAACTAAAAAAAATAGAAAATTGCTAATAGCAGAAAAATCACTTTTTTTTTTTTTGGCTTAAAATGTACTCTAAATAATATTCACTTTTACTTTTGGTATAATTCAATAGAAAACTTTACATGGATATAAATATATATTTTTAGTAGACCTAATGTATTCTCTATCTCCGTTATTTTATAGTTCATACAGATTTACCATAAAATCTTATTGTTCTAAAGGAGCTTCATCCTTGAAGAAATTAATAACAATTTTTGATAATCAAGTTGAGTTGAACTTGAATATTAATTTTTAAGCTCAACAACTCATTTGTATTTCTAGCTAGGGGTATTATTTCCTTTTGCTACGAAGAAATTATTAGTGCATCTGATTGATTGCGCAATTGTTGTTTGTTCGATTACAACTAACATTGCCACCATCTTCATATCATTGAATTTTTAAGTTCGTTGTTTTTGATGTTCTGTTAATATTATTAATGCAGCAAAATTAGAATATTGATTAGGTTGAATCTCATTTCTTTGTTGGTCATTTATCTTTTTTAAGGTAAAAAAATAATCACTATTATCAACAAATAAAAACCCTAAAGAGAAGAAGAAAGAGAGAGAAATTATTCGAGGTTGGTGAGATCACATCAACTCTTGTCCAGGAAAATATTTGGTATGTTGTATTTTTCTACATTGGAATTTTATACATGTTGTTGTGATAAACATCAAGTCTTGTTCAAAGTACAAATGATCAATTTTTTTTAAAAATATTTTCAATTATTGACTCACGTGATGTTTTCCTCACCGTCACTTTTGTTCCTAACTCACATTAATTTTATTTAATTCCATATCGTTATTTTACCCTTTTTTCTACTTTTTATATTACTTGTAACATACATGTACAATATATATGTCCCTGCATGGCCTTTCTTTTCTCTCCTATTTATCAACTATTTATCACGAATTAATTTTCTTTTGTTCAATTAATATTTGTTATTATTCGTACATCTGTTAAATTTATTGGTGTAACATTTTGACATTTTTAAAAAATGATATTACAATGGGATTGAATTTAATACATAATTTTAGCAATGTTGGCAACTCTTAAAAGTTAAATCAACATTTTAATCAGAATAATGTATTTGGGCTAATTAATCAGTGACACTGTAAAAGCTGAGATATCAAATTTTGTCAGAAAGTTTAAATAATGAAATATATGGTTTGAAACTAATACTAACAACATATATATATATATGTATGAAAATAAAATAAAATAATTTAAATCGTGAGTGAAAATAAATTTAAATAGGTAAGTACATGTGATTAAAAATATTAAATGCGCTCCAATGACTTTTTAATCCACATTGTTATTTTTGTTTATAGTACATTAAAATGTCATCATGTTAGGTAGGGCCGAAATAGTTTATATAATAGTATTAAAATGTATAAAAAAAATTAAAATAATGTTTTGATTGAAGTGATAAAGTTGCTGGTGATATGAATTTAAATATCTTTTTATGTAATTTTTATTGATTTTCTTAAAACTATAAAATAAATAAATTATTATAATAATATAAATTATTTTAAATATGAAAAAATTAATTAATAATTTAAAAAATCAGGATTCTCACCTAAACTCAATTATTGCAAATAAATAAGTGGACTTTAATAACAAAGAATCCTATTATATATTAGAATTTGGCTGAGTAATCTTGAGCTGAGTCCAGCATTTTGAAGACATTAACATGGGTGAAACTTTCAACTTATTATTGGGAGAGAAAAATAATTGAATTTTGTAAGTACAAAATAAGCTGTTATAACCACATGGTTGGTAGAAACATAAAAAATAATTGATTATATATGCAGTTTGGTAATTACTTGCGTATTTATTATCTTTAACTTTATACAAAGAATGATTTAATTTCAACCATTCACCTGTACCAACCTCACTTTTACACTTAAGATCTAGATTTCTCTCCACTAAATTTTCCCCTAAAAATTTAATTTGTAAAATCAAGTGATTCACTTATTCCCAATGAACCAGGCAGGTGCTAAAATTCTCTATCACATTCACCAAGACAAGTCTCACATATAAGAACATTTTTAGACTTACTAACATACAAATCAAATACAATCACAGATCTCCACCAAAGAAGCAACAAAAGTAACATTAAAAGCATCCTAAGATAATTTAGAGATATTCAAAATAAGTCTTTAAATTAATCGATCAAATCTTTTCAAATTAGGGATATGATTTACTTGATCCAATTCACAATAATTTGTTGGTCGAAACAATATATCTTTAAAAAAATTTGGTTGACACACTTCCACAAAAATCATGTCATGGTAATGCCCAATTGTTTTGTTTCAAATGATTTCGAATTTCATTTGACTACCCTATCCAAACATTATAAAAAATCAAGTTTTATTGGTCTTTATTATTTTAAAAATTAAAATCTTAATTGGTGGAAAATGGTTTCTGAAAATATTTTTTATTTTTATTTTTAGAAAATAGTTTTTATTTTTATTTTTTAAAAATTAAAAAACATACATAATAAATATAAAAAATATTTGTTTTCAATAATAAAAAATAGATTTAGTAATTATTTTTCTATAATAGAAACATAAAAAAATATATTTATATGGATTTAAAATAAGGTATCAAAGTTAATATTTGAAAAACTGTAATATTTTTTTATATGGGTTTAAACTAGTATTAATTCATTTAAAGTTAAAACCTTAATTTTTATTATTTTCACTTTTACAAAATATTATTAGTGAAAACAAAAAAAAACAAATTTTTATTATTTTCTAATTTTCACATTTTTTCAAATTTTTTTTAAAAAATTTTCAACCAAATATATATATTTCAATATTTTCCATTTCTAAGAAGACGAAATAAAAAAGAAGATTGCTTTTCGAACTCAAATAGCATTACATTTGTAATATTTTAGCTTAAATCAAAGGAAAAAATAGAGCAATAAAAAGATGGGGTGGGGGGGGGGTGGGGGGAGAGATTTAGACAAGACTTTATGTCAAAGTAAGTCTAAATTAAAATAAATTAAATTAGAGGCTAAATTTGCATGTTAGGGTTAGGGACATGGATGGGGCAGGGAAATGTGTAATCGATTTGTTTGGTTGTGATCATTACAAAATGGGGTCTCTCGTGTGGAATAGAGGATGCAGAGAATCTCCGAGGAAGCCCACTCGACCGATTACACATGAATTAGCAGTAGTATACCCCTCATTTACTTAAACTAATCAATCTTAATTATTCCAAAAATCAGAATAACAATTAATTAAAGATGGACCTACACGTTTCGAAAAATATATTGTAGAGCCTATGCATGTAGGACATTGAGCAATATATATTAACAGCATATTAGACCTTGTTGATTTGGCGCTAGTTTCGCATGGCTCTTGATTCGAGGGACTTGGGGCTGCATATCAGGGACTGATGTTTCTTTGTGGCCATGATGAAATCAAATTGACCACCAAAACCAGAATGCATGTATGATCTAGACGCAACACGAATTTAAGGGGAAAACAAACGAAAAATACTTTAGTGATGATTACGGTGGGAATTATTCAGATGACAAAAAGCTGAACTGTTGGATCAAAAGTAAAAAGAAGTAATAAAAGACAATTATGGATCATGTTATCTGGGAAAATTTGAGAAATTAAACTCTTGTTCACCTTCAACTCTTTCAATTGGTTACCACTTGAAGAAGAAAGTAGAATGAACTAATATAATTTTCCTCATATTCTTTATAAAAAAAATAGAGGTTTATTATCTCTTCCTCTTTGATTGGAAGGTTGTGCAATATCTTATTTATTTTGGGTTTTTTTATAATATTTTAGATTTTTCTCTTTTTTAATGTACTAAATTCCAAATGAATTTGGTAAGAGATTTTAAACTTTTCGGATCATATAACTTGATTCAATCCATGAACACCTCCATACAAAATGTTATTTCATGAATGTAATAAATTTATTTGTTTTGTATATAGTTAACCTGCTTGGATATAAAAATTATTTATTCAAATTTTCGTGATTTAATAAATAAAAAATTTAATGTATATTAAATAATTTTAGATTTATTAGTAAAAATGGTTTGATAAAGTAATTTACTTGTATTAATTATTTGAATATATATAAGCTTTTAATTCTTGAAAGATAACATTTTCATAAATATTATTAAAATTATTTATAATATTTTCATTGACATATTAATTATTTAAGTAAAGTATTATTAATTATATATTATATCCTTCACATGTGTAAGATAAAACTAGTGCATGTAACTTTATGATTTAATTATGAATTTCATCTCTTTGTTTTATAAAAGATGAGCAGTTAGTCTCTTTATGTTAGATTATCAAAATTTAATTTTCGTATTTTATAAAAATTAACAAGTTAGCTTTGTTTTTAGTAAATACATGAACTTGAGATATTATTATTATTATTATTACTAATTTATTGTATATAAATTATATGATCGCCAATTTTTACTAATTTCATTGATATAAGTTATTGAATTGTTAATTTCTAGGTCAGTGATTTAATATGGTAAGGCTTAACAATATTATTTAATTGGATTAATTTTTTAATTTTTATAAAGCACGGGATCAAATTACGGCAAAGTAATGAAAGGACTAATTTATCATTTTAAAAAAAATAAAAGGATGGAAAGAAGAAATAGAACTAAATTGATTAACTGTTGCTATCATTTTAGGGAATTGAGATCATGAATTCATTTTGAAATTCCCCATTCTTGGAAAGTAAACCAAAAACAAGGGTGGAAAAGGAAGTGTAGTGCAAAAATAGATAGGGTAGTAGAATGGAAAGTGGAGAGAGAAGTGGAGATTTTATAAAGAGAGAGAATTATCCTCCCCGTGAGGGAAACTTGGAGGCATTCACAATATCCCCCCCTCCCCCCTTCCAGCGTGGAACATGCATGTTATGTTTTGACGCTACCCTTCCAACTTTCGATATTGGTGTCGCAATCACGAGTAGATTCCTTCGCTGCCGTCCTTTCATCTTAACCCCACCACACTCACCCCCCATTCCCTTACTTTACATACATACATACACACATACCTATTGATTGCCATGTATGTATGTGTGTACATGCATGTACATCCATGATCGACTTCCAATCCATCAACATGCAAAACATAGTTTTCCTCTCCCAATACTGATATAAACTTGAAGACCATCATCCCATAAAAATAAGAATCTTTTGAGTCATAATTTGGTCCCCCCACATCTATTTTGCTCACAGAATTGAAGTCCACTCTTATAGGATATGGAAAGGAACAAAATTTAGGAAAGTAAATAATTAACATTCCTAGCTACAAATAACTTGGGTTTGTTAACTTCTTATTCTTCAAATCTAGATATCACTTTCTTCCAACCTAGATACAAACATCATAATATATAGTCACCAATTTCATTGGATAAAAAAAAGTATTCAATTGGTAAAAGGAAGTGAACCTGAACCATATAGGAGCAGAGATGAAGTTGTGAATGATTTGATCGTCGGTGAAGAATTTGATAAAGGTGATTAATTTGCATTGATTTTTGTATTTGCTGATGATGTTGGCTTACTATATATAGGCATAGCCAACTTTGAATTCGTGTTTTGGAATGTGGAGGAGGAAATTAATCATGTACTATATATTTATTTATATTTTATATGATCAAATTTATTTATATTTTATGTGATCAAATAATAAAGTGGCATCTCAATTCATGGGGGTCACATAAAACTGGCATGGGGCTGGCTGGCTCTTCACCCTCCTATTTAAACAGCCACCCCTATCAAATTAACTGTAAAGGAAGAGAGAAGTTAAAAGAGAAAGAAAGAGATGAAGAACGTGGTTTCTAGGGAGCGCAGGATGGCTGCTGCTACCTGTAAGAAGATGCGAACCCTTCGTTCCATCACTAACTCCCATGCGGTAATATATATGTATACATATATTTACTTCTCTTCTCTATGCCTGCAATCACCACCATAATATTGGCTTCCATGGTTTTCCACTACTTTTGAAATCCTTTTCCATGTTTATCTCTGCAGTACAGTAAAACCTCCATCATATTGGATGCAACAAAATACATCGATGAACTGAAGCATAGGGTTGAAAGAATTAATCAAGAAATTGCAATGGCACAAAACTCCACTTGCCAGAAGAGTTGTCCTGTGGTAATTAAAGTTTAGGTTAAACTTGATTTTGTATACATGTTCCTAGTCATATTCTGATTTCTCTTTTGGTGTATGTATCAGCAACTAAGGGTTGAAGCTCAAGATAAAGGTTTTCTCATCAAGGTGTTCAGCGAAAGATGCTGTGGAGGTCTGCTTGTATTCTTATTGGAAGCCTTTGAAGAGCTGGGTCTTGATATCTTCCAAGCTAGGGTTTCCTGTTCTGAAGGTTTTCTTTTTGAAGCTGTTGGAGTAAAAGTGAGAAACCAATATTTATTTGACACAAATGTATATGTTAATTGAGTCGTTCACAAGCGCACGCATGCATCTCTTTCTTTATTCATAATATATATTTGTGTGTGTGGCACCCCAGCAATGCACTCAGTCTTACTCATACAATAAGTTTCCATATTAGGCATTAAAATTAAATTTAAGACCAATGATTGAGTTTGTTTTTGAACATTTCAGGATGACCAAGGATCATCAGAGTGCTTAAATGTTCAAGATATTAAACGAGGGGTATGGAAAGCTATCCAAAACTGGAGTAATCAAGTTAAGGAGAGAACATGATGAAGGCAACGCTTACGTACCATCCTTGGTTCTTTTATCTTAGAGATCTATTAGGGTAGCTAGCTTGATAAGTTTCAAATTTCTTGCCAGCAATTTGTTATCAGTCTATCAGTAGAGTTGGGCATATATATGTTGTCAAGGGTACACCATGTGATACCTGATGATCGCCAATTTGGCCGAGAAAATACAAAGACTAAAGACTTTGAAATGTCGAATATGTAAACATGTGATTTTGCGTCTGTTTTATGTGGCAAGACAAATAATGGGACCAATATTTATTTTATTTTATCCATGGCTCATGATCCCCTCCTTGGTTCCCCTACAGATAGCTAACCTGGTATATATTAGGTGCACAACATAACTTGGTTTTTCACCATCCAATAAAATCAAGCACTCCATTTAAATTTTCAACCCCATTCTTTCGAGGGAGATTTAGCAGGGTCCAACAGTTTTGAAACTCGTGGCATATAGTTTACAGAACTTGTATAGTGCCTTGAGGATTTCGTATGATTCAACCATAGTCAGCATGTCAGGCATCTTTCTCAGTATGAATGTAGTTCCCCTCAAACTACAACTTGTGATGGAGCAAGGGTAGGACCATCAACCAGAACTTGGCTAAACTTGCACTTCACTGCCTACCAACCTCTCTTTTGAATAATATTCTTACAAAACATCAACCACAATAGTCCTTCAAGAAACATCCTGTGATGTTTCTTGTCTCATGTTATGCTGCTTTGTATTTCAAGCTACGCAGCAGGGAAACAGACATGGAAATATATGTACAAAAATAGAATACAGTAGTACAATTGAATACTATATTTAAAAAATACCTTTTATATTTTTATGTTAAAATTTTTAATGCAAATTAAATTATCGATACTGTTCATTAGTTTAAGTTGGACTAAAGTCTCGTAATTAATTAAAACCCAAATAAAATTTACATCTAACCAAAGCTAAAATGTTGATTAATTAAAAATCATTTGTCATTTAGTTCTGGCCAAAAAAATTGCATATCAAGCCATCAAATAAGTTTTCATCAAAGAATATCCAAGTACGAAAGCTTTTATTTGCTCGTGCTGCCCCAAGCCTAGCTAACATCACCGCAAACATGGAATCAATCTGTAAAATAAAATATAAAAAGAAAACACGCATTAATACATTCATCAATTTCCATGGCCAGCCTTCTTTATTTCTAATCCATGGTCAACCGTATTGACACTCTCCCTAAATGTATGAGAGAGTAGAATTTGAGATTGGGTTGACTTAATTGTGAGCCAGTAGGTAAGTAATTTGGAGAAGTGTGAGTGCAATTATCCTTACGATGTTGAGTAGATTCAGCTTGTATAATTATTCTATTCACAAATTATTTAGTGGATTCATTATTTGATTATAGTTTTATAGATGTAAGATTGTTTAATTTGAACTTTGTTAATATTTTTGGTTTTTTATTATTAGGAGGCCGTCGGATTTTCTCTTTAGACAAATTTTCAAAATGTTGTTTGTTTGGGAATCGACAAACCTTTCAGCGGAAGGTATTGTCTTTAGTCTTTGTGAAGAGTCGATGTACGGTTCACAAAGGGGGGCCACCTCGATTGATGGAAATGGGTACCTCTCGACAGAAGGTATTGTCCCTAGTCTAGATTGTTAGAACAAATTTTTAGTAGTTTTTGTATTCAAGAGCCTAATGTCTCGAGACATATCTATATAGTCTCGAGACAATTGTTTATAAGTCTCAAGGAAGGTGGCATTTGTCTTGAGACAGAAGTACATCGAAGCTAAAATAGATTTTGTCCTACTCCAGATCTCGAGACAGAAACTCTTTGTATTGAGACATTCAAACATCGAAGCAAAAATAAGAAAATATGGGAGGTTGGTCTCGAGACACAACATGTAGTATCTTGAGACATATTAACTTCAAAGCTAAAAATTCCAAAATAATTTTTGACCTGTCTTGAGACATAAAGTTAAAATTTGACATTTGAGTCTAAATTCAAGTCCTAAGTTTGATATTAATTCGTTATAACCCTGTAATTACTTGAGATAGATTCTTATGTATTACAAATGTATGTGTTTGATTATAATAAGTGGGTTTATTGTTCTGAATGAAGAATATGGATTTAGATTTTGTGAATTTATGTTAAGTTAGTCTCAATTGCTTTGGTGATGTAATGTGATGTCACACATTTGGATCCGATAATTAGGTCTGGTGTTTGGGTATCATAGACTTTCCCCTCAAAAGTTTAGATATAAACTGACTGACACAGTCTAATTTATTTAGAAGTTTTTCACTCAAAAGTAATTCCTAATTGAATAGGTAACGTATTCTCTAATCTATACACTTAACCCAAGCTTTTCAATAATACAAATGAGCTTGTTGAATTACAATAACTTATCCCCTTAAAATAGCCCCCTTTTTTTTTCAAATAATCACCATATTGGGTAAAGAGATCTTCGAACAATCTTTTATGATAGAATATTCTATTTAAAAGAACTTGAAAGTGTAATTTGATCCTTAATAGTTGTGCATAAAGTAATGATTGCCAACAATCTTTAGGGTTGGATAAATAAAGGACCAAATTAAATAAGGCAAATTATAATGTGTTTCCAGCTTTTTCACAAATTGCAACTGACATTGCAGCTAATAGCAATGATAATTATGAGGTTTTGCTTAATACATTAATCAAACCTGAACTTGGATGAACCAAGAGTGATTAAAGTTCAATTTTTTCTTCGGATTTACAACCTAGGAAATCCATGTCCATTATCAATGGTGAATAGATCGGAAACCCCCAAAAAATAATAATTACAAGGAGCTCCATCGTTTGGGAAAATTAAAGAAAAAAGGAAAATCCAAACCTGGATATCACGAAACCAATGTAATTTGAATTTTTTTTGAATATTTTGAATATTATATAGAATTTTCTATAACCTTTTAGCAGGTTTTTAATTTTTTTAATATTATTTTATTACATGTCCGCATTTTATGCTTCTTGTTTGTTACGTCATCCGTCGCTAAAAATCAAATTGATCCATTACGATTTTGATTAATAGAAAAATAAATTGATTTAATTTTACTCAATTAGAGCTCATATAGACACAAATTTTCACCAAAATCTTAATCCATTTTTGGAATTGTTTTTTGCTAAAAGCTTTTTCACTAAACGGATGCATTCTTTGTTGCTCTACCCTGGTTGCGAATTAATTAGGTTCTAGAGAACTGAATTAGATCTGTTCATGGGTTGTGTTATTTGTTTAAATTCGAAGATCCGCTTGAAATGTGAGAGAGTTTGGATAAAAATATTAGACTCAAAAAATGAGCCTGGGTAAAAGAATCAGGCTCGTTTAAAATATGAGTCGGGCTCGGGTTTGAACATTTAAGACCCGTTTTTACATTTATAATACTTGATATTATGTTATTTTTATATATTATGCAATCTAGAACACATTAAAAAAATAAATCGATACAAAGTATATAATCCTACTCTAATGTAAATATTAAAATAATCTTAAGATAACTATATAAAAATTTCAATAAATAATATGGGTGGGCCTAAAATGACTTGATTTAATCTTTTACAAATATAGATTGATTTGTGTAAAATTTTAAGTCTATATTTCAAACTGAGCCAAACTTAGACAAACATAAAATATAGACCCGACCCAACCTGATTCTTTTAACTCTTCTAAACTGAATTTACAGCGTCGTGAACGTTACGAGCATAAGCCTGTAAATATTAATTTTCTCCCTTTTCTTTTCTTCTCTCTAATCTCTTTTATATTCCTTTCCTGCTGCTTCCTCAACATTGGCTAATTAAGTCACAAAGTTCATCCAAATTGCCTTTTCCCTTTTATTTGACTTTTGGACCACTCACTGCCCAACTATTAATTCTCAGAAGTAGCTCATTAATAAGATTTAATCATATGTAGGGAATTCCCTTTTTTACAATAAGCTCAATTTATATGAAGAGTTCCCCCCCCCCAACATAATGAAAGTTTCCATTATATTCAAAGAAATTGGGAGAGGGATGAAATTTTACTAATACCTTATTGACATATTAAGATTTTAGACTTCATCATGTATTCTTTAATTAATTTCTTTGGGAGTGATTGTTGTTATATTTTGACAAATTAACCCAAACCCTCTCTATCACAAAGACTTGGGAGTCCAATTAGCTGTGGAAGATTCTCAAGTTTGGGGCATTTGCAAATCCCACATTTAACAATATTGAAATATATATATATCCAACTAACTCATTAACATAAGCTTCTGCCTTACTAGTTGACTTACTAGTTTATAGATTCCTGATTAGCATTTTGTTCACACTTGCACTCACCCCAGCCATTCTCTAAATTTGGTCCAACAACAACCAAGAAAGGAAAAATAATATCCAAGGACCTGTCAATGCAAATGCTGATTAGATTACAGTAGACTGATTAGAGAAATAATTATATTATTACTAACTAGATATTAGCTAGCGTATCATTTTGGTATCGTATTCGTATATGCTGACCTGCCCTCTCAACGTCTACGTATTTTATTTTGTATTCATCACCATATACATATATATTATACATGTGCATATGTTTATGTTTGATTGATCGATCGATTGAGGAGGTGAGATATCCACTGTCCATGAGCATGCACTTTTTGAGCTGTCTCTCGTTTACTAATGTTCTCTACTTTTTTGACATTGGAATCGGATGGTAAAATATTTGACATTCTTGCAAACTGCATCTCTATATATATTCAGCTTAATTTGCATACAAAACAGTATCCTTCACAAATACAAAGGCTCCCTGCGCTTCTATTACTCAATTGGTTTTTGTGATCATGGCGTTTCGGTCTCATTATTTTAACTTGTGCTGCTTCTTTGCGATGATAATCCTTTTTGGGTCGTGCTCTGCACAATTATCATCGTATTATTATGCCAAAACATGCCCAAAAGCTCTCTATATTATCAAAACTGCAGTATTGGGAGCAGTGGCCAAAGAGTCTCGCATGGGAGCTTCTTTGCTCCGTCTCCATTTCCACGATTGTTTTGTTAATGCATGTTCTGCCTTCCTTTGCTCTCTCGATTCTTCATGCACGCACACATTTCGATTATAATTAAACATGTTGATTTTCTTTTGATGCTGGATATATATTATGTAAAAGCATATAGATTACAACTAAAGTGAACATGGGATAAAAAGATGAGTTGAGATATGAAACTTAAATTTACATTTGGATCATTTAATTCTTAGTTTAGATATAATAAGCAACATGCATGCATGCATGTAGAAGCAGAAAGGTGAATTGATGTGAGCGTGGAACAGGGTTGTGATGCTTCTGTACTACTCGACGATGATGACGCTTCAAATTTTACTGGGGAGAAGAGCGCAGCCCCGAATGCAAATTCACTAAGAGGCTTTGAAGTGATTGATTCTATTAAATCTAAGCTGGAAGCTGCCTGCCCTGGTGTTGTTTCTTGTGCAGATATTCTGGCAGTCGCTGCCCGTGATTCTGTCTCTACTGTAAGTTACTAATAAATATATATATGGTCAATCTGTATCTTTCCTAAGTATTTTAACCAATGACTTTATGGGGTGTGTGTGTGTGTTTATTTCACCAGTTAGGCGGGCCAACTTGGACAGTTGAATTAGGTAGAAGAGACTCGACCACAGCAAGTTTCAGTAATGCCAATACCGACCTTGCTTCCCCACTAATGAACCTCGATGAACTTATATCCGTCTTCTCCAAAAAGGGTTTCACTGAAAAAGAAATGGTTGCTCTCTCTGGTAAAAACTACTTGTTCAACTCTCAAAAAACTATATAATTTTGTCATAATTGTGCGAAAAACCGATAATTAATTACTTTGAAATTTATCAGGAAGTCATACCACTGGCAAAGCCAGGTGTTTACTGTTTCGAAACCGGATCTACAATGAGACGAATATAGATTCAGAGTTCGCAAAATCAATTCAATCAAACTGTCCAAGCTCAGGAGGCGGTGACAACCTTTCTCCGCTAGATGATGGCAGCCCCGTCATTTTCGACAATTCTTATTTCAAGAATTTGGTTAATAACAAGGGCCTACTTCATTCAGACCAAGCACTCTTCAATGGGGGCTCCATGGATTCTCAGGTTGCTACGTACAGCGAAAATCCTATCACTTTTTATGTGGATTTTGCGAATGCTATGGTGAAAATGGGGAACCTTAGCGTATTGACAGGAACCGACGGTGAAATTCGCACTAATTGCAGGAAAGTGAACTGATTTGAACTATTCAGTTAGTGTCAGCAACAAGTTAATCCAGCCAATAATACTAGCTACCCCGTACTATATTATTAATCGATAGCTTGTAATTTTCTTCTCTTCTTTTTTTACCCCTCTATTCCCGTTTATATGACCGGTTAAAGCTGGCTATGCTCGTCTCTCATGTAAGCCTTATAACTCAAATAATAATAATAAATTTCTCTTCTCAAATCTTATTGTCGAAACCCTTTTTTTTTTTGAAAAAAAAGTATCAAATTTGAAAATGGAAATGGGGAGTCACCACCGATCATTTATTGAGGTGTGATCGGCTCACCTTGAAAATGATTTTGGTCTGCGAAATTTGAGCAAACAGGTTCGGGAGTCGGTTACGCACGAGGAAAGGTCAACACCCTCGTAACGCCCAAAATTGATACCGAATCGATTGTTTAATGTCTTAATATCGAAATTTTAAAAAGATTTTAAAATACGATTCTTTGAAAAGAAAACTTGAGTAAGATGAATTGGACAATGATATTCACTTATTTCAAAGAAATAAATCGTTACACTCAGTAAGTTAGAGTGCGACATTTTAAATCCTCAAAATTAAGTTTATCTCTTGACTTTTAAAACCTATGCATTTTGAGAAGGATATCCGATTATTTTGGTTAAATGAAAAAATCAAGACCCAGTAAGTTAGGGCTCGATTTCACAAAATTCCTAAATATCGAATATTGCCTTTATTTTCAAAATCCTCGTCTCGAGAAAATAACTTGTCATATCCAATGCGTTAGGACACAACGTGTCGAATTCCCAAGAATGGGTTTTTATTTAAAATTTGTATGTTTTAAAAAAAAATTGATTATTTAGATTCGACGAAGAAAAATTGAAACCCAATACATTAGGGGTCAATTCTCTCGAGGATTCCAAACTTCGAGTATTTTGAAGATTTTTGAATAAATTGGTTTTGACACTTAAACCATATTGAACGTAACTTTTTAAGCGAATAAAGCGCGATGGAATTTCAAAGTACGATGCGAAGCAATAACTCGTAAGCCCAAAATATATACTAATGAACACGAGTAATCAATTAATACAAGCAATAACTCTGTTTATGATTTTTTTTGCTTTGGGCTTTAATCTAATTGGGCCGAGGTTTTTGGGCCATCATAATTGGGCTATTTTTGGACTGTTATTTTGTTGTAATCTGGACATTTGGACTTTTAATTTTTGATTTGGTTTATTTTTTTTTTTTTTCTAAAATGTATGTGGGCCGGGCAAATTTAGCTTACTACAGCTGCCCCTCTTTGCTCATTATCGTGTAACGGGAATGAAGCAAAGACTAAGAAGGCCAAATTTGCCTGGTCATACGGGATTTTGGTGTTCCTCTTCAAGTAGCCTCATTCCATCCTACTGCATTTTTAGAGGTATAGGAATTGGTGCCTCGATCCACTCCACCGCAACATCGGGGAGATAGGATTTGTAACTCGTAACTTTAATCTGTTTAACTGTAATGTCGGGGAAGTAAGATTCACCGTTGTGGCTTTAATCTGTTCTACTGCACCGCTTAGGAAGTAAGATTCGATGTCTTCGATCTGCTCCGCTACTGCTTAGGGAGATAAGATCTGGAATTCTTCGGTCTATTCCACTGTAATCTCAAGGAGATAAGACCTGATGCGATCTGCTCTACTGCAACTTCAGAGAGATAAGATCCTTTTAATCCGCTCCACTGTAATCTCAGGGAGATAGGATTATTGGCTTCAATCTGTTCCGCTATAATCTCAGGGAGATAAGATTTGAATATCTTCGGTCTATTCCACTGTAATCTCAGGGAGATAAGACCTGATGCGATCTGCTCTACTGTAATTTTAGAGAGATAAGATCCTTTTAATCCACTCCACTGTAATCTCAGGGAGATAGGACTTGTGGCTTAAATCTGTTTCCCTACTCCTAGGGAAGATAAGATTCGCCGTCTTCGATCTGCTCCACTATTGCTTAGGGAGATAAAATCTGTAAACTTCAACCTGCTCCACTACAACTGAGTGAGGCAAGGCTGGTGTCTTCGATCTGCTTCGCTGTCAGCGTAGGAAGGCAAGATCTACTATCTTTAACCTGCTCCACTGCAACCGAGGGAGGCGAGGCTGGTATCTTCGATCTGCTTCGCTGTCAGTGCAGGAAGGTAAAATCTGCTATCTTTAACCCACTCCACTACAACCGATGGAGGCAAGGCTTTGTTTTTGATCTGTTTCACTGTCAATGCAGGAAGGCAAGATCTGATATCTTTAACCCGCTCCACTGCAACCGATGGAGGCAAGGCTTTGTTCGTTGTCAATGCAGGAAGGTAAGATCTGCTATCTTTACTGACCTGTTCTCTGGGGAACATGACCTGTATAATGAACCTAGTTATGCCTAATGATTAAGACGGCATGATCAAAATGAATCAGATGCTCCTAACTAGACATGTGTGAATGGTGTTTGCCTGAATGCAGAATTTTATTTTTTTGAGAATGATCCCGCTTAGGTTGTCATTACTCGAAGTTTATTAAGGCTTTATCACTAAAGTGCTATAACACATTCCTTCTCGACTGGAGTTTTCTGAAGAAACATTTAGTCAGGTTGCCCCCACTGTAAACCTTAAAGTTTAATCCATTGGGGCGCAAAATTTGTACCATCATTCTCCCACTGTAATCCAATGGTAGAAATATGGCTTTTCCTCAATCCTCTCTTATCCAATTCAAGGATACAGGATCTACATCGTTCTGGTTCCTTACACCATTCCCAAGGTGTCGTACCAAAGACTCATGCGCAAATGGAGGCTCTCTTCTCCGAGGTAACCTCTTCCTATTGCCTGATGATTATCGCTTGCTTGTTTATTTAAGCTTTATCATCAATATGACATTCTTGTCATTTTGTTCAATCATGTTTTTTGACAACAAAATCTAAAGAGAAAGTCCAAATTTAGATTCTTTCTTCTCAAATTTCCAACCTTTAAACATGGTGCATTCTAAACAATAATCCTGTTTCAGGTTCCTGTATTATTTAGAAAATTTTCAGAGTAATATGCAAAACTTCCTTTATGAAAGTGTTATTAGTCCATTAATCATTATTCCAATGTAACATGCTTTGCAAAAAGGGTCATAACAATGGATAAGAATAAAATTGGTTCTGAGCATAGCTCGAAAGGAATAAATTACCAAAAATAGTAAAGAAAGATAATGAAGAAATTGATCAGGAATGTACATCTTGGAAAAGAAAAAAGTATTCCAAGAGCAACAAATAATATGAGAACTGGGTGACCCAAAATCGCAGCTTGAACTTCTTTGTACAAATTTTTTGAAGACTATTCTGAGTTTGACATGTGTTTAGGAGATCTACAGTGCTTTGTCGATGCCCCAAGATGTCGCCTACCCTTTCCTGTTGATTTAGGTATAACAAGATTACCACATGCCTGAAGATTCAAGTTGCTCTGATCACTTAATGCCCCATTCTGATCAATATTGGAGCCGCCCTTTTCGGGCTTTCAACTCAAATCCCCTTTGGCCTAATGTGCCCTTTGCGGGTTTTCCCCTTAGCCTTTCCAGTTTCATTTTTCATTTTTATTTTCATTTTTCATTTTTCACCCCTTTTTTTTTACTCAAAGTGCCCTTTGTGGGTTTTCACCTTGGTCATTTCTTCTTCTTTAAACGAAGTATTTCTTGACTGGATCTGAGTTTATAGGACTAGTAATCTCACTCAGGATCAGTGCTTCTCTGAAAAAAGGTCTTCTTTACAACATAGGGACATTCCCGATTTGACATTCATTTCCCTCTATAATCCTTTCGTTGAGGAAGGATCTTTTCAACATCCATCCCTCTCATGGAATTCTCTGAGATGACCCTGCTTATTATGGGCTAGTATCATTTATTTCTGGTACATCCGACCCTGATGAATAGCTTTTAACCTTTTTCCTAGGTCCAACTGATCACATCTCGATTGGATCCTTCCAACTCTAATACCCGGAGAGAGGGGATTTCACTAGGTAAAACTACCTCAATCTCGTAAACCAAAGAGAACAAAGTTGCTCTGGTAGAAATCTTGATAGATGTTCGGCGAGAAATAAGGGCAAATGGTGATTTCTCATGCCAGTTCTTGTAAGTCTCAGTCATTTTGCAATTCATTATTTTGCAATACAGTGACAAACCGTGGTTTCTGATTTTGAATTGATTACAGCCCTCAGCTATCGTGCTGTCCTTACATTTTCTCAATACCATCCTCTCTGGGATCGGCATATAATGGCATTGGTGTATGAAGTAGCCTCTAATGATAAAAAATGAAGTAATGCCCATTAGAAGTCTTCGATAATGGTGATGTCCATGCCCCATCTTGCTCAAAATTTGAGTCACCCTTTTCGGGTTTTCAACTCAAAACTACCTTTGGTCACAAAGCGTCTTTTGCAAGTTTTCACTTTGGCCTCTTCTTTACTCTCTCCTTTTTTCTTTTTTCTCTCTTTTCATTTTCATTTTGACCTTGATTTTAAATTTTCTTTTTCTTCTTTTTGTTTTTGATTTTGATTTTTTTTGGATTAGATCTGAACCCATAGGATTAGGCAAATCCTTGTTATCCCTTTTGACCAGAACCAATATTTTTCTTGATAAAGTTTCCGACATAAGATCTCTCACTTTCATATTGTATGTGAAAAACCTTATTTGGTATCAGATTTCTTTCATAGAGCCTTTTGGGGCGCAACTACGAGAGAAAACTTTGGATCAAAGTAAAATCTAACAACATCTTGAAGGGATAGAAACTCGACTTCAAGTGGGCAAAGCTATGCTGAGTCAACGAGAGAGGCATTGCCCCGACCAGGAATTGCATCGTTTATACTGCAAATTTCTGTCATCACTGTTGTGCAGATTTCATTATCAGCGGTTAACCTGGGCATATCCTGGCATGATCATACAAAGACATCTTTAAACTCTAGAGGTGACTCAACAATGTCTTGCTTCGTCTTTGCAATCAGGTCAATTCTAATATTCATCAAGCTCACAATTTCTGATGATTCCTTGTGAGGTAGGATCTATCTATCCTCTTGTTCAAACTTCCTCAACAAGTCCGGAGATAAGCTACAATCTTTGTCATTTTCAAAGTCATGAGATCCCTTTAAGCACATGCCTCGCTCAAAAGGAAAATCTGGGTCTGTAGCAGAGTCATTCACGTAATTGATATCTGGGGACCCATAATAAGTACCGAAGAATGTACAAAAGAATGTATAAATTCATGAATAATTATTTATACAATATGATTATGAATGAATGAATGATGTGGAAGAAAATCCAAAAGAATGAAATAATCAAAAAATAATTATTCAAAAGGAACGAAAGAATATTGGCTCAAAAGTGATCACAAAGATGTATTTCATTAGAATAATAACGTTCAGACATGAGCCTATTTCACAAAGGAAATTTCTATCATTTTTAGGCTAAAAATAACAAAAATTTTCTGAACATTACTCTAAATAAGTTCTAAAAACTACAGGGCTTTCTTCTACAGTCTAATTGCTTAGAGCACTCCCAAATTTATAAGGGCGGATATCTAACAAGGTCTCTCCTTCAGTTGCTTTTCGTCGATGTGAACACTTCCCACTCTTCTTCATGCATTGCATTCACTCCATTATCAATAATGATTGGGTATTGGATTTTCCGCACTAGAGGAATTATCAAATTTAACGACACCCATACTGATAAGCCTTTCAATCAATTTTTTAAAGCCAATGCAATTTTCTATGGAATGCCCTGTATTTCCCGCATGATATTCACATTGTGCATTCGCATCGTGCCATCTAGGTACGGAGGCTGTGGAGGTTTTGTGTAGAGAGGGGCAATAATGTGCGCGTTGAATAAGCTTTGATACAGCTCTTTATACGACATCAGAATTGGCGTGAACTGAAGGTTCTCAGTGCCTTGTTTCACATAAGATTCTTGTCTTGATGAACCTTGTTGACTAGCGACCCCTTTACCTGAATGACTTACTAACCTTGAGTAACCTGTGTTGTTCACCTCATTTTCTCTTCTCCTTGGGGTTGACCTCTTATTACTCTCTTCTGCCTCAATTTTTCTGGCTCTTATAGCATTCTCAATCATTTCACCATTCATAACTATGTCAGAAAAGCTTTTTGTTGCGCTTCCTAACATATGCGTAATGAACGGGGCCTTCAGTGTATTGATGAAGAGCATTGTCGTCTCTTTCTCCAAGAGGGGTGGCTGAACTTGGACTGCAACCTCCCTCCACCTCTGTGCATACTGCTTAAAACTTTCGCTCGATTTCTTTTCCAAATTTTGCAAGGTGATTCTATCGGGAACTATATCTGTTACATGACCGTATTGTTTCATAAATGTCTGTGCTAGGTCCCTCCATGAACCAATCTCGGTACGGCTCAACTGATTGTACCATTTCGACGCTGCTCCAATGAGGCTATCCTGAAAACAATGTATTAATAGCTGATCATTGTTAATATACCCAGTCATTCTCCTACAGAACATAGTGATATGGGCTTCGGGGCAGCTAGTCCCACTATATTTCTCGAATTCAGGCATCTTAAACTTGTGAGGGAGTACTAAGTCTGGAACCAAGCTCAGATCTTTCGCATCGATTCCATGGTGACTATCGGCGCTTTCCAGGGCTTTGAATTTTTTCTCCAACCATTTACACCTATCCTCCCATTGTTTTGACAGTTCGACGTTTGCCTTCTCTTTTTCAGCCATTTCATCGAAATCAGGAATAACAAGATTCACTCGGTTATCTCTAGGATTAGAACCTAATCCAGCCTCGGTCTGAATCTACGCATGCGGAGGCGTAAAGCCTAGAGGATAGATAGGCCTATCCTTGTCTTTTCCTTCATCATTAACCATAAGATCTTTCCCCTTATTTACACATTTAGTCAGTAGGTGAGTCAATTTAGTCATCGCATCCTTTTGAGCCTTAATCAAGTTATCCGTCATGTCTTCTTGAATTTTATCTAGCCGCTCTTGCATTTGTACTTGTAACCGCTCTTGAATATCCTTCTGCATTTGCTCCAATTTCTCTTATCTTTGATCAATTTCCTTAGTTTTGCGACGAGTACCGTAAGGATGTTTGGTTGGTAGGTTTTCCAGATTAGCTGAAATAAATTGACTCAATTAGACTCTTTCAATGGATTTTAATGCATGTAATGCAGATGCATAAAATGAATGCCTAAAGAGACGTTGATTCTGATTCAATTACATTTAGAAAACTTTTCTAGAAGATAATTTTCTTTACATAAAACGGATACATGTACGGCCTCACCCTCATATTCCAAGAAACAACATCGATCCTTTTCTTCAGGCGCATGTTTGAGATAATCTTACCAATTTCCAATAGTTGCTGCTGCTAGCACCTTTTCTTGATCTTGGTCGCGATCCATCACCTGCGCATCTTCATAAGGCTCGTCAGCTTCTTTAAGGGAGTTGAAACGTCGAAGGCTCTTAGACAATCGCCTTGAATCCTCAGGCTACGAAGCAAGGTCACGAACTCTTCCATGTGTTTTTCAGAATATATTAAGGTAGCCTTATTGTTTTCCACTTTATCAAGGAATCCGTATTCCATGACAAGCTTTCTAATTTAGTAATCGGATTTGAATCAATATCTCTTTCCTAAGATGCAAATGCAATGCAATCACAATCAAAACACAACAAAAGAGGTTAGTACAAAATAGAAGTAAACAAGGAAAACAGAAAGTACCTAATCAGGTAACCACTAGGGATTTGGAGTGGCTCTACCTAGGTTAAGTTCCTAAGCCCACTATATGAGGTTTGGTTCTAAAGTCAAGGGACTCGAACCAGTAGATTCCTCGATCCTCACCCATTATAGACTCATACAGACCGAGTTTGGTTCAGGGGAATACATTTACCTATGGCTGCACGGAGATGAAAATCTTACAAAGACATAGGTACGGATGTATTTCGAAAGTGATCCACTATCCTGCACGGAGGTGAAAACCTCACGAAGGAGTAGCTTCTCACTCCCACTTAGAAGGGTAAGACTAAACAGTCTTATACAAAATGATGCCAAAATATACAACTTAATTTACAATAATCATGCAAACAAGTGCAAAGAAAAGATCATAATTTTTCAAATCAATTTTCGATAATAAGACAGAAAATAATCAATTTTACGGCTTGACTCTCTAAAGTCCCCAGCAGAGTCGCCAAGCTGTCGAAACCATTTTTTTGAAAAAAACGGGTATCGATTTTGAAAATGGAAATGAGGAGTCGCCACCGATCCTTTATTGAGGTGTGATTGGCTCACCTTGAAAATGATTTTGGTCTTCGAAATTTGAGCAAACAGGTTTGGGAGTCGGTTACGCACGAGGAAGGGTCAGCACCCTCGTAACACCCAAAATTGGTACCGAATCGATTGTTTAATGTCTTAATATCGAAAATTTGAAAAGATTTTAAAATACGATCCTTTGAAAAGAAAACTTGAGTAAGATGAATTGGACAATGAGATTCACTTATTTCAAAGAAATAAATCGTTACACTCAGTAAGTTAGAGTGCGAAATTTTAAATCCTCAAAATTAAGTTTATCTCTTGACTTTTAAAACCTATGCATTTTGAGAAGGATATCTGATTATTTGGGTTAAATGAAAAAATGAAGACCCAGTAAGTTAGGGCTCGATTTCACGAAATTCCTAAATATCGAATATTGCCTTTATTTTCAAAATCCTCATATCGAGAAAATAACTTGTCAAATCCAATGCGTTAGGACACAACGTGTCGAATTCCCGAGAATGAGTTTTTATTTAAAATTTGTATGTTTTAAAAAAAATTCGATTATTTAGATTCGACGAAGAAAAATTGAAACCCAATACGTTAGAGGTCAATTCTCTCGAGGATTCCAAACTTCGAGTATTTTGAAGATTTTTGAATAAATTGGTTTTGACACTTAAACCATATTGAACGTAACTTTTTAAGCGAATAAAGCACGATGGAATTTCAAAGTACGATGCGAAGCAATAACTCGTAAGCCCAAAATATATACTAATGAACACGAGTAATTAATCAATACAAACAATTAATACAATGCATATAAGAGTAATAATCTCACATCATATATTACGTTAACATTCAAAGGCTAATGATTTAAACGTCAATCAAAGCACCCAACAAATTAACACATATGAAATTGTACAAGTTTTTTAATAATTTAAGAAATGTGAAAGAAGAGAAATCGTAATTAAGGGATTATTTGTATAAAAAAAATCTAACATGAATAATATGTATAAAGTTTAAAATAAACCAAGCATATAGTAAAATAGGGCTTTAAAAAAATAGATATAGAAAACAATTTAATAAGTAAAAAAAAAACAAATAGTACGTGAAAACGAGTTTTAAATAGCTAATATAAATCAATTTAAAACAAATAGTATAGGATAATTTTAAAATTAGTATATAAAGCAACTAAAAACAAAACAATATATAAAAAAAATCATTTACGAAACAGGTTGAAATAACATATAATGAGTTATATAATATATAAAAGAGGAATTTTAAAATAAACCAACTTAAAGATAATCGGATTTTGAAATAATATATATAAATCATTTAAACTAAATAACACCTATGTATATATATATTTATTTTAGAATAAGTGCTATATACAATAATTTAAAAATATGTAAGTAAAATAATAGAAAAATAGAAAATAAACGATTTAAAAATATATATATATGTTAAAATAATCAAAATAAAGGTTAAGAATTAAATTGAAACTACAGCCAAAATACGGGGTACAAATACTAAATAAAGGAAGGATTAATTTTAAACACACAGATTCAGGTATTCAAAACCAAATAGTGAAAACGACATCGTTTTACTGCGGACTCAAATGAAACTGAAGTCAAATACACAGTACGAATTAAAAAAAGAAAAAGAACCGAATCGCAACAACAACCAAACACATAGGGACTTATAGCGCAAATAGACCATTGAGCCAAAAACGCACGGATCCTTCCCTTGGGTCGGGTCACCGCTTCGGCATAGGCCATGAAACGGCGTCGTTTCCTTTTTGTTATTTAAAACAAAAATTTCCTTCAAAATCATTTCTGCTTCAGTTCCTTAAAAAAACAAAAAAAAAGGAATCTGTTAGGGTTTTAACCCTAACCCTTTGAGCGCCGCCGACAACCAGGCCACACCAGGGCCTCCGATCTTTGCCCGATCTCCGATTGCGACGGAGTGGGCAAAGCCAGGTACGCCGCTTCTCCTTTAACCCCTTTTCGTTATATCTATATGCATGCAACAAAAAAATGACAGGATCACTTGCTAGGAAGCAGATACCGAGAGAAAAACGAAAAAATGAACCACCTTTTTGAGAAAAAAGAATCAATCGATCTTAATCTCTGTTTTTTTTTTTCATTTTAATATGTCTTTTTTGTGTATTTGATACAATATCTGCGTGGGTTTTTTTTTGTTTACAGTCTAATCTTGGCTTTCTTATAGCCTCCTCTTTACAGAGGAAAAAGAAAATAAAAGAAAAGAAAAAAAATTCCGTCCTTGTCCTTCTGTCCTTTTCTTTTGCTCTCGTGAGTTTGTCGTGTTTGCAGGTACAGCCAGCTAGAGTGTACGGAGATGCGCGTGTGGAGCGGCTCGGAGGTGTGGTACATATGGTGGTGCACGCACGAGGGCAGAGCCTGTGTTCGATTGCGGCGCAACACCTGCTAGGGTTTTCTGTTTGTGATTTTTTTGCTTTGGGCTTCAATGTAATTGGGTCGAGGTATTTGAGCCATCATAATTGGGCTATTTTTGGACTGTTATTTTGTTGTAATCTGGACATTTGGACTTTTAATTTTTGATTTGGTTTATTTATTTATTTTTTTCTGAAACGTATGTGGGCCGGACAAATTTGGGTTACTACACTTATTATTAGTTTTTTTATTGATTTTATACATCAAGATAAAAAGACAAAAAAGACCCACTGGTTTTTTTAATCATTATTTAATTGAATTGGTACTTTACTAACTCAAATTCAACTAAAACTGTTAAAAATCAGGAGGAAAAATGTAACACCTCTAACCCGTATCCGTCATCGGATTAGGGTTACGATGCATTACTAAATAAGATACAACTTTCAACATGTCACAAAGCCATACAAGAAAGTGTACCGTAAAATATTAAGTAAGAATTATGTATTATCACACCGATTCGATAAAAATCCCTGATGTAATTAAAATCCTTACGTTCAGCTGTTCACATCAATGTATATTCACACCTTGCCAATTACCATGTACTCAATTCGACTAACCTATTTAAGCTCGTTTAAAAGACAAATATGCATCATTATAAAAGACCCAAGCTTGCGCTTGAACTCCTAATGAGCCATTTCCAAATAACCATATTTCAATATCATTACCAGGCTAAGAAATACATGTTCGGTCATTATAACACATTGCCTATAACATTTTTATACTTTATTGACATTCATCAATTCGCATACTTATCAATTTAAATATGAACATCAAGCCGAATCATATATTCACATATATTTTAAATCAAACATATTTTAAATGCACCACATGATCTTACGATATTTCTGAATACCTAATTATTACATAGCATAATTAAAATTCAATTAACATGTCAAAACTCATAATTAAATATCACCTTAATATTCAACTCATGTCTCAAGATCTTAATAACTAACTTAAACAAAAAAAATTGTCATATACGTATAACTTTAATATTTCATTCGGTTGCAAGCTCAATTCATGCTCCAATATAATCAATTTTAAATATAAAAATTATACACATCAAATATCCATTTAAAAATCACATAAACTCAACTTAAACAAAATGATCATGGATAACTCATTTTTTTTAAAGAAAACAAACTGAACCTGTATAACCAAGTTACACCCAAACATATTATCAATACAACTCAAATCAAATTATCCTACACTTCCAAAATTTATAAACATTCAACTCAATTAATTACCAATTCCATACATTCCACGGATATTATATATATATATTTATATATCATATCATTCACCATATTATCAACAAAACATAGCTACCATATATTACATATAAATAAGCCATAGCCCAAATTATAAAATTAAACACTTAATCAAGAACCCATAAATCAAAAACCAAAACAAATACTAATGATTAAAGACAAGCCATTTTTCGCATGGCTATATACATACAAGTCCCAAAATCAATTATTTCATCCAGACTATACATGCCATAATCTCAAATTTTAACTTAGTAAAATACCGAAGAAAACAGTCGATAGTGTGATGGGCTTGCTGATGATCCCCGAGCTCGTAACACGACTCCAAAATCTATAAAACCGAGGTAAACAAAAACACACATAATAAGCTATTAAAGCTTAGTAAGTCTTAAGAAGAAATTCAAATATATATTTATATATTAATACTTATTCCATCATTAAGTTAAAATAAACCAAAGGTCCTAATATTTTGTATCATATAACGCTTTAATAAAATCACATTAAATTTTCATATAAACAAACCATATGGCCAAATACACATAAATATTTAGCAAAGCCAAATATTCAATAAATCATTATGCCAAATTATGTTTATACTCAAATGGTTAACTCATACTCTATATTTCATTTGAAACTATTATCAAATTAAAAATAATCAACTTACCTTAACACAAATTAAGCAAATGGCTAACATATACCTGAATAATTTAGCTTTCTTAACACCTTTATTTGCTTTTACTATTGCTCACATAAGATTTATAGAACATAGAGCCTTGCATAAAACACCGGCATAAAGCCTGCTAGGCACAAAGCCTGGTACATTTCACCAGCATAAAGCCTGCTAGACATCAAGTCTGAATTAATTCACCGGCATCAAGCCTGCTAGGCATTAGGCCTGAAAATCTCAGATACAAAGATGATCTTTCGTATAATTTACAACATTAAAATTCAGTTCAAAGAATTTGTAACCTATATTCGAACCACACACATATGTATGTAAAATTCATACATTAAATTCAGCTCAATAACTTTAAATATATATATTCGAACCGTATGTGCATATATATATATTTCATAATATTAAGTTCAACTCAAAGAACTTGTATCATACATTCAACTTTATTTATATATTTCATAACTTTAAATTCAACTCAAGAAATTAAATCTTACATTCGAACTACATATCCATGTAAATTCTACTATTAGTTTCATATCATTGAACTTAAAGCATACTTTAGTTAATATACATGTAATTTATACCATTAATATTAACCTCCCAAAATCAAATTCTATGTTCGGCTTTCACATAGAAAAATCATCAAATTTTATTCAATTTATATACTTTTAGTTCCAGCTTACTAAATGTATGATAGATATATTAATATAAATTCCAAATTAATAACATTTAAATTGCTATTAGACTTACCTCGGATATCGACGGACACAGTCGACTACTCGACTACTTTTGACTTCCCCCGATCCAACTCCGTTTTCTTCGTTTCTCGATCTAAACATATTAAAAATTAACTCTTTTATTCAATAATTCATTTAGTTTAGTCCAAAAACACACAAATGGGTAAATTACTAATTTGCCCATGACATTTCACACTTTTTACAATTTAGTCTCTACTTCAAAAAAATATAAAATTAACAAACTTTCATTGTACCATAGCTTATCCGAATGTTCAATAAGCTCATGTAAGTCCATGCATGACATATATTTCACATTTTAGTCCCTCAATTTACACTTTTCTTAATTTCGTCCTTAATACACATTTTTATTAAAAATTACTAATTAAAACATGAAAAATCTAACAACATATATTTATTTTCTATCATCTAACAACAAAAACAACAAGCTTTCTTCAATGGCATATCACAAAATACACAACCAATTCAAAAATTCAAGCATGGGCTTTAAAGATAACTTAGCAACGATATCAAAAACGTAAAAATTATCAAAAATCAAAACAAAACTAACCTTGAATTAAGCTTGTAAATTGGCCGAACCTAGCTTATGTGTTTTTTTTTCTTTTTGTTTTCTTTAGTTTCGGTTCTAAGAGGATGAAGAATAATGAATTATATTTTGATATAATTTAACATATATTAACACATTACTAGTTTACTTATTTAACCTTTGTTTATAAAATTTATATACCTTATAATACAAGGTCATTCTTGACCAATACCACCCACTTACTTAATAGTGGGCTAATAACCTATTAAGGACTCCATATTAAAAAGGCATTAGCAATTTAACACTTTACACATTAACTAGCCTTTTTATTTTTTTTACGCGATCAAGTCCTTTTTCTTTAATTAAGCACTCAAACCATAATATTAATTCACGAAACTTTCACACATGCAAATTCACTCATAATAAACACCAAATAAAATACTAAAATATTTTTTTTCAGACTCGAATGTGTGGTCCCGAAACCACTATTCCGATTAGAGCCAAAACCGGGTTGTTACAAAAAATATGATTTGTTATTCTTTTATTAAAAAATAAAAATAATATGGAACCACAATTTTATACAATCATTTCTCTACGTATTTAACATATAGTAATATAGTATAGGTGACACTAAAAGAATAACAAAAATGTTATTGTCGACTTAAAAATGAAACGAAAATTGGAGTCGTCACCAATCTTTTATTGGGGTGTGATCGGCTCACCTTAAAGACAATTCTGGTCTACGAAATTTTGAGAAAATAGGTTCGGGATTCGGTTACGCACGAGGAAGGGTTAGCGCTCTCATAACGCCCAAAATTGGTACCGAATTGATTAATTAAGGTCTTAAGTCCAAATATCAAAAATCCGTGAAGAATTTAAAAAATACAATCCTCCCTTTTATTAATGTTCATTTCATAAAAGATGCTTGGATAAATTGAGGCGAATGCTAAAGGCCTTCTCATCTCAGAGAAATAAAATGTCACACCCAATACATTAGGACACGGCATTTTTAGTCCTCGAGAATAAGCTTGTCTTTTGACTTTCAAAACTCGTGTGGTGAAGTTTAAAAGGGATATCCAATTGCTTTAAGTCAGATGAAAAATCGAAGCCCAATACGTTAGGGCACAGTTTCTCAAAATTCCGAGCATTGAATATTGCCCTTATTATTTTTTGAAAAATTCTCGTCTCGAGGAATCAACATGTCATATCCAATACATTAGGACACAACGTATCAAATTCCCGAGAGTGGGATTTTTGTTTATATTTTGATTAAAGCATATTCTTGATTGTTTAGATTCAACGAGGAAAAATTGGAACCCAATACGTTAGGACTCAATCCTCTCGAAGGTCCCAAATTTCGAGTATCACGTTATCTTGAAAGTTTTTGAATAAATTGATTTTGATACTTAAATGATATTAAACGTAATCTTTTGAACAAATAAAAAAATGATTGAATAATAATGTACAATGCGAGATGATGATTCATAAACTAAAACGTATACTAATGAATGTCAAACAATCAATAAATATAAATAAACAATACAATATAACAATGGTAAGAATCTCATATTATATGTTGGTAAATATTAATATTTAAAGCTAAAGAATTAAAAGGAATATCAAGTAAATTAATACAAACAAGCTTTAAAATAAAATAAAAAAATGAATAGCATGCAAGGGCGGAAATTGAAAATTATTAATATACAATAAATCACATGCATAAAATTTTATCATAAACAATATATATATGAGTTTGAAATAGATTTAAAGGAAGACAAAAAGAAATACTATGTGAAATTATAATATTAAAATGAATTTTAAAGTAAATAAAAAATATATATGTAATATACCAAATAATATACATACATTAATCTAAATAAGTAACATATATATGAAATGAAAAGTTTAATAATAATACAAATAATAATATAATTAATAAATAATATTATTATTAAATTAATTGATAAAAAATACGAAAGGGATTAAATTGCAACTAAAACAAAATTACTGGGGAACAAACTTAAATAAAGCCAAATAAGGGCCAATGTGCAATGCGCGAATAACATGGGGGACTGAAATAGGAAATATTCCCATCCCTCCAAAATGCAGCATTTCAACCTAGGCCAAAATGAAACAAAAACAAAATGCAGGGCGAAAATAAAAAAAAGGCAAAACTGATTTGAACATGCCCCAAAAGAGAGAGGACCCAATGCGCAAATTTACCCTTTAGGCAAAACACGCGGATCCTTCCCTCGGGTCGGGTCACCGCGCGGGTCTCAGCCTTTAACGACGCCGTTTTGAAACCATTGCATTGGCGTCAAACGACGTTGTTTCTTATGTTGTTTATAAACTAAAAAAATAAACCCTAAAGTATCAGCAGCCCTCTTTTATTTTGAAAGAAAGCCTAAAACAGAGAAGCAACCCCCATGCGCCGCTTTAACATCGGAGTCCCCAACCATCTGGTTCCACTCGGAACCAACGAGGGATTCGACGGCGGGCTTAACCAGGTACGGGCTCTCCCTTTTTTATTTGTTTTTCTTTTTTAAAACTGTAACCAAAATGTAGAAAAAAGAAAAAAGAAAACAATTGAAAAAGAAATAGTCAGAAGAAAACTCCGATCACCTTTTTTGTATCTTTTTTTTATTGTGTGCGTAGAGGGACACCCTCAGTACATCCATGGGTTTTTATAACCCGAAAATAAAAAAATACAAATCTCTTTTCCTTTTTTTATGTTATTTGCCACTGTTTTAGTTTGTGTTCGCTGCAGGTACGGGCGTACGGAGGAGGACGTGGCATGTGCGGAGGAGATGCATGCGCAGAGGCGCAGCATGGGCGAGAGAGTCTTGGGTTCGACTGCGGCGTTGCTGGCTGCTGAAGGCTGCCCTAGGGTTTGGTTCTGTTTTTTCTGTAATGGGCTTAGGGTTAGGTGTATTGGGTTAGTGAGTTTGGGCTAGGGTTAAGGTTTATAAATTGGGCTTGAATTTTGGGTAATTTAGGTTTAGGCCTGCTATTGGACTTTAATAAATATTTTTTACTTAATTTTTATTAACTATATTGGGCCATCCAAAATTGGCTATTACATTATTTTATTTAAAAAAATAAAAATAATATGGAATCACAATTTTATACAATCTTTTCTCTACGTATTTAACATATAGTAATATAGTATAGGTGACACTAAAAGGCCATAAACTTCTCTTAATCACCTGAACAATTTGTCTCACTTCCTTCTCTAAACTGCCGTTAAACAGAGAAATCCATCACTGTGGCATGAACGACCATCCGGCCTCATGGCTGGTGCCACTCTCTTACCACCGGTCACTCTCCATGGCGTTTGGACTGATGCTCCATTCCTTCTTTATTGTTTGCTAGGATTTGGTATGAGTGTAAATAAACGATGAATTGTATGTGAACCGTTCGTATAACATTCGTTTATTAAGCTAAATAAACGAGTATGAACAAAATTTTTATATTCGTTTAATAAACGAACGAACGCGAATAGAGGTACGTTCGGTTCGTTTATGCTCACGAATAAGCTTGTTTATAAGCTCGTTTATTGACTCGTTTATTTATTAATGATATTTTTTTATAAAAATTCCATTAGTATATTAATAAAATTATTTTAAAAATCGTTTATTGTTCCATTAGTATATATTAATAAAATTATCTTAGCTTGTATTTTTTTCATTTATAATATAATCATTAGGATTTATATTTGACTATTTTTTATCTAAACAATATATGTGTGTATGTATTTATTGTTTGTTTGTTTATTATTTATTAACATTGTTTATGAACATGTTCGATTAAGTTAAATGAGCATGTTTGTGAATATTAAACAAACAAATATGAACACGCATAATTTTAAATAAACAATAATAAAAAAAATTTGAAATTCTTAATGAACACAAACTGATCACGAATAAACTTAAAAATAAACAAACGAATATGAAAAGAGGTTTGTTTGTTTAAGCTCAGTCCATTTACAATCGTAAGATTTAGTTGGGATGTCGGATTGGGTTGGTTCCACCTCGGTTGAAAGGAGGTGTAGCCACCTAAAGAAGCCTTTACGCTAGTCGTTAGCTTATTCTCTTTGACCACCACGCTCCTTATCATTTCTTCGGTAGGGCTTCGTCCATCTTTATAGCTTAACATTTATGATCTCTATGTTCTTTAATTTTCCCTGGTTGTGTACATTTTTTGTATGTTCTTGAAGTGCCGCCGACTTCTATTGCTGGGGTGTATGGTGCTTGTCTCTTTTTTGGTTTTTGTTTTTTAGTTAGGTTGAATTTGGATTAGCAGTGCATTTACCTTATATTAGTATAAAAATAGTGGTAGTGGTGAGATTAGATACTATAACGATACTATAACATAAGACTAAAAATAAGCTAAACGCACCGCACTGCCCATCTAAACCCACACTTAGTTGTTTTGGTGGAACTTCTTGATACAACATGACGATAAAAATAAACTTACAAAAAATTAACCAAAGGTTTCAAGGTGTGTATTCATATCACTTTCTTTAAAGTTTTATTCGCTCCCACCTATATTTTAAAATGCAAAAGGGTTACAAACAAATAAAACTTGAAAATATAATAAAACTCAATGATTGTCTATATTTTGCACTGATAAAAATAGTCTACTAAGTACTAAGTGTAGTCATTGGCGGATACAAGGAGGAGCAGGTGGGGGCCACTGCCCCCTAGCTTTTTAGAAATTTATATAGACCCCTTAAGATAAAATTTATTATATTAAACTCCCTAAAAATTTAAATTTTGCTCTCCAATCCCCAAAAAAATATCAACCCCTTTTAAATTTTAAAAAATATATAAATATATATTTATCTATTATAAAATAACTTTTTTCGAAGTTTCAAAATTTTAAAACTTTCAAAGGAAGGTACGATAAAATAAACAAATAATCAATTTTTAAAAAATATATAACAACTAAAGAAAAATCTTACCCATAAACCTAGAACAAACTAAAAAAAGAAAAGAAAAAGAGTAGTAGTGGAAGAAAGCAATTAACAAATTATAAGTTTGCCCCCTTGAGTCGTATTTCTGGATCTGCCACTGAGTGTAGCGTAGCAACAGTATCAAGTTCTATAAAAAAAAATTTTACATTAATTTTTTTATAGAACAATCTTTGAATATTAAGAGATGGAAGGAGAATAAATAAAATTTTGTGTATGAATTTTTTGTGTGTCATGCAAATGAAGTTCCACACCTATTAAATAGGAGTTTTGAGATATAACTATTCAATAGGTATCTTTTAAATAAACATTTTTCTAAATAGATATAATCACTCAATCAAGTGACATAACTTTTAATATTAAGATACAACTTATCACCATGAAATGTGATAATTTTTTTATTAATAATCAAGTGATATAATTTTTGCATCACCTGTAATATTTTAATTATAACTATTAAAACGTTATAAACATTTTGAAAATGTTCCAACAATTCATGCTTCTGTCACATGTATTGGTTTCAATCTTCAAGTGGGAGCAAGAGAGAATAACACAATAGAGAGTAGAGGTGAGCAAAATCTGATTTGATTCGAAAAACTCGATAAAATTTTTAAATTTTGAATTAAATAGTTCGAGTTATTTGAGTTAATCAAGTTATTTGAATCAACTCGAATAAAAAATTTAGTTTTTTGGTTTAACTCGAATATGAATTGCACAATTTGAGTTATTCGAAAATCCAAATAAGAAAAGGTAAAACTATGTCATTTTAATAAATGTTTACCTTTTCTAAAGTTAAAAGGCAAAACTACATTGTTTTGATAAATGTTTACTTGTTAAGTTAAAAGGAAAAACCATTATATTGTTTATGTAGTTAAATAATTTTATACTTCCTTTACTAGTTAAATAATCGGTTCATGTAAACGCAACATTGAGTATAAATAATATGATTCGTTAGCTCAACTCGACTTGACTGGAAATTTTTTTATTTGATTCGATCCGATTCGAAAAAAAATTCAAATTGAGTTTGGTTGCTAAAATAGGATTCATCAACTCGACTAACTCAAAATTTTTTGACTCAATTCGACTCGACTCTGTTGGAACATTGGCAGCATGCTTCAACAGATTTGCAAGCAGAATCAATGAAGAATCGAAGCAAAAAGAGAACAAACAAAGCAGCAAAAATTTGTAACTGATCAAATCTTGTATTTCATTCAAATTTTGAAATATAAAAGAGTTACAAAAATAGCTTGACAGTTACCTAATATGTTTAACTGCTCCAACTAATACAAGTCAAAGCAATAGCTAAAATTATGCTCAAAAGTAGCTGACCAATCAGCTATTACATCAAAGATCATTTCACTAACTTAATCTTACTAACTTTGTAAGTAAGTTAAGATTGAACTAAACTAAATTACAAAAGAACAAAACATCCAAAGTTGATTGCTTCATTCGGTCCAGCTTCAATCTTGCGCACCAAGCAATGCTGCTGAGCTTGATGGCCAACCATGCTGCTGGTTTCATGTTGCAATGCAGTCCATCTTTTAACACTCCTCCTTGGACTGTATGCAACACATACAAATTGCACTTCTCAATGTCTCAAATCGAGCAGCTCCTAAGGGCTTGGTTAATATGTCAGCCAATTGTGCCCCTGAGCTACAATGAACAAGGCTAACTTCCCTTGTTTGCTCAGCCTCTCGAACAAAATGCAATTTTATCTTAAAGTGCTTAGTCTTACCATGAAACATAGGGTTCTTAGCTATAGAAAATGTTGATTGATTGTCCACCCAAATCTCAGTTGCTTCAGCTTGAGTTTCATTAAGGTCTTGAAGGAGTTTTCTGAGCCAAATGGCCTGATTGACAGCTGCTGCTGCAATGTACTCTACTTCAGCTGTGGATTGAGCAACAGTCTGTTGCTTCTTTGAACTCCAACAAAACATACCCGATCCAAGTGTGAAGAAGTATCCAGAAGTACTCTTCATGTCATCAAGGGATCTTGCCCAGTCACTATCTGAGTATCCTTCAAGTCTCAGCTCTTTTCCACTTTCAAACATTACACCAAAGTTTGCAGTCCCTTTGATGTATCTAAGGACCCTCTTTGCAGCCTTTAAATGAGCCTCATTACAGCAGTGCATGAACCTTGATAGCAAACTGACAACAAACATGATGTCTGGCCTAGTTGCTGTTAGATACAACAGGCAACCTACTAGACTTCGATAGTGCCTCTCATCAACTCTTTCCTGATCACCACTACTAGTCAATTTTTCACCTTGAGCTACTGGTGTGCTGACTGTTTTACAGTTTTGCATGCAAAATTTACCTAGAATCTTCAAGGCAAATGTGTGTTGGCTGATGAAGATGCCTCGATCAGACTGGTGCACTTCCATACCAAGGAAGTATGTCATGATCCCCAAGTCAGTCATCTCGAACACTTGCTGCATTTGAACCTTGAACTCATTAATGAGCTCAACTTTGCTCCCTGTCACTAATAGATCATTCACATACAAGGAAACAATCTGCAAGGTCTCATGTTCTGACTTCTTAACATAAAGGGTAGGTTTACTAGGACTTTTTACAAATCCAAGCTTAAACAAGTAAGTATCAACCCTGTCATACCAGGCCCTTGGTGCCTGCTTCAGACCATAAATGGCCTTTCTTAGTCTGTACACATTGTCTTCATGTCCAACTATCTTAAAACCATCTGGTTGCTCGATGAAGATCTCCTCATTGAGAAAACCATTCAGAAATGCTGATTTCACATTCAATTGGTGAACCCTCCAATGTTTCTGAGCTGCTAAGGCAAATAAGAGCTTGATTGTGTCCAGTCTTGCTACTGGAGCAAATGTCTCCAAGAAGTCAACTCCATATTGCTGACTGTAGCCCTTCACCACAAGCCTGGCCTTGTACTTGTTCAAAGAGCCATCAGCATTGTATTTGGCTCTATACACCCACTTAACACCTATGACCTTCTTGTGTTCTGGTCTGTTCACCAATTCCCATGTATAGTTCTTGTTAATCATTTCCAACTCAGCTTCCATGGCTTTCATCCAGTTCCCATCTTTGGCAGCCCCCTCAAAATCTGTAGGCTCAATTACAACAACACTACACCTTTGATAAACATCAACTAACGTCCTGGTGCCCCTCACTGGTGTATCATCAACAACATTTTCATTTGGTCCTTCTTCTGTAGGGTCAATAACCAAGTCCAACTGATTCATTTCAGACATGTCTGCTTCAGCACCATTCCAGTTCCACACCTTTTCCTCATCAAACTTCGCATCTCTGTTGATTAAGACCTTCTTTACTGAAGGATCATACACTCTATAACCCTTCTTGTTACTGCTATAGCCAACAAAGATTCCTGGAATAGCTCTGCTCTCGAGCTTGGTTCTCTTCTCCACTGGAACATGAACATAGCACACACAGTCAAACACTTTCAAGTGTGTTACAACTAGTTTGACTCCATGCCAAGCCTCAAAAGGTGTTTTATCCTTGACTGCTCGAGTTGGAAACCTATTGAGCAGGTATACTGAGGTGTTGACTGCCTCAGCCCAAAACTGACTTGGAAGCTTGCTTTGGAACAACAGACATCTGGCCATGTTTAGTACAGTTTTGTTTTTCCTTTCACAAACTCCATTCTGTTGAGGAGTATAAACCGTTGTAAGCTTATAGTGAATCCCAGCACTATCACAAAGTTTTTGAAATTTATCAGACACATATTCTGAGCCATTATCAGTCCTCAAGGCTCTAATTTTGCAGCCAGATTGATTTTCAGCATATGCCTTGAATTTGCAGAAGGCCTCAAATACCTCTGACTTCTGCTTCAAGAAGTAAACCCAACATAGCCTTGTCAGATCATCTATAAACAGGACAAAATACTTGTTGTCACTGATTGAAGGTGTTCTCATAGGGCCACAAACATCAGAATGCACCAATTCAAGCTTATCTTGAGCTTTCCAAGCATTGTCAGCAGGAAAAAGCAATCTAGCCTGCTTACCAAGCTGACAAACCTCACAAACAGTCCCACTAGGTTCAATCTTAGACATGTTATCAACAAGATTTAGCCTCTGCAACAGATCAAGGGATCTGAGGTTAGCATAGCCTAATCTCCTATGCCATAAGTCAGTGCTATCAACAAGGCTGGTGTATGCCTTTCTTTCCACTTGACTAACATCCAGCATGAAGCATCTATCAGTCATAGAGACTGTAACTAACTCCTGACCATGCATATCTTGAACACTGCAGCAACAATTTTTAAAGACCAGGGCATAGCCCTTTTCCACTAATTGGCCTACACTAAGCAAATTCTGGTCTAAGTCAGGCACAAAGAGCACATCAGTGATTAGCTTGTTACTTGAACCAGTGCTGACCAACACATTGCCTTTGCCTTTAGCCTCAATTAGCTTCCCATCTCCAATTCTAATCTTCGAGTAGAAGTTTCTGTCTAGGCCTTTAAACAGCTTCTCATCAGCTGCCATATGGTGTGAGCAGCCACTGTCTAATAGCCAATCACTGCTGGCCTTTGTTATGCCAGCAAAACAAGATGCTGTGAACACATGCTCCTCCTGAGCTTGTAAATCCTCAGCAGATCGAGCCTGTTGCTGAGTAGCCTCCTTTGGCTTGCCCTTGCACACCTTCTCCACATGATCAAACTACTTACACTTCCTGCATTGGATGTCTGGCCTATACCAGCAATACTTTTCTGAGTGTGTTGTCTTCTTGCAGTGAGCACATGGTGGAAACACCCTTTTTGCTTCATCTCTTCCTGATTTAACTCTCCTATTGTGCCAAGGCTTTTTACCTTTCACAATCAAACTCGAGCCTTCACTGGCTCTTTCCTGGAAAGTAGCTTCAGGATTCTCTTCCTGCCTATTTGCCCTCCTTTGCTCAAGTGCATACAGGGAGCTTATCAGCTCCGACAATGAAATGGCTGATAAGTCCCTCGAGTCCTCAAGTGAAGAGATCTTTGACTCGAATTTTTCAGGGAGAGTTGTAATGACCTTTTCAACAACTCTGCTCTTTGTGAAGTCCACTCCAAGGAGCCTTATGCTGTTGACAATGGCCATTATTCTGTCTGAGTACTGCTTGATGGTCTCAGACTCCTTCATCCTCAAATTCTCAAAGTCTCTCCTGAGATTGATCACTTGCTGCTGCCTTGTTTTGTTAGTCCCCATGAACTCCTCCTTCAGCTTCTCCCATGCCTACTTTGTGAGTCACTTGCCATGATGCGAGTGAAAATCACATCAGACACTCCATTTTGCAGACAGGCCATAGCCTTATACTTCTTGGCTCGCTCGTCAACATGCTACCTCATTTGAGCAATGGTGGGATTGGCTCTCAATGGAGGTGGTTCAGCATCATTCTCGATTACACTACAGAGATCATGTGCCTGGAGGTATGTCTTCATTTTAACTATCCAGATGTGATAGTTTTCTCCAGTGAACACTGGTGGTGGTGGTGGAGTGAAACTCATTCTGCTTGTCTGAGTTCAAAGGCTTCGATCTTTACTGTTTTAAGCTTTTCTTTTGGTTTGAAAACAACATAATGACAAAGGCCCTTCAAAGACTCGGGCTCATGATACCATTTGTTGGAACATTGGCAGCATGCTTCAACATATTTGTAAGCAGAATCAATGAAGAATCGAAGCAAAAAGAGAACAAACAAAGCAGCAAAAACAAAACTTGAATGCACAACAAAAATTTGTAACTGATCAAATCATGTATTTCATTCAAATTTTGAAATATAAAGGAGTTACAAAAATAGCTTGACAGTTACCTAATATGTTTAACTGCTCCAACTAATACAAGTCAAAGCAATAGCTAAAATTATGCTCAAAAGTAGCTGACCAATCAGCTATTACATCAAAGATCATTTCACTAACTTAATCTTACTAACTTTGTAAGTAAGTTAAGATTGAACTAAACTAAATTACAAAAGAACAAAACATCCAAAGTTGATTGCTTCATTCGGTCTAGCTTCAATCTTGCGCACCAAGCAATGTTGTTGAGCTTGATGGCCAACCATGCTGTTGGTTTCATGTTGCAATGCAGTCCAGCTTTCAACAGACTCGATCGAATACTCACCTTAATAGAGAGAGCAAGTTTCAAACTAATGGTCACCGCCCACTCGTTCAGGTTCCGATATATCCCATGTTTTCATGGTTGAAACAAAGGCCTATTGAGAAAGACCTCCATTGGCTCTGGGGTTTTCGTTGTTTTTGCATGGTCATGTTTATGGCACTCATACCTGTTTGTCAGGTCGTGTTTAGGCCTGTGTGCCTCGACTTTTCTGTTCGATCTTTGGCTTGATGGGATGTTGTACTCAATGACCCTTGTAATGTTTCTAAGGTAGGAAGTGAATTCTCGAGCTATTCGTACGTTCAAACAAAAAAAAAATCAATCGACAGCTTGAACTGAATTCCCCACATTACATGCAACTTTAGTGCCAAACACATAACTAAATATATATTCCTCAATCATCATGTTGGAGTCTTGGCAAAGACAAAAGTCTTCATTTCAACTCTTTCAATCTCTTCGGATTGAATCTAGTCTATTTCTAATTTCCTGTTCTCTTGGACTAAACCTCACACTCTCTGCTCTTCCACATATTATTATAATATACTTGGCACCACCAACTTACAGAGGAACCAGGACAAGATGGAGGAACTATTAACTATTGATACATTTAGAATTCTATAAATAAAATAGAATGAGAATAAGCCTTCATTTCTTCAAAATTGTAGAATGTTTCTAATTAAACAGAATAGTAACTGCATGCACAAGGCATGCTTGGTAAAAGATTGTACTAAAGAATTTAACAAAGCCAAGTTCGGGCATGCTTTCCACTCCCACGCCTAAGCCTGATAATACAACCATCAGCCGAAATTGCTACTGTCATTACGCATTTGCCTTCCTTCCACTCTCCAACACTAACATTCTATACAACGTTGTCATTGCCGTCATCTCCGAAATAACCCGAACTATTACTACCACAGCTGCAAAACTTGCGACACTAATGTTTCATCTACCAAAATTGAATACCATTTTTTAAGATTTGGAAGATTTTATGCATCTAGATCCCTTTTCAAATTCCATGCAGGAGCTTTTGGATCAGATTCACTCATGATCTCACTTCCTTTATCTGCAATAATCAATGGATCAGATTCACTTTCTTTAACCTGCATTATTCAAGAATAAGGATATATATATATAGGTGGTCAGTGTATATACCAAGATATTAGGAAAGAAAAAGGATAGCGTATGACAGTTTAGCGATGAACTACCTGAGGCAATTGTGCTGATGATTCACTAGCCTTCTGCTGCTGGCTTTCAACAGTGCAATAATATGAGTATAGGACCATTCCAACTACAGCAATCAAGATCCCCATAATGTTACGCCAGCTAAATTGATCATGAAGTAGACCATAACCAAAGGCCAAAACAAGGCATGTTTTCAGGTGTCCTAGGACTTGGTAGGTGACCGGGGATGTCTTTCCAATCACCAGAAATGTACTAAAGTTGACAGTGACAGATATCAGGCAGGACAGAACAATGAAGAACTGCAACAAAGTTTCCACACGGAAACAATTAGAAGCATCAAAAGGGTGGAATTTGTCAAAAACGATTCCAATCTTACCAGCACTTGAGGGGTATACTTGAAAGCGAAAACATTCAGGTTAGTCAAAAGCCCATCCAAGAATGGACCAACGATGAACAAAGTTATAGACTGATAAGGGCAAGACTGGTAGAGAAGTTGTGTAGAAGATACTTTAAACTTCTTCTGAATGGTATTAGTCATCTAAGAAGAATGAGTCAAGGAGCTTTACCAACTTAAGAGAAACATGGAAACAAATGACAGAATAAAAATAAGATGAACTAGAAAAAGAAAAAAACACTCCAGCTAAGGATACGATTTGAGCTACACATGTCGTAATAACTGCCAGCAAAGAAAGGATAGAACCCAGGAGATTGAGCTGAAGATCAGTCACGGTTGCAATTCCAACACCTAGAAGAAGAATGGCCAATGAAAGCTGGATATTCCTACTGCAAATAGCATATAAATGTAAACTACAATTGTAAGCAACCAAGATTCTAAGAACATCTGAGACATACAAAAAAACAAGCATGCTCATCACTAACCTGAATTTCTTCCTAAAGAAAAGGGTCTCCAAAAGAACAGTGCAGGGGATAATTGCCAATTTTGTCATCTAAAATACAAAAAACAAAAATTCACAAATTGGTGCTCCTAATATGCTTGTAGAATAAAAAGAAAAAAGAAAAAGGGAAGAAGGGCTAAACTTTGAGCTGGATATACATAGCACTAAAACTTCCATATCCCAAGAAGCAGTAAGCACAAGATATCTTCAGTACGAATTATGTTGGGATTAGGCAAAAACTGGAAAATAGAACTTTACCTGGTAGAAACCAACAGAATTGAAACCCAAACTAAGATTCAAAAGCCCAATGGATATCCCATTCAAAATACCAAATCCCATGACAGCTGTGGCATCGAAAGGCTTGTGCTCAAACAAGTTCATCCATAAGGCCACATGAAGAGAACAAAACGTGACCAGGAGATGCCAACTTGTCAAAGTTGTGGCTGCGGAACCCAACCCATAAAATTAGTATAAATAATTCAACAAACAACAAGCAAGTAAAGATGAGAAATTCTAATGATGTGTTTCAAGTTAACCACATATGATTACAACAAACTATAACTCATATTATATTATAAGTTATCCACCAACTACCAAAAATCACTTGTCAAGGATGTTCGACCCTCCGGAGCAAATGGTAGACTTCTATTTGGGGAGCTCCTTTGGATGTAATATATGCGTGTGTGGTGCGAATACATTCCTATCGTGTGTAAGAGTACTAACCTCTAATTGTACAGTAACAATAAAAAATCACTCGTCACAAATGAAGCATGGATAGAAGCTAACTCATAATCATTTGAGTTCATTTGATTACATAATCGGGAAATTGTAGGATCACACCGACCTGATTAATTTGAGCACGTAACTGATCTTAGAAATAAAATACCTTATCAAATTATTTTCATATATACCCACACAGATTGTGATTCTAATCAATTACCATTACAATATTTATCTTGCACCTTATTTCTTCGGGTTGAAATTCATCAAAAAAACCATTTTTAGTTATTGTGATCGGATCGATTTGTTGACAGCATAATAAATCAAACAGGAAAGATATATATATATAACGACATTTTAAATCCAAAATTAAAAAAGGGGTGAATATGGAGGTATTCAATTCTAATGAAAAGCAATATAAGACATCGTGGAATCTATATATAAGAAGAAAAATGAATAGAGAAATCAATGAGGGGAGAATAAATTATGATGAAACTGACCAAATGTGAAACCAAGAGTGCTGATAAGAGCCTTATTGCATATAACAATGGAAACAGAGGAGACAACCGATAAACTCAAAGCACCAATTGTCCCCAGTTGGAACTTATGGTTTTCAGTCATTTTGGTTGAGAAATAAGCTATGTTCCGGAATTAGATCTGCTTAGTATAGTGGGGTATTTGGGTATTTGAATGGTGGAGCTACCTCATTGCCGCTTCGAATAGGCGAGAAGAAGTGATGAAAATTGGAAAAAAAAATAATATCTGCTTGTTTAAAGGAATAATAACAATACTAATTAGGAGAAATCATACAACAATCAAATCTTATATATAATATATCTATACTACAAGGCCCTAAAGCTTTCCTTACTCGACACTTGTTCATTTTCATTTTCTTTTACCTTCTAAATTTCAATTCTAATTTTTCTATATTTTTTTAATCATATAAGATTCGTTAATTTTTAGTTATTTGAGATTTAAAATATTGATGTGAATTTTTAAGAATTATTAACACTGTTAAAATTCTGTATTAAATTTAAGTTCATTATTATGTTATTTTGATGCATGAATTTTTAAAATATTTTTTAAAAAAATTTCAAACTGTCACACCAACAAACTTAACAAATGAATTTTAACAGTGTTAACAAATAAACTTATATTTTTTAACTCAAAAAATAAAGAGATTAAATGGCCGAAAATAAAAAATATGAAAACTAAATTTCAAATATATAAATAATATAAAAATTTAGAGCATATTACAACCTTTAAATTTTTACTCTATAATTAAGTAAAATAATAATAAATATTTAACCCTACTACAAACAATATTGTTATATATAAAAGAGAGAACCAAAGGACCTTCCTTCTGCTACCACGTGCCAAGCTCATTGCTTTTCTTTTTTCAATTTAAGAAAATGGTAAATATCAAATCTAATCCCTCTATATGCTTCTTATCTATAAGGTGAAGGTTTAAAGGACCTTTCTTCTCATGCTTCCTTTCTTCATCTTTTTTTCAAAGGTTAAATTTCACCCTTGATCCCACTAATATGCTTAAATTTAATATTTAATATATATTTTAATTTTTAATATAATTCAGTTCCTATATTTTTATCATATTATTAATTAGTCCAAATAGTTAATATCGTTAACTTTCTAGTTAAACATTATATAGTTATTTATAATCTGAATATCTTAAAACCCTTAGACACTGACACATGTCTTCCCATTTCTTTTAGGTTTACACAGGTGCTTACCTCTTTTTTTTTCTTTTTTTTTTTTGCAATTTTAGAAAAATAGTTAAATTTCAATTTTGGTCCCACTATTATGCCTAAATTTGAGATTTTGTTGCTACACTTTAATTTCTAGTAGAATAATGATATACAAAACTTGTGTAGAAATGACTCTATCAATGTCATCTATTTATAGGGAGAGATAGAACAATCTTGGTTGAATAAGGGTTACACAAATAATATTTACTTAATAGAAAATACTTTCTTAGTCTAACTAAAAAAAAGTGATGCACACCCTCGTAAATATTACTAGGGCTGTCGTTGCTCGCTTATTATATGATGGGGATTGGGTCTCGCATGTATTGGGTCAAATTATATGTGTTTCTTGAACTTTTGACACAATAATTTATAAATTAATCGAACCTAATATTTATTTTCTGTTTTCTAAAATAAATATTAATTAATTAACTAAATCAATTTCTTAATTAAATAATTTTTTCAACCCAATACTATTTTTGCTAAAGTCATGACAAGTTTACTGTAAAAGCATTTGAGGAAATATATTTAATTTTCATATTCAACGGATTAATGATGATTAATTAATTTACTTCTATTTTTGAACTTAAATTATTTAATTTTAATTAATTAAAAAATAATTCAAAAATATTAAATTAATTCTCAAATAATTTTTTTACTTAGTGAGAAAACACATTCATTTGTGAATGCGACTTATTTTTCTAACTTCATCACTTCTATTCATTTGGTTTTACTTGCAATTCATTTCTAGTTTCAACGAGCTACGAATGGACATATTGGACATATATAATTAGGGTTCAAATAATTTATAATTAAGTTACAACTTTTCGCTTATTAATTATAAATTTATTTAGTAGCGAAATCGTTATACTATAGTATCATAACTGAGCTCTCCCTAATTATAAACCATTATGAAAGCTACTTAATCAGTACTCGTCCAATGACCTTGTCATAAGCGCGTTACCCTTATAGGATATCATTAATCTTTTTGGGATAAATTTGTTCTCTCAATATGATCTTATTTTATTTCATGATAATCATTACATATTCCTTCATGAAAAGTCAATTACTATCAAATAGTAATCAAGTTATTTATCACAAATACACACGATTCGTGGCCACATTTACTTTATGATAAATGCTAAAAGTAACATATTTTAACCTTAATATTAATGTGTTTTTGGGTGATTATTCGATGTTAATTGTGAGGTTTATACTCCTAATCATTTAAATTCGATGTTAACATGTTTTGTATGCTTAATAAAGTACTTGGGAGCAAAAAGAATGAAAAATGAGCGAAAATCAGAGCGTTGGAGCAGGCTACATGAGCCGCACGAGCTGAACCATTCCACATGGCTAGACCACACGGCCGTGTGATAGGCCATGTTGTTTTCACGCGATCGTATACTGAACTGCGAAAAATCGTGATTTTTAGGTTTTTCGTGTAACACCCTTATACTCAGTTCGACCCAAGAAACCTGATATAGGGATATTACATTTGGTGCCAAAGTGATTTTGGCTAATCACTAATATATTTGAACATTAAAAAAAATTTTAAGTTTTCATAACTTATATTTTTGTCCCTACTACTTGGAACACACTTGATCTTCCTAAGTACGTATCATTCTATTCAAAATTTGAAAACATACCCTCTTGGCACTTGGAGATGTGATGAGATGGATGCTCATAACCTCAATTACAACTCTTCAAAATCACTGTACCTAATCTGCGCACGGAAAACAAAACCGTACGCTGAGTAAAAACTCAGTGGTATTTCTATAATCTGAATATTTAAAGGCAAAATAATATAATAGGCACAATTAAATTATAAGGACATATTAATGTCTAGTATCATGACTATCATTATTTTTTTATTAAACAATATCCTAAGTCACACAATTGCTATATAAATGGTTATTCACATATCAAACCATATTTATTCATACAATGGCATTAGTCATGCAATACTCAATTTGTGAATACATCATTATATACCAAACTCAATTTTCATCACTTGCTATATAATAGCTTTCCATAATTTGTTCACATATCAATTAAACAATGGCCCTATTCATTCTATATTCAATTCATAAGTATATAACTCATATATTCCATGTATTTGCAACATATTTCATAATCTATTTTCAATTCACCATTTCACTTCCATTCATCATAACATTCCATTTCAAGACCAATTATAAAACTTTATTATTCATTTACCCCTATTAACACAACTCGGGCTCGGACTCAAATAGATACACGGATCCAACCAAAACACACTAGTTTGGCACCCAGTGCCTCATCGGATAATTCAAAGTAAGAATTTGACACCTAGTGTCTCATCGGCTAAACCGAAGTAAATTAACACCCAATGCCTCAACGAATTAATCCGAAGTAGTAAATTGACATCCAGTGTCTCATCGACTCGAATTCAAAGAAATCCCTGAACTCTTCCAATCCTTGAACTCTTCTAATCCTATGTGTAACACCCCCAACCCTTATCCCTCGCCGGAACCAGGTTACGGAGCATTACTGGAGATTACGGATCAAACAGACATAAATCTCAAACATTTTATATCATCAAAACAAGTCATCAAAGCATCATTTTAATCCAAATTGTAAACTCTCCAAAATAGATTTTATAACTTCATTTACAATCAAACCACAAAATAACTAATATTTAGACACTCTAGGTACATACCGACACAAAAAAATAAACATCACCATATTTGAGTTCGGGATCGTTGTTGATTGCTGAATCAACGATCAAACTTAAGTACTTAACCTGCGCACAGAAAACAAAACCTTAAGCTGAGTAAAAACTCAGTGGCATTTCTATAATTTAAATATTAAAAAAAACAAAACAATAAAATATGTATAATAAAATGTTAAGCACAATTGAACATTTAAAATCACACAATACTCGATTTTCATCACTTGCTTTATATAATACCTTTCCATAATTTATTCACATATCATTTAAACAATGACACTGTCCATTCCACAATCAATTTATGAGTATATAACTCGTGTATTCCATGTATTTACAACATATTTTACATCCTATTTTCAGTTTACTATCTCATATTCTTATTCTTAGCCCAAAGTAGATTTTATAGAACACATAGGATATACGGAACAAATACAGAGGTGCATTGTTATGCACTAATGAATAGAGAGCACTGAAGTGCTATACAGAGAGCACAGATGTGCTAAACAGAGAGCACTGACATGCTAGTAATCAGAGAGCACTAACGTGCTAATAATCAGAGAGCACCAACGTGCTAATAATCAGAGAGCGCGCTAAAGTTCCTTAATGGCATGCCACTAATATCCCAGTAGTTCTAAATTCCATCTACTTGGGCATTAAGGCTGAATTTTATACATATAAAAAATAATCCAATTATCATATTTGCACAATTTCACATTTACACATATATATTCATAATATATATTCCAATTTAATTCAACCAATATAATTTCATCACATACCAAAACAATCCATTTCAATTGTAAAACACAATAATTCTCACCTCAATCACTTACCATAACATTTAATCAAAATACAACAATTAATAATTAGATTCGGATTATAGAAATACAAACCAGAAATTCCGAGCTATTCCTCATCGACTATATTTTTCCTCTTTTTATCGAGAATTCTGATACGACGCTAGCTACGGAATTAAAATAATTAAAAACCATCAATACAACACCATTCAATCTCACATTAAATATTTCAATTTTTACTCAATATTTTCCTAAATTCCAATTTAGTCCCTGAACCGAGACTAACTTTTATTCTCAAAACTAATTTCATATTTTCATTCCATTCCCACTTTAAACTAATTTAACTCTCTAATTTCACCATAAATCCTTAATTTTGAAATTCTCTCAATTTAGTCCCTACTATTCAAAACTTATGTTTTATTTTACAAATAAACCATTTACTAACTTCTAACTTGAAATTCAATCAATTTAACCCCTAATTCATCAATTAATTCAGCATGAACAACATCTAAAAATTTACTAACTTTCAAATTTTCAACTTAAATCAAGTAGTATTTTGTTCTAGGATTCCAAAAACTCAAAAAGTATAAGAAAATGAATTAAATTGACTTACCAAATTATGTTTGAACCTCAAAAACCCCAATTCACCTTTTTTTTCTTTTCTTTCTCCTTTCTCCTTCTCTGTTTTTTTTTCAATTCTTTTTCTACTCTCTTTTTCTATCTTTTATTTCTTTTATAATATAATATAATATAATATAATATAATATAATATTTATACTTAACTTTTAAGTAATATAATAATAATATATTTTAATTTTAGATTTTTTTAAATCTACTTATGCCGCCTCAACTTTAGAAAAATATATAATTACCTATTTGGTCCTTTTAACTTTTCTTAAATATTTGATTAAACTTTTATCTCTATTGCAATTTAATCCTTTTTAATCAATTAACCATCGAAACGTTAAAATTTCTTAACGAAACTTTAATACTACCCTAATGACATTCCGTAAATATTTATAAAAATATTTACGGCTCAGTTTATAATATCGAGGTCTCGATATCTCATTTTTTACCCAATTTACCTAATAATTTCTTTTAAATCACAAAATTCACTAATTCAAAAATATTTCTAAAATCACGCTTAACTTATAATTATTAATTAATAAATTTTTCTAACTTTTTCATCGAATTTAGTGATCTCAAATCATTGTTCTAACACTACTGAAAATTGGGCTGTTACACTATGGCATGCCATCTATATCCGACTCAGTCTGATACAATTAATAGTGTTTAACTTCACATTTCAGATATAATCAATATCTAATACTGATTTTTCATACAATCACATAATTACACATATAATCATTTCAATTCAAAAATCAATCCAATCAATATATATATCATCAATTCAATTAATTCAATCAATTATCAAAATATCAATTATTTACCTCAACACTTACCATATACATTAATTAAAAATTACAACAATTAATAACTAGTTTTGGATTATAAAAATATAAAACCGAAATTTCGAGCTATTCATCGTTGACTTTATCTTTTCCCTTTTTAGTCGAGGATTTCGGTACGACATTAGCAATTGAACTTGGAAACTTTGAAACCCTTGGCCGTGGCTTCCTTCTTTCTCTTTTTCTTTTTCTTTTTCTTTTTGTTTCTTTTTCTTTCTATTTCGTTTAACCTTCTGTCTTTCTTTTTTTTCTTTTATTTTTTATATTTACTTATTATAATATATAATATAATATATATACTTAATAATTAAGATATAATATTATAATACTATAATATATATTTTTAAGTTTTATAAATATATATCTTATGCGGCCTCATTTAGAAGCAATGGCATAATTGCTTATTTAGTCCCTGTAATTTTTCTTTAATCTATAATTCAACTTTCACTCTTTATGCAATTTAGTTCTTATACCTAATTACTCTTAATTCATGCAAATTCACCTAAGCAAAACCTAATTAACCACACAACTAGCTTCGTAAATATTTTTAATAAATATTTACGAGTTTGATTTACGAAAACGAAGTCCCAAAAATACACTTTTCGACACCCGTGACTATCGAGTCATTACATTTCGGGCATTCTAAGACGTATAAATGACAAAAATAAGAAGATGGAAGAAAATCGTCCGAGAATACTCGAGAAAACAACTCAAAAAATACCATTGAAGTCGACTCTGAAATAGATTTCCGTTAAAATTAAAGATTCTCAGTTGATTTCTTAGGAAGTTATTATGAGTTTCTTTAGTTCTTTCGATTATACTATGTATTGGATGCTTTAATTTTCAAGCATGAACTAATTTCTAAATACCTATGGGAGATAAACCCTATGATGGATTCTGTCGTTTGATTTATATTTTTACGCAAAAAATACTTAGTTTCTTGTTCTCAATTATGTGTGCTTAATTCTTGATTTAATATTTCTAGAGTATTGGTCCATGTTTGATGTACTTAATTTGGAGGTTGAATAAACATTGTTTAAGAGTATATCTTATGTAATTAAGTATACCTGCATGCAATACTAGAAATAGGACAATATAAATCTACTGGATTAGAGTCAAATCTAATAGGAGAGTCCATAGCACGAGTTAATATGATAATAGGGGCTTAAATTAGAAAAAAAATTCAATTAATCAACTTAGAATCAATTATTCTTATACTCGAAAGAGATATTAGCATAATTTACATAAATATATGTTCATAAAATAAATTAAAACAAATATAAAAATAGAATCAACAGAAATGGAAGTGACTCATCCAAACCAAAAATGCTTCCAAGTGTGATGTGTTTGCAAAGTTGATATGGGACATTTTAAGGTATTTTATAATATTACTTGGACAAAGACTGGGAATACTGATATGAAGGATGGAAATGGATAGAAGGGGCAAATGGATGTGAAAAGAAAGCATCCATGAGGTTGGGGGTATTGACCAGGAGGCAAGAGACGACAATTATTATTGTGTCAACTTTGAAACTTGTACTAACCATTTAGCTGTGAGGAAGCAATAAATGTCAGGCCCCTCCCCTCTTCACTTCTGTCCTTCATGGATCTAAATTGTGGACTGGATTCAACCGTGACTTCCTTCAGCTTTCAATAATGTCATGCTCACCCATAATTTCTCATTATCAACATTTTTTTTAATTTCAATAATATTATTAATAATGGTTTTTTTACTGTGTTGTGTTATTTAAAATTTATGTTATAATAAATATTTGTAACTTACAATGCATTTTTAAGGAATATTTCAAAATTAGTGACTATTATGGGAGTCCTTGTAAAGGAGACTATTAAAAGCATTCCGTAAAATATATTTAAAAGTGTTATTATAAAAAAGGGAACCGAGAAAGGAAAAAAGAGAGGAATCTAGTGCCATAAGTGTCATAGAGTGATGATGATCCCACCAACAACTTTGGGTCGGATGAAGATCATCTTAATAACTATGTGACATTCACAACAAATGCTAGGAAACAAAATCATGCTAGGAAAATGGGAACAAGTGTGTGATGTGAATGCTAAACTATTAAAATAAAATGCTAACCTGATGAATTAAGTTGAATCCAAAGAATTATTATTTAAAAGAAGAATTAATCAACCTGTAGAAACTCAGAAAGAGTTACATAAAACCAAGCACATGCTCGAGAAGCTTAATTCAAGTGGTGAAAAACTGGATGAAATACTTGCCACTAGCAGGAGAGATAAAAAAAAAAGTAGTCGTGGATATGTGGATAAAAAGAAGGTAGTTATTAATAACTTTACACAATGCATTGCTTTGTACATGTAGGTTCAAATCTATCAAGATGCACCTGCAAGTGGCAAAATCTTTAAGAATCTTTGAGTAGTACAATTTCAGATTATGTATCACGTATTAGGTCTTAGCTTTAAAAAGAGTGCTTTTATATCACAACCCAACATCGACAAACCATGTTTTTAGAAACTGAAATTATCATTTTTGGAGCTCAAAGTTTTATTACTTGCACATATGCCTCAACAAATTTAGACTCAAAACTTCACAGGACAGATTAATATAGGTGTGATGTTTCATCATTGAATATCATAGAATCCACTTGGTGAGGAGAATGATCGATAACTCTTTCATTTTTACATATCTAGTTATAATCATCAAATTGCAAGTTGTTGACACCATTTTTTTGATAAAACGGAGTTGACTTAGATTTTGAAAACGAAAACGAAAAACGGGAGTCGCCACCAATCTTTTTTGATAAGGTGTGATCGGGTCACCTCGAAAAGTGGTTGTTTTTAATAAATTATTTAATTTTATTAAAAGAACGATTTTGGTCCACGAAATTCAGAAAAACGAGTTCAGGAGTCGGTTACGTACGATGAAGGATTAACACCCTCGTAATGCCCAAAATTGGTACCTAGTTAATTAATTAATATCTTAATGTCGAAGATTGAAAACTTTGAAAAGTTTTAAAAATACGATCCTTAAAAAAAACTCGAAATACATGGATTGAAATTTAAGATTCTTTTGTTCCGAGAAAATATCACACCCAGCACATTAGGATACGATACTTTAAATCCTCAAAACCAAAATCACCTTATGGTTTCCAAAATCCGTACTTTGAAGTTTTAAAATGATATTTGACTATTTGGTTAAACGAGAAATCAAAACCCAACATGTTAGGGCACATTTTCTAGAATTTCCAAACGCAAAATATTCCCTCTCTAGAATAAAATATTGCGTTTTTTTTTTTAAGATTGAAAGCTTTGAAGAGAAAAAAAACACGATTCTAGGGATTTTCGAATAACATGGGCTGGAATTTAAAATTCTTTTGTTCCGAGAAAATATCACATCCAACACTTTAGGATATGATACTTTAAACCCTCAAAACTAAAATCACCTTATGATTTCCAAAACCCGTACTTTGAAATTTTAAAAGGATATTTGGCTATTTGGTTAAACGAGAAATCGAAACCCAACACGTTAGGGCACGTTTTCTTAAATTTTCAAACGCAAAATATTGCCTTTTGAAAATGCTCCTTTTGAATCCGAGTAATAACTAATGAAATGTTTTTTTTAATAAAATAAAAATAAAAATCATATGTGCGAATTTGATCATATTTAAAAATACACGGTTTAAAACAAGAAAATATCATACACGATTAATAATAATAGCACTATATACATTGAACATAATCATGATGTAACATACATAAATAAACAATTATATGGCATCGATGCTAACAAATCCTAATGCTAACATGCATGAAAAATGACGATGTAAATGGCAATATTAATATAATAATGACATTCATAACGACAACTATAATTGTCGAAACCATTTTTTTGAAAACAAAAATTTAGTTGTCGACTTTAAAAACAAAACTGGAGTCGCCACCGATCTTTTATTAAGGTGTGATCGGCCCACCTTAAAAATAATTTTGGTCTGCGAAATTTGAGGAAACAGGTTCGGAAGTCAGTTACGCACGAGGAAGGATAAGCATCCTCGTAACGCCCAAAATTGGTACCAAATTGATTTTTTTAATGCCTTGGTGTCGAAAATTTGAAAAGATTTTAAAAGGAACTTTTTTATTTCATGAACGAATTAAAATAATAAGACATTCCTATTTCAAAGAAATAAAACACCACACCCAGTGAGTTAGGGCACAATGTTTTTAAATCTTCAAAATATTCGAACATTGCCTTTTGCTTTTGAAAATTCTTATCTCGAGAATATAAATGTCATGACCAGTAAGTTAGGACCCAACATTTTAAATTCCCAAGAATAAGCTTTTATTTAAAATTTTCGAATTTATTGCAAAGAGGATACTTAGTGTTCTAAATTCATCGAAAAATAACCGCGATCCAGTAAGTTAGGACACGACCTTTCTCGAGAATCATGAATGCCAAATATTCAAAAAATAAGAACGATTTTAATGTTTTGACGAAACCCAATGTATATTTTCCTTAAAAAGTATTGTAAAATGCTAATGTACACATAAAACCAAAACTTTAACTTTAAATTATATGTATATATGTATTTTCAAAATATAAGTATGATACATAAATAAACTTTGAAAACATGTATATGCATATATTAAAACAAGTACATATAAGTATACAAAAATAAGAAATGAATGAAATATATAAAACAAAACAAAAAAACTTATTATAATTTCTAAGAAAATATGTATGTATATATATGAAAATATATATATATATGTGTATATATTTACAAGGAAAAACAAAAAATATATCTAATATATAAATAAACTACGAAAATATATATATATGTATATGAAAATGTGAATGAATTATAAAATGAAAGAATGTATATGTATTATAAAATGTAAATGTATATATATATATATGTATATATAAACTATATATAAAAAACTAAGAAGATAATATAATAATAAAATATATAAAATATGTGTACGTGAATTAATAAAATAAAAATATAAAATTATATATATACGTATATATTTACAAAGTAAAAAAAGTGTAAGTATATATAAAATATGAGTATGTGAAAAAAAATTTAAAAGTGTGTGAATAATAATAATGTTAACAATAATAACAATAAATAAAATAAAATAAGGGTATAGCATAATTATGATAAGAAACTAAAATGGATTGAATTGAATTAAAAACGAAAGAAATGGGCGGATTTAGAATAAATTTAAAAAAGAAAGGACCCAATTGAATGCGCGCGTGACATCGGAGGACCAAAAGGGAAATTATCCTGTCCTTCCAAAACGCAGCACAACAGGTGACCCAATCGAAACAGAAGTAAAATATGCGGCCTAATTTCTGAAATAAGAAAAAGGATTTAATTGGAAGGCGTTGCAAAAAAGGAAGGATCAATTGCGCAATTTTACCCTTCAAGCTAGACGCGCGGACCCTTGCTTACGGGTCGGGTCGACGCGCGGGTCTGGCTTTGGCAAAACGACACCGTTTTGGTGTCCTCATTTAAACCCCCTTTTTTGCCAAAAATGTCATTTGCAGCAGAGGAAATAAAAAAAAAAACTAAAATCCTTTGTTTATCTGCTAGGGTTCCATGCCCTGTCTCAGCCGCCGCCGTTCTTGGCCAATCAGCCTCCGTTCGCGACAGAGACGGCTTCAATTCAGTGATTCCGGCGAGAGAGAGGTAAGTTCGTCCCTTTTCTTTATATTTTAAACAAAAATAAATAAAAATAAAAAGAAACTCTATAGAAAAAATAAGATATATGTATATATGAAACAAAATAAAAGAATGATAATCTCAATGAGGTAAAAACCAGAGAGAAAGAAAACCTTTGTCTTTCAAAAAGAAAAATCTATTTGCCTTTGAATTTCTTTCGGTCTCCCCCCATTTTACAGATTTTTGATGGCTTTTTATAGCCAAAATTACAGCAAAATAAAAGTAAAAATCCTATTTCATTATTTGCTGCGTCTATTGCTGTTTGGATCCGCTTTTCTCGTAGGTATGGAGGCTGTGGAAGAGGTGTACGTGCGCGGAGGATGCGGCGACAGTTAGGGAGGCTGCTGTTGGGCATGCAGCTGAAGCTTGCTGCTTCTTAGGCTAGGTTTTTTTGAATATGGTTTTGGTCTGTAGATGGGCCTGCTGTATTTTATTTTGTATAGGCCCGGGCAAAAAAAATTGGTATTACAGCTGCCCCTCTTTGCTCGTTATCGTGTTAAAAAGACCAATTTTTGCCCGGCCATATGGACCTTAGCGTTAGTAGCCTCGTTCCTTCCTACTGCATCTCTAGAGGTATAGGAACTGGTGCTTCAATCCACTCCTACTGTAATGTCGGAGAGATAGGATTCATACATTGTAGCTTTTCAAAAGAACTAAATTTGCTATCTTTAATCTGTTCCACTACAACTTCAGGGAGATAAGACCTGTAGCTTCAATTTGCTCTGCTACAACTTAAGGATAAATCTGACGCGATCTGCTCAACTGCAACTTCGGAGAGATGAGATCTGTGGTTTTAGTCCACTCCATTGCAACTTCAAGGAGATATGATTATTTTCTTCTGTCTACTCCACTGCAACTTTAGGGAGATAAGACTTGTATTTTCAATCTACTTCGCCACCAGTATGGGAAGACAAGATCTGGTATCTTTGATCTACTTCACGCCAGTACATGAAGATAAGATCTGTTTTCTTCGATCTACTTCACGCCAATACATGAAGACAAGATCTGCTATCTTTGATCTACTTCACGCTAGTACATGAAGACAAGATCTGCTATTTTCTATCTACTTCACCACCAGTATGGGAAGACAAAATCTGTTGACTTTGATCTACTTCACGCTGATACATGAAGATAAGATCTGCTTTCTTTAATCTACTCCACCACCAGTATGGGGAGACAAGATCTGTTGACTTTGATCTACTTCACGCTGATACATGAAGACAATATCTACTTTCTTTCGATCTGCTTCGCCACCAGTATGGGAAGGCGAGATCTGTATATTCGATCTACTTCATGCTAGTACATGAAGACAAGATCTGTATTCCTTCGATCTGCTTTGCCACTAGTATGGGAAGGCGAGATCTGTTATCTTTGATCTACTTTACGCCAGTACATAAAGACAGGATCTGCTTTTTCCTTCGATCTACTTCGCCACCAGTATGGGAATGCGAGATCTGTATATTCGATCTACTTCACGCCAGTACATGAAGACAAGATCTGTATTCTTTCGATCTGCTTCGCCACCAGTATGGGAAGATGTATATTCGATCCACTTCGCTACCAATATAGGAAGACAGGACCTATTATCTTTGATCTACTTCACGCCAGTACATGAAGACACGATCTGTTTTCTTCGACTTACTCCACCACCAGTATGGGGAGACAAGATCTGTTTCTTTGATCTACTTCACGCCAGTACATGAAGACAAGATTTGTTTTCTTTCGATCTGCTTCGCCACCAGTATGGGAAGGCGAGATCTGTATATTCGATCTACTTCACGCTAGTACATGAAGACAAGATATGTATTCCTTCGATCTGCTTCGCCACCAGTATGGAAAGGCGAGATCTGTTATATTTGATCTACTTCACGCCAGTACATGAAGACAATATCTGCTTTTTCCTTCGATCTGCTTCGCCACCAGTATGGGAAGGCGAGATCTGTATATTCGATCCACTTCACTACCAATATAGGAAGACAAGACTTGCTGCTTCTCAACCTGCTCAACTGTTGTTCAGGGAGATAAGGCTTTATGATTTCACCGATCTGTTCTCTGGGGAACATGACCTGTATAATTCACTTTATGAACCTAACTATGCCTAATGATTAGGATGTCATGATCAAATGAATCAAATACTCCTAACTAGGCGTGTATGAATGACATTTGAATGAATGCAGAATGTCATTTTTTCGAGAATGATCCCTCATTTTCACTTAGGTTATCATTACTCAAAGTTTATTTAAAGTTTCATCGCTAATGTGCTATAGCACCCTCTTGCTCAGCTGGCGTCTCGAAAGAAACACTTGACCAGATTGCCCCTCATTGTAAACCTCCAAGTTTGATCCATTGGGATGCAAAATTTATATCATCTTTCTCCCGTTGTCACCCAAGAGTAAAAAGATTTGGTCTTTTCTCAATCCTCTACTATCACAATTCAAGGATACAGGATATGAAACTCTTTGGTCCCTTACACCATTCCCAGGGTGTTATACCAAATTCTCATGCACAAATGAAGAATGTTCCTCTCCAAGAACAACTTCTTCTTATTATTCGGTGATCATTGCTTGCTTGTTCATTGAAGCCTTGTCACCAGCATGACACATTGCCATTTTGTCCAATCGATGTTTTAGGCAACAAAATTTAAAGGGATAGTCTGAATTTAGACTTTTCCCTATTAGATTTCCAACCTGGTGCGTTCTAAACAATAGTCCTGTTTTAGGTTCCTGTATTATTTAGAAACTTCTAGAGTAATATGCAAAACTTCCCTTGTGAAAGTTTTATTAGTCTATTAACCATTATTCTAATGCAACATGCTTGCAAAAAGATCATGGATAAGAATAGAGTTGGCTCTGAGCATAGCTCGAAATGAATAAATTATCAAGGATAATAAAGATGGATAGCAAGGAAATTGATTTAGGAATGCATATCTTGGAAATGAATGAAGTGTTCTAAGAATAACAAAAATAGTATAAGGATTAGGTGCCCCAGATATCGCAGCCTGAACTTCTCTGTACAGACTTTCTGAAGACCATTCTGACTTTAACATGTGTTTAGGAGATCTACAGTACTTTGTCGATGCCCCCAAAATGTCGCCTACCCTTTCCTGTTGATTCAGGTATAGCAAGACCACTGCATATCCCATTCTGATCAGTATTTGAGCTGCTCTGATTACTTCATGCCCCATTCTGATCAACATTTGAGCCGCCCTTTTTCGGGTTTTCAACTCAAATCCCCTTTAGTCTAAGGCGCCCTTTGCGAGTTTTCACCTTAGCCTCTCCTTTTTTTTTACTCAAGGCTCCCTTTGTAGGGTTTCACCCTGGTCTCTTTTTTTTTTTGACTCAAAGCGCCCTTTGTAGGCTTTCACCTTGGTCCCACCTTTTTTAAGCAGAGTATTTCTTGACTGAATCTGAGTTTACAGGACTTTGTAAATTTTTACCATCCATCTCACTCAAGATCAAAGCTTCTCCAGAAAAGGCTTTATTTATAACATATGGACCCTTCTAATTTGGCCTCTATCTTTCTCTAAAATCCTTTTGTATAGGAAGGATCTTTTTCAATACTAGTTCCCTCTTGTGAAATTCTTTGGGACGAACCTTCGGGTCTTCCTCTTAGGATAAAATGTAAAGAAATGACAATTCGACTTCAATGAGTAAAGCTATGATAAGCCAAAGAGGAGGATATTGCCTCAGCAAAGAAAGTTTACTGCATCATTCATAGCATCGATGTTGAACCTACTGCCCATTTCTGACATCATGCTGTTATTCAGATTACAAGCTAGTGCTTAACCCGAGTATATCTGGGTATGACCATGTGAAGACATCATTGAATTCTTGGGGTAGCTCTATAAGGTCCCGCCTCGTCTTTGTGATCATGTCAATTCACCAAGCTCACAATTTCTGATAATTCATCGCAATGTAGGATCTGTCTATCCTCTTATTCTATCACCCTCCTCAAGTCTGGAGATAAGCTACAATCTATGTCATCTTCAAAGTTATGAGATCCCTCTAAACACATGTCTCACTCAAAAGGAAATTTTGAGTATGTAGCAGCGTCTCTTATGACATTGATATTTGGGGACCCATAGTAGGTATCCGAGAATATACAAAAGAATGTATGAATAATATGAATGAATGGTTTGGCAGAGAAAAAAAAATCCAAAAAAAATGAAAAAAATGTAAAGAATGAATGAACATTTGCTCAAAGATGATTGCAATAATGTATTTCATTAAAATAATAATGTTCAGACGTGAGCCTATTTCACAAAGAAAACCTTATTGCTTCTAGGCTGAAAGCAACAAGTGTGTTCTGAACATTACTCTAACAGACTTTAAATACTTCAGGGGTTTCCTCCGCAGTCTCATTATTTAGAACACCTCTAAGGCAAATATCTAACAAGGACCCTTTAAATTGTGTCTGCATATATGGCATCGATGTGCAAATTTCTCACCACTTCTTCATACATTACAGTCCCTCCATCCTCAATCATGATTGGGTAGCGGATTTCCTGCGCTAGACGAGTCACCAAACTTGATAATACCCATGTTGATAAGTCTTTCAACTTGCTTCTTGAAGGCGGTGCAATTCTCAATCGAGTGTCCCGTAATTCCCGCGTGGTAGTCACATTGTGTGTTCGCATCATACCATTCGGGATACGGAGGTTGTAGAGGCTTCACATGAAAAGGGGAAACAACATGTGCATCAAACAAATTTTGATACAGTTCCTTATACGATACTGGGATTGGTGTAAACTGGAACTTTTCAGTCTTTATGCCGGAATCTTGCCTCGATGAATTTTGTTGATTACCAACCACCTTTCTTGGCTGAACAGTAACTGATTTAGAGTAACCCGTGTTGTTCACCTCATTTTCTCTTCTTTTTGAGACTGACCTCTTGTTACTCTCCTCTATATCAATTTTCCCATTTCTTATCGCATTTTCGATCATTTCACCATTCATAATTATGTCAGAAAAGCTTTTTGTAGCATTTCCTAACATATGCGTAATGAATGGGGCTTTCAGTGTGTTAATAAATAGCATGGTCATTTCTTTCTCCAAGAGCGGTGGCCGGACTTGGACTGCGACTTCCCTCCATCTTTGTGCATATTGCCTGAAACTTTCACTCGGCTTCTTCTCCATATTTTGAAGGGTGATTCTATCAGGAGCCATGTCTGTCACATGACTATATTGTTTAATGAATGCTTGCGCCAAGTCTCTCCATGAACACATCGTGGCACGACTCAACTGATTGTACCACTTGGATGCTGCCCCTGCAAGGCTGTCTTGGAAGCAATGTATTAATAGCTGGTCATTATTAACGTATCCAGCCATTCGCCTGCAGAACATGGTGATATGAGCCTCTGGGCAAGTCGTCCCATTGTACTTCTCAAATTCAGGCATCTTAAATTTATGAGGAAGTACAAGGTCTGGCACTAAACTCAGCTCTTTTGCGTCAATGCCTCGATAACTTTCAATGACTTCCATCGCCTTGAACTTCTCTTCGAGCCACTTGCATCTCTCCTGTAACTGTCTCGGTAACTCCTCTTTCACTCTTTCCTTCTCAACCACTTCATCGAAGTCAGGAATGGCAGAGTTAATAGGATTATTTTCGGGATTAAAACCCGGCCCCGTTTGGAGGTTCGAAATACCAGCTCGAAATTGTTAAGGCATGATGGTGACAGTAGATTTGCGCGGGTATTCAGCTTGAGCTCGCTCATGTGGAGGGGTGAGACCTGGAGGATAGAAAAGTTCATCATCATTTCCCTCATCGACATCTGCCATGAGACCTTTTCCTTTGTCACCTCCCTTAGTTATCAGTCGGGTTAACTTTGCCACTATATCCTCTTGAGATTCCCGCATCTTCTCAGACATTTCTTGCTTCATCTTGTCTAACCGCTCCTACATTTGTAGCTGAAGCCGGTCTTGCATCTCTTTCTGGTACTGTTCGAGCTTCTCTAATCTCTGATCCATATCTTTTGTCTTTGCTCGAGTGCCGTATCGGTGTCAGGTTGGTTTGTTGGTTTCCAGGTTAACTGAGCAATAATTTTAATTAATTAGGATCAATTAAATGTTTTTAATGCATATCATGCGATGCATGAGATGAATGCATAAAGAGACGTTAATTCTGATTCAATTCCATTTAGAAAACTTTACTAGAGGACAAATTTCTTTACATAAAGCGGATATATATACGGCTTTGCCCTCATACTCCAAGCAAAGACATCTTCTCCTTCTTCATCCGAATGTTAAGATAAACCTCGCGAACTTCCAAAGGATGTCATTGCTAGCTCATTCTGCTTGATTCTGGTTGCAATCCGTTGTCTGCCTATCCTCGCAATGCTCATTAGCTTCTTTAAGAAATTTGGAATGTTGAAAGCTCTTAGACAATCATCTTGAATCCTCGGGGCCCCGAAGTAAAGTCACGAATTCTTCCATCGCCCTTCTTGCATTTCTTGGAATACATTCAGGCTGCCGAACTATTTTCTATTTTATCAAGAAACCCGTTTTCTTATGATAGGCTTTCTAAATTAGCAATCAAACTTGAACCAACATCTCTTTTCTAAAATGCAAATGCAATGCAATCATAACCAAAACAAAACAAAACGGGTTAATATCGGGTATAAACATTAAATCCAATACAATCAGGAAATAATAAAAACTCCTAGTCAGGTATCTACTAAGGTTTTGAGTAATTCTACCTAGGGTAAGTTCCTAAGGTTCACTATATGCGGTTTGGCTTCTAAGGTAAAGGTACCCGAACCAGTAGATTCCTCGATCCTCACCCATTATAGGCTCATGTGGATCGAGTTCAGTTCAGGGAGATACATTTCCCTATAGCTGCACGGAGATGAAAATCTCACGAAGACATAGGTACGGATGTATCCCGGAAGCGGTCCACTACCCTGCACGGAGGTGAAAACCTCACGAAGGACTAGTTTCTCGCTCCCACTTAAAGGGTAAAATGCAAAATGCAAATGCAAAGTTGCCAACACCATGATGAAAAAATCAATGAGTGCAAAGGGAACTCATGAATTATTTAAAAACTTTTGATTTTCGACACAAAGACAAAACATAATCAGTTTATGGCTCGACTCTCTAAGGTCCCCAGTGGAGTCGCCAAGCTGTCGAAACCATTTTTTTGAAAACAAAAATTTAGTTGTCGACTTTAAAAACAAAACTGGAGTCGCCACCTATCTTTTATTAAGGTGTGATCGGCCTACCTTAAAAATAATTTTGGTCTGCGAAATTTGAGGAAACAGGTTCGGAAGTCAGTTACGCACGAGGAAGGATTAGCACCCTCGTAACGCCCAAAATTGGTACCAAATTGATTTTTTAATGCCTTGGTGTCGAAAATTTGAAAAGATTTTAAAAGGAACTTTTTTATTTCATGAACGAATTAAAATAATAAGACATTCCTATTTCAAAGAAATAAAACACCACACCCAGTGAGCTAGGGCACAATGTTTTTAAATCTTCAAAATATTCGAACATTGCCTTTTGCTTTTGAAAATTCTTATCTCGAGAATATAAATGTCATGACCAGTAAGTTAGGACCCAACATTTTAAATTCCCAAGAATAAGCTTTTATTTAAAATTTTCGAATTTATTGCAAAGAGGATACTTAGTGTTCTAAATTCATCGAAAAATAACCGCGATCCAGTAAGTTAGGACACGACCTTTCTCGAGAATCATGAATGCCAAATATTCAGAAAATAAGAACGATTTTAATGTTTTTACGAAACCCAATGTATATTTTCCTTAAAAAGTATTGTAAAATGCTAATGTACACATAAAACCAAAACTTTAACTTTAAATTATATGTATATATGTATTTTCAAAATATAAGTATGATACATAAATAAACTTTGAAAACATGTATATGCATATATTAAAACAAGTACATATAAGTATACAAAAATAAGAAATGAATGAAATATATAAAACAAAACAAAAAAAACTTATTATAATTTCTAAGAAAATATGTATGTATATATATGAAATATATATATATATGTGTGTGTATATATTTACAAGGAAAAACAAAAAAAAATATAATATATAAATAAACTACGAAAATATATATATGTATATGAAAATGTGAATGAATTATAAAATGAAAGAATGTATATGTATTATAAAATGTAAATGTATATATATATATATGTATATATAAACTATATATAAAAAACTAAGAAGATAATATAATAATAAAATATATAAAATATGTGTACGTGAATTAATAAAATAAAAATATAAAATTATATATATACGTATATATTTACAAAGTAAAAAAAAGTGTAAGTATATATAAAATATGAGTATGTGAAAAAAAAATTTAAAAGTGTGTGAATAATAATAATAATGTTAACAATAATAACAATAAATAAAATAAAATAAGGGTATAGCATAATTATGATAAGAAACTAAAATGGATTGAACTGAATTAAAAACGAAAGAAATGGGCGGATTTAGAATAAATTTAAAAAAGAAAGGACCCAATTGAATGCGCGCGTGACATCGAAGGACCAAAAGGGAAATTATCCTGTCCTTCCAAAACGCAGCGCAACAGGTGACCCAATCGAAACAGAAGTAAAATATGCGGCCTAATTTCTGAAATAAGAAAAAGGATTTAATTGGAAGGCATTGCAAAAAAGGAAGGATCAATTGCGCAATTTTACCCTTCAAGCTAGACACGCGGACCCTTGCTTACGGGTCGGGTCGACGCGCGGGTCTGGCTTTGGCAAAACGACACCATTTTGGTGTCCTCATTTAAACCCCATTTTTTTGCCGAAAATGTCATTTGCAGCAGAGGAAATAATAATAAAAAACTAAAATCCTTTGTTTATCTGCTAGGGTTCCATGCCCTGTCTCAGCCGCCGCCGTTCTTGGCCAATCAGCCTCCGTTCGCGACAGAGACGGCCTCAGTTCAGCGATTCCGGCGAGAGAGAGGTAAGTTCGTCCCTTTTCTTTATATTTTAAACAAAAATAAATAAAAATAAAAAGAAACTCTATAGAAAAAATAAGATATATGTATATATGAAACAAAATAAAAGAATGATAATCTCAATGAGGTAAAAACCAGAGAGAAAGAAAACATTTGTCTTTCAAAAAGAAAAATCTATTTGCCTTTGAATTTCTTTCGGTCTCCCCCCCATTTTACAGATTTTTGATGGCTTTTTATAGCCAAAATTACAGCAAAATAAAAGTAAAAAATCCTATTTCATTATTTGCTGCGTCTATTGCTGTTTGGATCCGCTTTTCTCGTAGGTATGGAGGCTGTGGAAGAGGTGTACGTACGCGGAGGATGCGGCGGCAGTTAGGGAGGCTGCTGTTGGGCATGCGGCTGAATCTTGCTGCTTCTTAGGCTAGGTTTTTTTGAATATGGTTTTGGTCTGTAGATGGGCCTGCTGTATTTTATTTTGTATAGGCCTGGGAAGAAAAAATTGGTATTACAATAATTATAATAAATAAAGACTAAAACTTGAAAGTATTTAAAAAAGGGACAAATAAATAAATAATGAAATAAATAGCAACCATAATGGCCAAAACGAAATGAACAAACCAAATAATAAACAAACAAATAAATAAATAAATAAATACTAATGTAAGTCTGATTAATAATTGAAAATAAGTAAATAAATATTAATTGAAATAATCAAAGAATCTATTTTTTTAAATAATTAAAAAAATAAAAAAAATAATTAAACAAGGTAGGGGACCGAAATAGAGCACGTGCAAGGAGTGAAGGACTGATCTGGAAAATATCCCCGTCCTTTATACACGTCGTTTTGCACAGGGACCTAATTGAAATGGGTTTAAAAGTGCCGCGGTCGAAATAAAATAAAATAAAAAAGGGATGGACCCAATTGTACTTCACTGCATAAACGGAGGGGCTGAACATGCAATTAGCCCCTCCTAGCAAAACACGAGGATCCTCAGTACTGCCGGGTCGGGTCACGGGTCAAATGCCAAAACGATATTGTTTTGGCCACTGATGCCAAGGCTCAAAACGGCGTCGTATTATGCCCCATATGAATATTTAAAAAACACAAAAAAAAACATTTCATTCTTCACTTTAAAAAAAAAGAAAATAGAGAGTCAAACTCTCTCAATAAATTTCCTTTCTCCGGCTATTAGGGCCTCTCTGGCTTCCGATGCGCCGCCACTATGGCCAATGGCCGACGACGAAAGAAATGGGCTCTTCGGCCCTTATTTCGCAGCGCACCAAAGCTGGGTCCTCAACCCAAGGGACCGAGAGCTTTAGACCTCTATCAAAGCCCGATTCCGACGACGGCGAAGGGTCCTCCGCCGACGGAGCCACGGGCGATTCAGCTATGTCTTTCCTCTCCTTTTTTCTATTTATTTCGTATATACAGAAGATACAAAAAATGGATCGAAAAAAAAATGCGAATCGAAAATGTTAAAAAAAATCACCTTTAAACTTGCTTTTTGTTTTTTCTTATTGCAAATGTTCGTGTTTTTTTTCTTTTTTCTTTTTTTTTTACATTGTTTGGTTTTTGGCTTATATAGCCGAATACAAAGTGATTTTTCTTTTATTTTTCATTGCTTCTACTGTTCTTGGCTGTTGTTTTTGTATTTCTTGCAGGTATCTTTCTTTTGTAGATGATGGCGGTCAACGGAGGCAGGAATTTGCCATTTTGGTGCAAGTAGGGGCTGCTTCGGGCGACGAGTGTGCTGGAGGCACATGGGCAGCGACTTGAGGGGCATTAGGGTTTTGATTTTACTGAAAATGTTTAAATGTTGGGCTAGGGTTATTTTGGTTTTGGGCCAGGGTGTTTTGGGCTCATTCTTGTAAATGGATTATTTTTTGGTTTTATTTGGGCCCGGGCATAAATGGGTCATTACAGTTACCCTTCTTTGCTCGTTGTCGTGTAACGAGAACAGAGCAAAGACTAAGAAAGACCAATTTTGCCCGGTTTCCCCAAGTTCTTGACTTCTTTTTGTGCTTTTCTTCTTCAAGTAGTTTCGTTTCAGTCGACTACGTCTTGTTGCTTCGATTCACTCCACTGCACTTTAGAGAAATATAGTTTGTAGCTTCAATCCACTCTGCTACAACTTTAGGGGGACGAGATTCGTGATTTTAGTCTGCTCCACTGCAACTTCAAGGAGATAGAGTTTGTGGCTTATATCTACTTCCCTACTGCCTTGGGAAGATAAGATTCACAGTCTTCGATCTGCTCCACTACTGCTTAGGGAGATAAGATCTACAATCTTCAACTTACTCTACTGCTGCTTAGGGAGATAGGATTGGTGGCTTGAATCTGCTTCCCTACTACCTTGAGAAGATAAGATTCGCCGTATTCGATCTGCTCCACTACTGCTTAGGAAGACATGATCTGCAATATTCAACCTACTCCACTACTACTTAGGGAGATAAGGCTAGTGCCTTCGATCTGCTTCACTGCCAGTACAGGAAAACAAGATCTACAATCTTCTTCAATCCATTCCACTATAACTTCAAAGGTATAGGGTTTATGGTTTCACCGATCTGTTCTGGGGAACATAACCTGTAGAACCCATTTCATGGGCCTATTTATGCCTAGTGATTAGAATATTATGATTGGAATGAATCAAAATTTCCTAACCAGATGTGTATGAATGATATTTGCATGAATGTAGAATGTCATGAGAATGATCCCTTTTTAATATACGGATTGTCATTCCTCGTTGTTTATCAAGGTTCTATCATCGATGTCTTCTTATTCAGCCAGTATTTTTGACAGAAAAGCCAAAGAAATAGTCACAATTTAGACTATTCTTTCTCCAATGCTTCTAACCCTTAAGTTCATTAGTTCTAAACAATAACCCTGTTTCAGGTCCTCGTACCATTTAGAAGCTTCTAGAGTAATATGCAAAACTTCTTTTGCTTGAATATTATCAGTCCAATAATCGTTATTTCAATGAAAAATGCTTGAAAAAGATTATCAAAATGGACAAGATGAAATTTTGTTGAGAGAAAAGCTCGAAATGAATGAATCAATCAAGATAGCAAATTTTTCTAGAATACAAAATGAGAATAAATTAATCAAGATGGCGTATTTTGTCAAAAATACAAAAAATGAATAAAATGGAAATAAGTGCCCCAGATATCGTAGCATGAGCTTCTCTGCCCCAAACTTCTTGAGGACCCTTTTGAACTTGATATATGTTTAGAAGTCCTAGAAGACTGTGTTAATCCCCCAAGATGTAACGTATCACCTTCTTGCTAATTCAGAGAGAACAAAGTTACCGCATGCCCCACCTTTGATTAAAATTTGAACTGCCCATTCCTGGGTTTTCAATTCAAAACCCCTTTGGTCTGAAGGCGCCCTTTGCGGGTTTTCACCTTGGCCTCTCCTCCCTTTTTTTAGGTGAAGTACTTCTGGACTGAATCTGAATTCACAGGATTAGGCATGTTCTTTCCATCCATCTCGGTCAAAATTAACACTCCTTTAGAAAAGCCTTTCTTTTACCACATAAGGTCCTTCCCAATTTGGCATCACTTTCCTCTAAAGTCTTTTTGTATGGGAAGGATTTTCTTCAGTACCAAGTCTCCTTCGTGGAATTCCCTGGGACGAACCTTTTTATTGTAAGCTCGCATCATTCTCCTTTGGTACATTTGACCATGACGTATAACTCGTAGCCTCTTTTATTCGATCAAATTCAGTTGATCATATCGGGATTGAATCCATTATACTTCATCTAGTTTCAGTTTTGATAAAACTTAGAGGGAAGGAATATTTACTTCAATGGGCAAAACTGCCTCCATTCTATACACCAATGAGAAAGGTGTTGCCCCGATAGAGGTTCTGATAGACGTTCGATAGGCAAAAAGGGCAAATGGTAACTTATCGTGCCAATCCTTATAAGTCTCAGTCATCTTTCCTACGATCTTCTTGATGTTTTTATTGGCTGCTTCTACCGCACCATTCATTTTTAGGTGATATAGCGATGAGTTGTGGTGTTTGATCTTGAATTGATTACAGACCTCCGCTATAGTGCTGTTGTTCAAGTTCAACGTATTGTCGGATATAATCATTTCTGGCATCCCGTACCGACATATGATCTCTTTTTTTAGGAATCTGCTCACTGTTGACTTTGTAACATTGGTGTAAGAAGCGGCCTCTACCCACTTAGTCAAGTAGTCAATAACTACAAGTATGAATCGATGCTCATTCGAAACTTTTGGCGAGATCGGCCCAATGACATCCATGCCCCACATAGAGAAAGGCCATGGAGAGGTGAAGGGGGCACGTGAATCTTGTCTCCATAAATTTGGCACTTATGGCATTTCTTGACATATTTGATATAATCTCCTTCCATGGTGGACCAATAATATCTGAATCTCATGATTTGTTTGGCCATTGTGAAACCATTAGCATGTGTTCTACAAACTCCCTCATGGATCTCTTCTAAGATTTGTTAGGCCTCTACAGCGTCTACGCATCTTAGCAGCACCTGATCTTTTCTTCTTCTATATAAGATCTCTCCATCTCTACTTTCGCTACATCGTCTAGATCAGGGACAACAGGGTTGGTTGGATTATCTCCCGAGTTAGAATCCGAGCCTTTCTGAAAGTTTATTGGTGCTGAGGCGCTGACTTGGTATTAAGGTCTGATATGAACAGGCACTCTTTGTGGACATATATCTGGTTGTGCCTGAGTGTTCGTTGGGGCAAAACCTGGAGGATAAACAGGGTCCTCATGATCAATCCTAAAATTGATTACAGGACTCTTTCCTTTATCATTTCCTCTAGCCAATAATTGTGCCAGTTGGCCCATCATAGTCTTTTGGGATTTTAGCACGTCCTATTGGATTTTATCCAATTGTTCTTGCATCTTATCTTGCATTTCTTTTTGCATTTGTTCCAACCTTTTCTAACCTTTGATCCATTGCTTTTGTTTTCTTTCTTATGCCGTAAGGATGTTCCAGGATAACTAAAATAATTTTATTCAATTAGGATCTTTTAATGGTCATTAATGCATATGATGCGATGCAATGCATGAAATGAATGCAAAAATGCGTCAATTATAATTCAATTTCATTTTGAAAACTTTATTAAAAAATAAAATCCTTTACATAAAATAGATTACATATACGGTTTTGCCCTAATGCTCAAAATTCTAGTTCTCTTAAGTAGTGAAGCTAGCTCTTTCCCCCGGTCTAATTCCAGTTCATATCTTACACTTAGTACGTCAGCCTGTACCGTCAAGGTTTGTAAGTGATCGGTTACCTTCCGAATCTGAGCCACGGCTTCTCCCATAATGTGATCTCTGTTTCTGACCTGGTTTTGAAAAACGTGAAGTTGTTCATTTTGACGGTCTTCATTAGCCTCTAAGTACTCGATCCAGATCTCACAATTTTGCAATGCCATTTCTAACTCTTTTGTTCTTTCTTTCATTTCTTCAATTTTATTTAAGCTTGCTTTCAATTCTATCACAAAGTTTCGATTTTGATACCGATGGAGAGAGCCTTCTAACTCAGCCACTTTATCTTTTAGTTTACCTTTTTCTCTTTTGTTCTCTGAAAAACTCTTCATTAGAGCCTCATTTTGTGTCTGGAGCTCTTGGAATTTCCTTTCCCGTCTATCAACCTTGTTCTTTTCTTCTTGAATCTCTTCACGCCACTGCTCCGAAGTTTTTCCCAACCCAGCAGTTCTCATCGATCGGCGCACCTTCTTATAATCTATCTTAAAGCTATCTAGATCCTCTTCGGCCTTGGTTTTCCCTTTTCTTAATCTTTCTGTCTCGATTTTTTGAACATCCGCATCTAATCTCAAATTCATCTTTTCTTCTTCCATTTGCTCTATCTTCTTTTCTAATTCCGTATTTCTCCTTTCAAAATCTTGCTTTATAATTTTCAATTCAGAAGGGACGACTCGCAGATGTTCTTCTATCGACTAGCTGTTTTCATGACCTAGCTCGGAGATATTGTCATTGACCCTCTTACTCCACCATTCATAATATTCTGGAGTTGTCATTGCTCCTACGGTAAATCTTTTCATCTGATGAATTTGTTTCCACGCGTTAGACATTTCTCGAATCTTTCTCTTGTAGTTATCATCCTTGTAAGAAAACTCACACTGAGCCAGCCCCTGTGTTACCGGTATGAACTGTCTTGATCTATATTGTCTTAACACGAGCAAAGGGGTATATCCGACAGCTCCCCAAATTCCAAGTAAAGGAACCCAGTCGAAGTCCCCACACCGGTACAAAATCTCGTCAGGCACCATCCAAGGAGCTTTCCATTCAACATCTTCATCTTGGAGATTTTGAAGGATCGCCATCCATCTTTCCTCTATAATGTCATCACGTCTTGGTGTCACTTCTAATTCTTTTAATGGTGAATAATTTTCAGATAATACTCGATATAAAATCTTATCCACTTTCCAAAAGTGACTGTGAAACCAAGCCAACAGAAGCTGTGCATAACAAATGAATCTTCCCTCACCTGCTTTCTGACATGCGCTCAAAGATCTGAATGTCTCAGCCAAAATTGTTGGGACAGGTGTGACCCTCCTACCAAGTTGATCGAACAAATCTATAACTGCTTCGTCTATGTTTCCTAACGCTTTAGGAAAAATAACCAGCCCGTAAATACTCAAAGCAAAAACATCGACCTTTTTCTTTGTATCGAGGTGTGCCAAAATCTGATATCGCAAACTTTTCCAAGGGATACATTTGTTTTCCCTTTTTTGTTTGATCTGCACCGTGACCCATTATTCTCTCATTCTAGTGATTTTCATTAGCTTCTTTGCAAAAGTTAGAACATTGGCTGCTCTAGAATAAACTTTATCCACTTGAACTCTCGGACAATGAAGTAAAGCCGTATACTCCTCCACAGTAGGCATCATGTCTACTTTCCCAAAGGTGAAGTAGCTATAAGTAGAATTCCAAAACTGGGTTAGAGCTCGAAATAAATACTCATCCACCTTGATGTCGAGTAAATACGGCAAATCACCATAATTACAGCGAAATAACTGTTTGACTTCATCATCCCATTGGGCCCATATTTCTTTCAACTCTTGGAGATTATTCTGAGTTACGCTGATACAAGTGAAGTCTCACAATTCTGATGTGTACCCCTTCGTCAGACTATCACATTTTTCGAGTTGCATTTTTTTACCATATTCGGACAACCGCATTATTTTCCACTTTATTAAGAAAATTTTTTTCCATGATAAGTTTTCTATCTAGTAACCGAATGTGAATCAGCGCCTTTTATAATGTAATGTCATGTAGTCAAAATGTCATGCAGCCAAAACAAAACACCACAAGTTAGTATCATGTACAACAATAAGATTCAATACAGATAAGAAATAATAAAGCACCTATTTGGGTAGTTATTAGGGTTCGACGTAGTTCTCCCTAGGGCAAGTTCCTAAGGTTCACAATATGTGGTTTGGCTTCTAAGGTAAAGGTACTTGAATCAGTAGATTCCTCGATCCTCATCCATTATAGGCTCATGCAGACCAAGTTCGGTTCAGGGGAATACATTTCCCTATGGCTACACAGAGATGAAAATCTCACGAAAACATAGGTACGGATGTATCCCGAAAGCGATCCACTATCCTGCACGGAGGTGAAGACCTCACGAAAGACTAGTTTCTCACTCCCACTTAAAAGGGTGCAACCAACGGTCATGCAATGCCATATGCAGAAAGATACCAAAACTTAAACCAATAACAATTATAAACCACAATGATGAAGATCGTAAAAAAGACAAACGAAATGCAACGAAAAGATCGTATGTTTAAACCAAGTTTTCGATTCTCGACAAAAAGATAAAAAGTAATTAACTTATGGCTTGACTCTCTTGAAGATCCCCAGTGGGGTCGCCAAGCTGTTGACACCATTTTTTCGATAAAATGGAGTCGACTTAAATTTTGAAAACAAAAACGAAAAACGAGAGTCGCCACCAATCTTTTTTGATGAGGTATGATCGGGTCACCTCGAAAAGTGGTTGTTTTTAATAAATTATTTAATTTTATTAAAACAACGATTTTGGTCCACGAAATTCAGAAAACGGGTTCGGGAGTCGGTTACGTACGAGGAAGGATTAGCACCCTCGTAACGCCCAAAATTGGTACCTAGTTAATTAATTAATATCTTAATGTCGAAGATTGAAAACTTTGAAGAGTTTTAAAAATACGATCCTTAAAAAAAACTCGAAATACATGGATTGAAATTTAAGATTCTTTTGTTCCGAGAAAATATCACACCCAATACATTAGGATACGATACTTTAAATCCTCGAAACCAAAATCACCTTATGGTTTCTAAAACCCATACTTTGAAGTTTTAAAAGGATATTTGGCTATTTGGTTAAACGAGAAATCGAAACCCAACACGTTAGGGCACGTTTTCTCGAATTTCCAATCGCAAAATATTGCCTCTCTAGAATAAAATATTGCGTTTTTTTTTTTAAATTGAAAACTTTGAAGAGAAAAAAAAACACGATCTTAGGGATTTTCGAATAACATGGGCTGGAATTTAAGATTCTTTTGTTCCAAGAGAATATCACATCCAACACTTTAGGATACGATACTTTAAACCCTCGAAACTAAAATCACCTTATGATTTCCAAAACCCGTACTTTGAAATTTTAAAAGGATATTTGGCTATTTGGTTAAACGAGAAATCGAAACCCAACACGTTAGTACACGTTTTCTCGAATTTTCAAATGCAAAATATTACCTTTTGAAAATGTTCCTTTTGAATCCGAGTAATAACTATGTTTTTTTTAAATAAAAAAATAAAAATCATATGTGCGAATTTGATCATATTTAAAAATACACTGTTTAAAACAAGAAGATATCATACACGATTAATAATAATAGCACTATATAAATTGAACATAATCATGATGTAATATACATAAATAAACAATTATATAACATCGATGCTAACAAATCCTAATGCTAACATGCATGAAAAATGACGATGTAAACGGCAATATAATAATAACATTCATAACGACAACTATAATTATAATAAATAAAGACTAAAACTTGAAAGTATTTAAAAAAGGGACAAATAAATAAATAATGAAATAAATAGCAACCATAATGGCCAAAACAAAATGAACAAACCAAATAATAAACAAATAAATAAATAAATAAACAAATACTAATGTAAGTCTGATTAATAATTGAAAATAAGTAAATAAATATTAATTGAAATAATCAAAGAATCTGTTTTTTAATAATTAAAAAATAAATAAAAATAATAATTAAACAAGGTAGGGGACCGAAATAGAGCACGTGCAAGGAGTGAAGGACTGATCTGGAAAATATTCCCGTCCTTTATACACGTCGTTTTGCGCAGGGACCCAATTGAAATGGGTTTAAAAGTGCCGTGGTTGAAATAAATAAAATAAAATAAAAAAGGGATGGACCCGGTTGTACTTCACTGCATAAACGGAGGGGCTGACCATGAATTAGCCCCTTCTAGCAAAACACGCGGATCCTCAGTACTGTCGCGTCGGGTCACGGGTCAAATGCCAAAACGGCACCGTTTTGGCCACTGATGCCAAGGCTCAAAACGGCGTCATATTATGCCGCATATAAATATTAAAAAGTACAAAAAAAAACATTTCATTCTTCACTTAAAAAAAAAAGAAAACAGAGAGTCAAACTTTCTCAATAAATTTCCTTTCTCAGGCTATTAGGGCCTCTCTGGCTTCCGACGCGCCGCCACCATGGCCAATGGCCGACAGCGAAAGAAATGGGCTCTTCGGCCCTTATTTCGCAGCGCACCGAAGCTGGGTCTTCAACCCAAGGGACCGAGAGCTTTAGACCTCTATCAAAGCCCCCTTCGAACGGCGTTGAAGGGTCCTCCGCCGACGGAGCCACGGGCGATTCAGGTATGTCTTTCCTCTCCTTTTTTCTATTTATTTCGAATATATAGAAGATACAAAAAATGGATCGAGAAAAAAATGCAAATCGGAAATGTTAAAAAAAATCACCTTTAAACTTGCTTTTTTTTTCTTATTTCAAATGTTCGTGTTTTTTTTCTTTTTTTTTTACATTGTTTGGTTTCTGGCTTATATATCCGAATACAAAGTGTTTTTTTTCTTTTATTTTTCATTGCCTCTACTGTTATTGGATGTTGTTTTTGTATTTCTTACAGGTATCCTTCTTTTGCAGACGATGGCGGTCAACGGAGGCAAGAATTTTCCGTTTTGGTGCAAGTAGGGGCTGCCTAGGGCAACGAGTGCGTTGGAGGCACATGAGCAGCGGCGTAAGGGGCATTAGGGTTTTAATTTTACTGAAAATGTTTAAATGTTGGGCTAGGGTTATTTTGGTTTTGGGCCAGGGCATTTTGGGCTCATTATTGTAAATGGATTATTTTTTGGTTTATTTGGGCCCGGGATAAATGGGTCATTACACAAGTCAAAACTTTAATAGGCGCATTAGAAATATATTGAGTAGCAACAGTAGTAATACATAAGATTTTGAACATCGAAGGAAGGTTATGAAGTTGAGTGGATGGATGAAATTAAAAAGAAGCAGCAGCTAGTACAACTTTCCCTTTTCCCTGGACTATTCTGCTCACAATGAGTTTTTATAATTAAGAAATTTAGATTGTTTTATCACAAATATAGAAATCAAACAATATATGTAAACATCAAGCATCACAAACAAACAAACAAGCTAGCTGCGGTATCAAGAGATTGAAAACCTTCTCCTCCTAGGCTTGGTAACGTCCACTCCAAGGTTATCATCGATATGGGAAGTGTCCTTGGAGCCATGTCGGAAGGGATTTAGCTTGCCTAGAGTCTTGGACATGGAAGAGAAGAAGGTAGGCTTTCTGGTCCCAACGCTCTTTGAACTAGTTCCAGTTTGATTGTTCTTCTGCATGTCCGATATGTACATCTTCATCTTCAAAAGCTCCGTTCGCAATGCCTCATTCTCCTTTACCAGCGACACGTCTGCCTGCAACTGATTCCTGGTGGTCACGGCGTCTGGCTGGTTGCGGTCATCCGCCCCCCCACTCCTTAGCTTTAGCTGATCATAGTACAATGCGTGCAAAACAATCTGCACAGGCAAGCGCTTGTTTTGGGATGCATGCACTCGAGCTTCATAGGACAGCTTCAGGGGGTCCATGGAGCTGCATACCTTCTCCCTCTCTATCTCGTCCAGATTTGGATGAGACTGCATGCATGCATTAATTCATTCATTTACAAATTAACTCACAATTCATATTTGTTGATAAATTATTCAACTTTCAGATTAATTAAAAGATTAAAAATTAACCTTGAGGTAGACGTCAATGGCCCGGTAGAGATCATCCTCCACCTTTCTGGCTCCTTTAGGGACGAGATTGGCGATGCCGTTGAACTTGGAGATGGAAAGTTCAACTGCAGTTGCTATCTCCGCCAGGTATGCGTCTACAGTCTTAGCAACTCTCTGCATCGCGGAGGAACTTACCTCCCTAAAATCGCCGCCATTGAAAACAGCCATGCTCTTCTCCTTCTCCACAAACCCGGAGATGATCCTCCTCACGCTGTCCAGATCGAAGAGCCTCTCCCCATCATATGTGAAAGACAGGACCAAAAGATCATCAACCGTAACATGCTCCAATATGAGCGAGATCCGTTTCTCCGCCTCGTTCCTGCAAGCACTGGAGGCTTTCAGAAAAATTGCACAGCGGAGAAGGCAACACAAGAAGTGGATCGGAAAGGCAGCTTTCTCCGCCGGAAGCAGTTGCACAATGGACTCTAAAAGCTCACGCTGCTGGATCCGAAGATCAGAGTCAATGGGCTCCGAACACTTGATGCCGTTGCCCGAGTGATCTCGTACTAGATCTCGGAGCCATCTCTCCGCGTAAGTTATGAGAGCGGCAGCGATGGTTAGGGGTTTTGCACCCCTTTGTTTCATTGCGCCAATGATTCTACCAAACAACTCAACGTCCAGGATCGATAGCTCTTCCGTCCACCAGTTTGGAGGCGTACGGCAAGGGAAACTCGCCTCGTTACAAGCCTGCAGGCACCAATCCAGTTTATATTTAATATTCATGGTATATAACATAATTAAATCGATTCGCATAAAAAATACACGCACCCTAGCACTGGCTACATCAATGCATCTTTGAACAATCTTGAGCTCCTCAGCCATGGGAAGCAGATCCTCGCATGATTTGAGAACGACGACGGCGCCAGAAAGGCTAGACAGGGCAACCTGTGAGAGGAAATCTTCGGTGCGCCCTGCCAGGTTGTTGTCGCAGTATTTATCCGTCATTTGGAGATACTCGGCAGCACATCGGAGAGCCGCCACGTTATGCACTGTAATCTCGAAATTAACGCCGTAGCAGAACTTGGCTGCTTTCTCGAAGATCTCAGGGCCTCCGGGGATTTCAGACAGGTTGATTCTTGTCAAATCCGCTTCATTTGTTTCCATTATCAACTTCCTTATGTAATTGCTCTTTGCCACCAGCATGAACTGCATTCATGACCATATGCCCTGTTGGATCATACCCAGAATTTGCCACTAAATATTAAACATAAAACGCAAAGGAATTTTACCTTGTGGAGATTGAAATTGGCTTCACCAACTTCGACAATAACATCAGTAGGAATCTCTTGGGAGAAAACCCTGAAATTAACCATAAATAACGATAACTAATAAAGAATCGCACTAGGGTAATACAAGTGAGTAGGCATGGTAAAGTAATTGGATGTACCACTGGCCGGTCCTCTCCATGGCAGTGGACAGCCTGCTGTTGCTCCTTAGTGGAGTAGCCATAGATAGGCGAGCTGGTTTGGTAAGGGGAATGAAGAACGTAGGGAAACTGAGGAGAAATGGAGCTGTTTCTATTATGAGAAGATGTATAGTTTTTTTTTATAGAGATTCAATTAATCTCATTGGCTCCTTTGATTTTGCTTTTCATGCTTGTGACCTTATCCGCTGTGAGCTGTGACTAATTTTGAGTATGGACCATTATACCCTGATACTGCTTCACGACAAACCGTACTTTCCTTTGGCTATTACATTGGATTTAAATATCATGGAAAAAAAATAAAAAAGCAAAGCTTTTACGCTTTTTTTTTTGAAAAAAGAAACTTATAAAACTAAGTTACATGGTTGAAAAATGGAATCCAAAAGTTCTTCTCTTTGTCAGCTTTGATGAGCGTTGAGATTGCTTTGGAGGGTTTCAATTAGTTGTAGGTCTTTTTTTTCTCCAAAAATTAATTTGGCTATAAAATTCACATTTTGATTTTGCTCTCTAGGAATGTAATGTAGGATTTAATTATTTTCTTAGGATAGGATGCGTTATATCCTTCTGATAAGAGCAGAGTGTGAGGTCTTCAAGATACTTCCATAAATAGCTTTAACTGTCTCCAAGTTGTTAGATTGAATTATAACCTTGACCTCGCCTCTTCGCTGGATGAGTTTTAGACCGTCAAGAATATCCTAAAGTTCTGCATTAAAGATCGAGCAATTACCTAACTATTTGTTGTAACCTAAGATCTACTCTCCATTTCTGCCTCGTAGCACTCCTCTTGCAGCTACAGCCCTTGAGTCCACTTGAACGGTACGCTTTATGTTCAAAGTAAAAGAAAGTATCATGGAACACCAACTTTAAGTATGGTAATAAAAAAAATATAATTAATTAATTGAAGAAAAAAAATATTGAAGAATCAAATTAAACACTTAATTAAAACAGGAAAAACTCAATTATCATTCGAAAATATTTGAGAACTTTGTTGATGTGATCCCATCGAAACAATGGATTTTTTTAATCCAAAATATGTTGATTTGAAAAATAGTAATATAGATTACGGGTGCCTTTGGAACACTGATTTTGCTCCAGCGCAGTGCGTTTAATCACCTTTTTGGAGCAATCGCAATGGTGCTCTCTATTTGGATGACAAACTTCAGTATAGTAAATTTATGTGACCATCAGTGAAATAAAAAATTTTCACCAGTGAAAAAAGTTCCAGTTAAATCTCACTGGACTTTACTTCCTATTTTAGCCTTCCTTCAATTGTTGTCTTTTAATGTCTTCATTTTATTTTAAAGATTGTAGTTTTATTTATTATTTATAAGTTTTTTTTAAGATCTTAAAATAAAATTTAATATAATTTAGATAATTTATATTTTAAATAAATCATTATATTTATTTAATACTTTTTATGTTAATAATATTTAATTTTATATAGTTTAATAAATATATGAAAAATAAGTAGAAATATAATTAATAAACACGTAGATGAATAGATGTATGAAAATAATGTTATAAAAAAATATTTATCATTGTTATAAAAATATATATAACTATAAAAAATTAAAAATAATTATCATTTTATCTAATAAATAATTTAAATTAATTTATAAATTCACATATTTTAATAATTTTAAAAAAGTAAAATAATTTAAAAAACTTCTATTATATATCAATTCTAATATGATGTCCTTAATAGTTATTTTTTATTCTTTCTCCAAACACACACTCCACCATTGTTTCTAATTTCACCGCTACAATATCCAATCTTACCGCACCGCTGTTTTTAACCTCAGCGGAGGTAAACACACTGCTCATCCAAACTAAGCCTACATCATGACATCCTTGTCTACAGGAGATGACATCCAATCTCTACTGATACTCTACTATCGGCAAGAAGACATGATCTAAAAATTAAAATTTATTTTGCTGATTTTAAATTTTAAAATTTTATGGACAAAATATTATCCACGTCTTATCAACCCATGATAGTGGAGATCAAGAATCCAAATTTGGTAAGTAACGATTGTGTTTGCAGGGATTATACTAAAAAGTGGATGAACAGGAAAACTGGAAGGCTGATATTTAGATGCTACAAAGTGAGATGTAACATTTGTTGGTAAGTTTATTAGAATCATAAGTATAAATTGTATTGACGTGTCGTGGAATTAGAAGGGTTAAGAAAGAAGAGAAGCAGATGGGTGATCCACTGTATGCAATTTTTGGATTCAGTTTTGTTTTTATTGTTAATTAGAAGGTAGGGAATGAGAATAATTGTTGGCCCCTCATCCCCATTTCACCACACATTTCATACTTTTAATAATTATTCTTTTCATTTAGGTTCTACTTATTTCATTAGATTTCGTAATTTAAAGGCCCATTAACTTTATAAAAAAATTTATTTTAACTCTCATTTAATTTTTCAATTTTTTTAGTTCTTAAATTTGTATTTTTTTGTCAAATCACCTTAAAATAGATGAAAAAGTTAATATTTTTTAACTTTGCTGACGTGGACTGCCACGTGGATGACATGTCAACATTTGATTAATTTTTTAAAATTTAAAAAATTTAAAAAGTTATTTTAAAAATTATAAATCATTAAAATTATTAAAACGGTATAAAACTTATAAGTTTTTAATATTTTAAAATTGTAAAAATTTAAAATATTAATTGAATGCTGATATGTCATCCACATGGCAATTCACGTGTATGACACATCAGCAAAGTTAACAAATGCTAACTTTTTCATCCATTTTGGAGTGATTTGACAAAAAATACAATTTCAAAGACTAAAAAAGACGAAAAATTAAATAAATGACTAACATAACTTTTTTTTATAAAATTGGGGAGCCAAAAAAATTATTATGCCTAAATTAAATTTAATATAGACACTTATATAACTAGACCAACTTTCATATTATAATCAATGTTTCTTTGACTATGTCAGATAAAAATTTATTAACCTAAAAAATTTATTAACCTAAAGATTAAGCTGCAAAGAAAGTGGTTATGAATACCACATGACATGTATTTATTTCCATATATTTTGTTAAACATCTTAAACCCTATAACTACATCTATAATTTAGAGTAAACTACATTTAATATCAATTAATGATCAGTAAGTTTACACTTTAAGCACTCAATTGAAAAAAATTACAAGTTAGTTACTAAATTATTCGAACATTATCATTTAAGCCACTGAATTCGAACATTATCATTTACTTTACTAACCCATTAACTTGATAACGGGCATCTGATCTATCCATTAAGTCACACTATTTCATTATAGGGTAAACTACAGCAAAGTTTACTCAACTATTTATAAGTTTGTCATTTCATCACTCTATCTTTACACCACTACCCCTTATCTCAATAATTCAAATCGTATCAACAACTCAAACCTATCAAAGCCATTGTCAATCACATGCCTAACCTGACCAACTTAGCAACCTTTCATACTTAACCCACTTTCTTTTCCTCCTTTGGCCAAAATCATAACCCAATAATCCACAATCAAGCTATTCACACACATTTACCTTGAATCAACAACCAAATATCACTACAATCACAATCAAAACAAACCAAAATTTTTAAAAAAATCTCCCATTTCAACTGGCACTAAATAGGACCTAGGGATGGAATAAAATTAGAGAAAATATAATCAATATACATAAAAGGAGTCAAACGTTTTAGATTCAGTCAAGAGTTAGTTGGAGAGCTCCAAGCAACAAAGACTCAATCCAAGGGTGAAGCCAGAATTGTTGATAATGGGGATCGAGATATTTATATAAAATATACATGTTGAAAGTAGGCCTAACCTACAATATATTTCTAAATTCGGGATAATCTTGATCACCAAAATTTAGAAAAAAGAAACCAAAATAAGTTAAATGCTTAATTTGTATTAGATATTATAATTATATAGGTTTATCTTTTTACCTAATTAATATTTAAATACTATTCATACTTAGATATTGCAATTATTAAACTTTATTTTTACCAAATTAATATTTAGATACTACCTTGTATTAGTTTACCAAATTAAACTAAAAATGTTACTAAATTTATCATTAAAAAAGTATAAATTCTATAAAAGAAATCAAATTATAAAAACTTTGTGGTGGCCAAACACAAATTTGTCTTTTTTTTAACAATAATTATAATATCAAATAAAAGTTTTTAATGTAAAAGGGCCTAAAAAGAATTTTACCAAAGTTTAGGGGGTTGAGCCCCCAACCAGCCCCCCAACTAAATTCGCCTTTGATTCAATCCAAATGATCAAGGAGAAAATCTCTCTGAGAAGAAGAACATATTGGAGTCAAGCGACCATCCAACGATGGTGGACAAAGATAAAAAAGTTTCTTCATTAGGGCTTTAGGTTTAAATTAACAATGTTTATTTCAAGGTAAAAATAAATTGTAAAGTTGAAAGATGTGGGAAAAGCTTTAGTTTGGTGTGTTTCTTCTCCAAAGGAGGTCGAAAAATTACAAGATTACTAGAATACAATTGTGAAAGATGTCCCAAAATCCCATTGCAAAACTTTCAAATAGTCTAATGGCCAACACTTTTTGAAATTGGGCGACTAAAGTGTAAATATACTAATAGTTGAGTGACCTTGGGTGTAATTTACCCTATGATGAATAGTAACTTAACTGCCACATAAGATGTTTGTTACCAAGTTAACCGGCCAATGGCTTAAACGATAACGTCAGAATAGTGCAATACCCAATTTGTAATTTTTTGAAATTAAGTGACTAAAATATAAACTTATGGATAGTTGAAAGACCTTGGGTGTAATTTACCCTCTGATATAAAAGTTTTAATTTAAAATTGAATAGTATTTAATGGTATTAAGTTCGGCAATTCCACTTTTCCAAAGTATTTAATATAAATGAAATAAAAGTACAAAAAGTTTATAAGGGAATCATGATCCGTTAAAATATCATTATATCTATTTATATAAAAAGAAAAAAGGAACTATTAGTTAAAATCTGTAAATAATTTTTATTATAATTTTAATCATAAAACTTGAAACATTTTGGTTATTCAATAAATTGTGAGTTAACAAAAGAAAAATCAATATAAATTTTAATTCCTTTATTCAACAAGATTGGAATTATGTTATTATTATTATCAAATAAATTAATCTAACTCCTGCTAGCAACTAACTTAAGTTTTTTTAGCCATTAAATTAATGAATATTTTGCATCTTTACTCTTAAAAATTAATAATTTAATTTAAACTATTTTAATAAAAATATTTTAATTTTGTCCTCCCTAAATTACAGTACACTTAATACTTGAATTTAATTAATTATATGTAAAAAAGAAAATTTAATCAACAGAAATCCAACTCATAGATACTTGTAACAGTGATGTGTATACATACGATTTATTACTCATTTTCAATATGATTGTAAGTAATTGCAAAGTTGATATGGGACATATTAAGGTATTTATAATGTTAGTTGGACAAAGACCGGGAATATTGAAGAATGGAATTGGATAAAAGTAAAAAGGGCGAATGAATGCATCCATGAGGTTGGGGGTGATGCCTGCATAAATGGGGAACCAGCAGGCAGGAGACGACTATTATTATTAGCCATTTAGCCTATGAGGAAGCAATAAATGTCGGGTCCCTCCCCTCTTCACTTCTGTCCTTCTTAGATCTAATTTGTGGACTGAATTCAACCGTAGCTTTCTTTTGCTTTCAATAATGTCTAATGTCTTGCTCGCTTTCCTTCTTTGAATAATGTCATGGTGACCCGCAATTTCGCGTTATCAGCATCTTTTCTTTTTATTTCAATAATTTTCCAAGGGTAATTATTTGACTACTTAATCATGCATGATAAAATCTCTATCTTTTTTTTTATGCGAACAACGTATTGCACACTATGCCATCAATATGGTCAAATTTCCAACTTAAATTTTGAATTTTGTAATTTTTTTAAAAATATATTTAACGTATTGCAAAAATCAAATATTAATTTATTGTCTAATCAAAAAAAATATTAACTCACTGTAATTTTCTTAATAGCAAGATGATCAAATTATTTAAATCTAACATAATATAAAATTTCAGAGGTCGATGCATGTATCGAAGGGTGCTTGAAGGCAGTTGGTTTATAATCATTCAAAAAAAACAATCTTGTTCTATTTATGTAGGAACAGAAGCTGAAGCAATATTTAGAGAGTTTGCTTAACAAATCCGAAATAGTAAGTGAGTCAAAGAGATAATAAAGAGAGAATCAATACATGATATTTGTTAATGCAGTTTGCATTCCCCAATCCTACTTTGAAGAGCCTCGCTCAGAAAATGATTTTATTCAACAACTGATCGAGTACAACTCTTGGTTCAAACTCAATCTACCATTTCCCTAGCATAATCATGACCCTAAAGTCAAACTCAAATTGTTACAAATTACTTCCCCTAAATACCTTACAATACATACAATCTCTCTCCATAAAAATCTCTAAGCAAAAAGTGTCTAAAACACCCCCAAACAGCTGAAGAACAAAGTCGGCTATCAACCTATTTATAGGCTTTTCTTCAATGTTGATCAGCAGCCAAGAGATAAATTTTTGTCACTAGTTTAAATGTAGATAATTGTCTTCATAACTTAGCTTGAAAAATATTCAAATAAATCTCTTTATAAAATAACTTTCCATCAGCTTCAAAACTTTTGAAAGATAAGGATAAACCTAAGCATATTTAACACTTTAAACTTCTCTCTTTTCCTCCAAGTCAATCAAATGGATAAACATGATATTTTTGTACGAAATGCTTCTTCATTTGCTGCACTAACGAGATTAAATCAAAAGTCAAGCATGCCAACACAAAGATTTTGACTACACCAATGTTGTCTTCCTATTTATTGTTCGAACATGAAATAAGAGAAGCAACCAAAGTTCCAAAAATTATGACATTGGAGTTGTTTGTCGCCTTGTTTGAAACATGGAGGCCAAAAACACATACATTCCATTTTCTATGCGAAGAGGCGACCATAACACAAGAAAATGTTGCTTTAGTAATTGGCCTTTCAATCAACAGGCATGTGGTAATTGGAGCTAGTAACGCTGATATGGCATACAAGTGTTATTGGTTTTTAGGTTCGTCCAATCTAAAGATAAGCCAAATAAGGAATTAGATGAGAATCGGGTGAAATGTACATGGTTAGAGAGGTCGATTCAACCAACCCTCCACCACATGTAACTGTAGAGGAAATGGATTGATATGCTAGAGATTGGATGTTATGGATGCTATGCTAGTAGATTCAACTAGGGCTCTACGACTAGTGTAGCCATACAAGATGCTATGCAAGGCGAAGCAAGAACTGATCAACAAATTAAATGATTGTTGGTTGTATTTGCAAACATGGGAATAGATACAGATGCCATGGTTAGCGCCAATCCCTTCGCAAGAATGGGAGTTCCCTCTTAACAAAAGGTAAAAATAAAATCATGTACAATATCTTAAAATGTCTTCAACTACTAGTATTTACATTCCTTTTTTGCATTGAATATTTGAACGAATTTAGAGGCCACTTGGATCACATGTGTTATAAAAAGGACTTGACTTGGTTGTAACAAGAAATCGATCGATGAGACGATAAAGAGGTAAGTTGATGTTGTATTTGCATTCTATTAAATTCAGTGTTCCTATTAATGTTATAATTGTATTGGTATATATATTTGCAATTTCAATAGATGTCATACTTGTACTTAGACAATGTGAGGTTTGCCATCATATTGGAGATAGCTTTGAAGCAGTATACACTATTCAAGGTATGGTTGCCCCTCATTTGTTTCCACATCATGGATTGGAAGCATCCTGACCAGGTGGAATGATAATTTGAGGGGGCAAGATAAGCTTTGATCAACTTAGCATACACTATGCGTTTAGCTTGGAGACCAGTGAGCTCAATAGTGTAAATATGAAGAAATGATTCTAGATGGTAATTTCTGACTCTCTGAGGCAAATATGCAATAATTTAGACAAGAGGGCTATAGATGATTTTATCTATTAGATAAATATCCGGTAGTAAGAGAATTCTGGAATATTCTCTAAACCATGTTCTAACATGGCTATGTTCAATGTGCATGTTCTTGTAACATGTATCCACATGTTATCATTATTTATATTGTACTTCAGCATACGAGAACAATTGCATTTGTCATATGAATAGAGGTTTAACACATGTCAATCCTTAAACATTATCAATATCATGATTCATAATCCATTAGACGATTTGGATTTTGTCATCCCTATATATAACTAAAGTTTTATCTCTTTTAGGTACTCCAAATTCTAAAAACTTAGCCGATGATTTTACCTTCCTCTCATTCCCATCACATAGCACCATAATTGCTTTACCCATATGCATGCACGGCTGTTAAGATTTTGTTATTGATAATGATATGACCTATACCATATACGTGCACTTAAACATTAAACCTCGTAATTTGATCTATTGAATAGTGATAGTCTGCATTCTTTTTGTTCCCAATTGTTGTAACAATGTGCATGACTGTTTCAATTTTGCTATTAATAGATAACGATAAGAGCTATCTATACAAGATGTGTGCTGAGTAAAGCAAAAAAAAAAAAAAGAGAAGAACAAATGAACATTGATCATGATAGGTTTGATCTGTTGAATAGTGATATTCCATATTAGAGCTAAACATGTCTTCATCACATAATTTTTGTACATCTTTTCTCTTACCCTAATCCGACTTAAATATAAATAGTTGTGTAAAAAAATAGAACGTCGATAATGACAATATATCATAAAGAAAAGAGAAATAAAAAAATAAAGAACACACAAATTTTACGTGGAAACTTTTTCGATAAAAACCACGGGCAGAGGAGAAGAAAATTCACTATGTCGAATTCGAATAATTACAAGGAGTAGACTATGTATATTTATAGGCTTGTAAAACCATATTCTAATAGGAAGGCTTGTAAAACCATATTCTAATAGGAGTGTAGTAAGATCGAAACATTTTATTCTAATCAATATCAAATAGATGAAGTTTAATAAGGTTTAAAAAGTCTTATTCTAAAATAAAATAAAAGAATTGTAGTTCTATATGGATTTTACTTTTATTTTATTTTACCACTGTATTTTATTTAAATAAAGATTTGGGTCACTTAATTCTAATAATCTCCACCTTGACATGGATTCTCAATGAACAAGTTCTTCATTGCGAACTCTCAACGAACAAGTTCTCCACCTCTTCCACAAAACCCCTTAAGGGTTTAACTTCAACAATGAACACCAACCAAGTCTAAGCAATACTCAAACTTGGTTATAGGAAGTGACTTAGTCATCATATCTACAGAATTTTCATGAGTACTAATTTTGCTCACAACAATATCACAACGAGCAATAATATCACGAACAAAATGATACCGAACATCAATGTGTTTTGTTCTCTCATGAAACATTTGATCTTTTATAAGGAAGATGACACTCTGACTGTCACAAAATACTGTACTGAGTTGAAGGTCATCATTGAGTTCACTAAAGAGTCTCTTCAACCAAATAGCTTCTTTACAAGCCTCAATAATCGCCATGTACTCAACTTCATTGGTAGACAAAGTGACTGTAGTTTGCAAAGTGGCTTTCTAACTTATTGCACAACCTCCGATTGTAAAGACATAACATGTGAGAGATTTTCTTCTATTAAGGTCTCTAGCAAAATCAGAATCAACATACCCAATGACTCCATCTCTAGTTCTTCCAAACTGTAAGCAGACATTAGTAGTACCTCTTAAGTATCTTAAAATCCACTGAACTATTTCCAGTGTTCTTTACCGGGATTTGTCATGTATCTGCTAACTGCACTGACTGCATATGATAAATCTGGACATGAGCAAACCATAGTATACATGAAAGATCCCACTGCACTAGAGTATGGAACATGTGACATGTACTCAATCTCATCATCTGATTGTGGAGACAAAGCTGATAAAAGTCTGAAATGGGTTGCTAAAGGAGTACTAACAGGCTTAGCACTCTACATATTGAACCTACAAAGAACTTTCTCAATGTACCCCTTCTAACTTAGGTACAATTTACTTACTTTTCTATCTCTGAGAATCTCCATACAAAGTATCTTCTTTGTTGGTCCCAAATCTTTCATCTCAAATTCTCCACTTAGTTGGGCTTTGACGTTTCTTATCTCTCATTTATCTTTTGCTACTATCAATATGTCATCAACATAAAGGAGTAGATACACAAAAGAACCATCACTGTTTTTCTTAAAGTAAACACAACTGTCAAAGCTACTTCTTTTGAAATCATGAGAAGTCATAAAGGAATCAAACCTCTTGTACCATTGTCTTGGTGACTGTTTCAAACCGTAAAGGGACTTTTTCAGCAAGCAAATATAGTCCTATTTTTTCTGATACTGTAAAACCCTCTAGTTGTTTGCATGTAAATATCGTCCTCAAGTTCTCCATGCAAAAATGCAATTTTTACATCTAACTGCTCAAGTTCCAAATCATACATGGCCACAATACCAAGTAAAGCTCAAATCAAACTATGCTTCACAACTGGGGAGAACACATCTATGAAGTCCACTCTTGGATTTTGACTATAACCCTTTGCAACAAGCCTTGCTTTATATTCGGGTTCTTCAACTCCTGTAGTCCCTTCTTTCTTTTTAAATACTCATTTACAACGAACAACCTTTTTACCTTTAGGAAGTTTCACAAGATCCCATGTTCTGTTTTTGTGGAGTGATTACATCTCCTCTTGTATAGCAAACATCCATTTTTCTGAGTCTTCACAGCTAACCGCCTCAGAATAATTAGACGACTCTTGGTTTGTATCTATATCTTCAGCCACATTTAAAACATAAGTAACTAGATCAGCCTCAGCATACTTCTTTGGAGGTTTAATTTCTCTTCTAGTTCTGTTTTTGGCGATAGAGTATTATGATGAAGAAGCAACTCTATTTTGAAATTTTGTACTGGCTTGAGGAGTCGACTCTGTTGTAGATTCTGGATTAATCTGATGCTCCACCTGCTTTTAATTTTCTTTATTGGAAGAGTCTTTAAGAGATAAGTTAGGTAGCATAGTAGTTTCATCAAAAACAACATCTCTGCTAATCACAACTTTTCTATTTTCAGGACACCATAACTTATACCATTTTACACTAGCTTTATAACTAAGAAAAACACATTTAATGGATCTCAGTTCCAATGTTCCATTATCAACATGAGCATACGCAGGACACCCAAAGATCTTTAAATCATAATAGTTAGTAGGATTACCAGACCATACCTCTTGTAGAGTCTTTTTCTCAATGGCAACGGATGGAGATCGGTTGATAAAAAAAACATGCAGTAGAGACTGTTTCGGTCCAAGATATTTCCAACAGTTCTACGTTATTTTAATTAGGGCTTTACGTGTTCATCCCTCGAATTTTGTGGGTGTTAGTTTGGCTTTGATTTTACAACCAAGCTAGCATTTGATAAAAGTTATAGCATGCTTGGTTATGAATAAGTTCCAACAATGCACAACAGCGACATGGGACCAAGATAACGCTTCTTCGTGGTCTGGTCTTGTACCATTCCTACGTTATGCATCTAAATAATTAGATTGTAACTCAAACGGTTAAATTTAATTCATTGTTGCTTAAGAAAAAAAAGTTGCACAAAGGAAATGTTACTTGCGAAGAGAAAATTTAATGTTTTATGTATTATGCTATTTTACCTTTATGGTGAAAAATGTTTTAAAAAATTATATTCCTAAATTTTGTATTTAAATAGCTTTATGATATTAACAATGATTTAGATTAGTACTATGGTAGTAAGCTTACCTTTTTCCATTCAATTTATTTCTTAAATAAATAAATAAATAAATATTAGATGGGTAGGTCACAATTTGGGTTCCATAGTAGTTAGGGAATTGTTTTTGAAAATATTTAAACTTTTATTTAATTGAGAAACTCTTCTTTAACCTCTTTTACTCTAGAAGCTTGAAAGAGCATGTACTTTGTATTGGATAAGGTTAAGCCAAAAAAAAAAAAAGGTTAAAAATTGATCCAAACTAAACCCAAATTTTATTTTATTTTAATGTTTTATAATATAAAAATAACTTAAAATTAGTATATAAAAACTATTTTTCAAAAATATTATATAATTTTTTTTATTTACTTGAAAATTAAATTGTTTAAAAAATTGAAACTTTATAAAAAAAAATGTAAAAAAATCATATTTTTAAAAATCTCAAATTTAATTTGAAAATCAAATTATTAGGAAGGTAGGGAAAACTCAAAAAAAAACGCAAACAAAGGGAAATAGCATCGTTGTGGGTAAGAAGAGATGAAAGTTGTAAAATAAATGAAGAGAGAGTGTGTAGGCATTCAGTTCAACCACAAAACTAAGGCCCAACCCAGCTATCTTATGTCCACTCTCAGAGCCCATCTTAACACACACTTCACAATCAACCTTCACTAAATTTTCGCCTAAAGCAATCATTTTAAATATATTATTTTAAAATGAAATAAATATTTTTTAACAAAATGTGAATACTTAACAATATATTTAAAATTAGACAAATCCTAAATGACTAGATTTATCGTTTTAAATATATACTTTTAACATAAAATAAAATAAAGTATTTTTTATATAATTGGTCTATTCTAAATTTTGAAACAATTCCCGTGTTTAAAAATAAATTAAATCAAATCAAATAATAAATTGTTTTTCCTTTAAATATAACAATTCAATATAAAAATGAAATATAAATAATATAAATATATAAATAGAATCCCCGCACATTTTATTTATTACTTTCTCTCTTTCTTCCCCCAATCACAAAACCATAAGAGTAAAAAATAAAAAGCTAACTCTCAAATCTTGAGGGACAAAAATCTACACTACCCTCAATATATTTTACCATATACATATAAATTAATCTAATTAAGAATATTTATATTTATTGGGAAATAGGCTTGCTCATGACCAGGCCACCCACTCATGCCCGAAGGCCCATTTGAAAAATGGGAAGATTTTTAGACTAAAATATAAGGTTCGAAAAATAGGTTTTGGTAAAATTTAAGGTCCGTTTTCTATATGGGTTGAGCATTGGGCAAGATTTTGTTGGCCCAAGCCTAGCTTGGTCCGACCCAAATATATTATGTTGTAAAAAATAATTATATTAATTATATAAATTTATACTTATATTAAATCACTAACCCAATAACAATTAAACTCATTATCCAAAACCTAAAAAAAAAAACTTACTCAACTAAATAACCCAACCCAAAATATAACATTTTAAAAATTATATGTAATACAATAAAACATTTATTATATTTATTTATGTTTTTTAATATAATAAAATATTTATTATATTTATGATACTGTTTTTAATATAAATATTTTTTAAGATGTTAGAAAGCTTTTATTTTAGCCTTTTTTTAGTGCATTTAGTGTATTATATATATATATATTAAATTATTTCTAAATGAAATATAATCTAAAAAATCAAATATGAGTAGGACGGGTCGAGCACGGGTGTACCTTTCTTAAATTGGGTCGGGCTTGGGCAAAAGTAAGCTTATTTTTCGGGTCAAGTCGAGCCCGAAATTGAAAAATTAATCTAGATACCTTGTATGGACCCGACTTAACCCGGTCCATGAGCACTTTTATCGACAAACAATGGTATTTAGCAATACATGGTGGCCTTTAAAATATTGTAGAGTTAATTGAGATCACTTTAGAATTTTTATACTCTAGTCATAGCAGCACCTTTTGTCGAACCACCCTTCAACTATATGTCAAGGACAAACACGACTAATCTTAGCCTTATGGCCTCATAAGAATAGTTCATACAATTCTCAAAAGATATATCAGAAAGAGTTCTTGTCAGCACCTATTAATCCATCACCTCTCAAAGTCTGACAACACATATTCAGTCATCTCATATAATCCCCCACATAAATTCTAATAGTATTTCTAAGTTGACATCCATCACTCTATCCTCTGCAAAGTGCTTGATGGTTATGACTCACAACCAAGTCAATCAACCTCTATAAATACCCTTTTCAGCACTAAAGCAAGAAGTAACAATAACAAGAAGAATGAGAGATCAAGACAAAAGATTAACTTCAAAACCTACACTCTACTCAAACACCCTCTCCACCTAAACCAACATATTTAATGACTCTCGATATCATCTATGCTATTAACCACCACTTTTATCTACCCAACATCTAATTTAGCTTAATTATAATAACCAAAAAATCATTTCCTTAATCGGTCTATTAGTACAATTTGATCCTTTCACCAAATACTTTCTAGATGGTGAAATGTCTACACATGCAACCAATGCATTATAGTTCTTGCAGTTTACTGATTAACATAATAAATTTAAAGAAACAATTTCTCCTAAATTCAGCTCCTTTAGACTGAAACAACAGCGGAAGTAGGAACCTAAACCTGAGGTGGTAAGGAATTTTCTTTTTTTAAACCCAGGAAGCAGCATAACCTGTCTCATCTCTCTATTTTTTTAAAACGAATTACAAAAATAGTAGGTCACTCAAACCCCTGGAGTAGCATGCACTTGCAGAGTCTTGTTCAATTTGTCTTATCTTGTTGAAACATAAATATTGATACTGATACGGAAGAAAGGAAGTTTCTAAGTAATTTCTCGGGTATATCACATTCAGGCAGAAGCTAGCTTCTGTGTAATTTCCTGGAATTTGTTCTCATCTAATCTTTCCGTAATGATTGTACTTATATGTTTAATTGCACGATGATATGCAATTTTCATCGCTCGTGGAGCGCACCTTCCATTAAAGCCTGGTACGAGATAAAAATCTTCGAAACAAGTTAATTAGAAAATGCAAGCACTAATTGTAACAATATAATGTGATATATATTAGTATTTGTTACATAAGCACGAGAGTATACACGCGCCAACATCTTTTGGCATGCAGGCAAAGCAAGAGCCAACAGGAACACTTGGCTATTCCTAGATAAGATTGAAGGAGGGCTGCACACTCGCTTAGTGATCGTTTGAATAGAAATAGTTAGAGGAGTAAGCAATGCATAGTGTTTGTTGATATTAAGCAGAATTAAATGACGAGAGCAGCTTCCCTTTTCATATATAGGTGAATGCATGCTAGTTTTCACTTCTATGACTACCAATCATTGGCAGTCACGAGCATGACTCTTCAATTGACTCTCTCCTTCTCTCTCTGTCATGTGTCAGGAGTTTCACTAAACATGGCGCACAAACTTGTTCAAGTGACTTTGTGTTTGTGGGTTTTTACAAGCTTACTTCTCCCCTCTCCCACTGCTGGCCTATACCGGGTTAGTTTGAAGAAACAAAGATTGAATCTTAATAGATTTAAGGCTGCTAGAATTGCAATGAGTGGAGGGGGTATGCTTCATAACTATGGAAGTTCAGATGGAGAAGTAATACCTCTAAAAAACTACATGGATGCCCAATATTATGGAGTGATAGCCATTGGCTCACCTCCACAAAACTTCACCGTCTTATTTGACACTGGCAGTTCCAATCTGTGGGTTCCTTCTTCCAAGTGCTACTTCTCTGTAAGTTTCTTCTCAATTGTATAACTCTTGTTGCTGAACTATGCAATATTATGCTAGAATTACTAATCTTTCCTGTTAATCATACCTATATGCAGATTGCTTGCTATTTCCATTCAAAGTACAAGTCTAGCCGGTCAAGTACATACACAAAGATTGGTAATTTTTCTATTCTATGGCATCATACCTGCAAAATGCTTGTTGTTAGAACTTATAAACAAAAACACATTATATAATAACTTATATTGTTTGGTGTGATTCAGGAAAACCTTGTGAAATAAATTATGGGTCTGGATCAATATCTGGCTTCTTCAGTCAAGACAATGTTGAAGTTGGGGGTGTAGTCGTCAGGGATCAAGTGAGTTTCGTCAGCTTTTTGAGTTTCTTTTAGTACTTTCCATTTGTTTACTGAATTTCTCTTCTTTTCAATCTTGAGGTTTTCGTTGAGGCTACCAGAGAAGGAAGTTTCCCTACATTTGTTTTGGCAAAGTTTGATGGAATCCTTGGGCTTGGATTCCAGGAGATTTCAGTGGGGAATGCTACTCCAGTGTGGTATGGTATTTGTTGCTTGTGTACTAAATTCTCATATACACACAGTTTTCTTAATACATACACTAATTAATACATACGCTAATTAATTAAAGCATGACAAGAGTACAGGTACAACATGTTGAACCAAGATGTTGTAAGAGAGGACGTGTTTTCATTCTGGCTCAACAGGGATCCCTCGGCCAATGAGGGAGGAGAACTTGTTTTTGGCGGTGTTGACCCTAAACACTATAAGGGCAAGCATACTTATGTTCCTGTTACTCGAAAAGGCTACTGGCAGGTGAGTCAGAGTTACTCCTGCCTAATTATCCTGCTGTTCTTAGTACTTTTTTGTGGAAGGGAACTTATTCTTAGTGTCTTCAAAAAAAAAATTGTTTGCAGTTTGATATGGGGGACTTTCTCATTGGAAACAATTCCACAGGTGATGTAATACAAAGATTAGAATTAATGCTTGGTTTGGAGTTCTTACTACAAAGATATGTCCGAATCTAACAAATTCTGCTTACCTCAGGTGTTTGTGAGGGAGGTTGTGCTGCTATTGTGGATTCTGGAACATCCTTACTAGCTGGCCCCACGGTATGACCTCTTACATTATATATGTATGTATACTTGGTGTTTGGGTTTAATATGCAATTAATAATATCTGGTAAGTTCAGGCAGTTGTTACTGAAATCAATCATGCCATTGGAGCTGAAGGTGTGGTTAGTGCTGAATGTAAAGAAGTTGTCTCTCAATATGGGGACCTAATATGGGAGCTCTTAGTATCAGGGGTGCGTTTTTTTTTTTTTTATTGCTTGCTTTCATCGTCTTCTCAATATCTGCAAACTTAATTACCTGCTGCACTTCTGCAGGTACAACCAGACAAAGTCTGTACTCAGATTGGCTTATGTGTTTTAAATGGGACTCGCTATATGAGGTTTCTCTTTCTCCCCCTTACTTTATATGTTTCTAAAGAAGATAATTTTGATTTATGTATCATAGCTAGACGAGTTAAAATGTGACACAAAAGAAGGCACTTTTATGATATTGGTGTCAAAAATAGTTCATTTCTAATCTTATATGGTAATAGATAATTGAACATAATTTTATGATATTGATTAGTTTTATTAGTGATTCACTGCACCTTGAGAAGCTTGCCTTGTGTTCGACTGATGTTTTGTTCACCTTGTGAGCAGCAGTGGAATTAAAACAGTGGTTGAGAAGGAAAACATGGAGGGGTTGTCAGCTGGGGACCAACTGTTGTGCACCACCTGTCAGATGACTGTTTTTTGGATTCAGAGTCAGCTTAAACAAAAGGGCACAAAAGACACAGTTCTCAACTACGTGAATGAGGTAGCTTATGTTGAAACTAACCCCTAATTTTGTTAAGAGAAGCAGACAATTAATCCATGTGAATTAATGAGGACCTTGACAATGACAGCTATGCCAGAGCCTACCGAGTCCAATGGGAGAATCAGTAATTGACTGTGCTAGGATTTCATTGATGCCAGATATTACATTCATAATAGGAGACAAACCTTTTAAGCTCACTCCGGACCAGGTTTTACATTTTGATTTCGTTTGAATTTATCAGTTAAACTAAGAGACTGAGTTTAAAGATTGAGTTATTATTAATTGTGCAGTATATTGTGAAGATGGGAGAAGGTATTACCACAGTGTGTGTGAGTGGATTTATGGCTCTGGATGTCTCCCCACCAAGAGGTCCTCTATGGTAAGTAGTAGTATTGGTAACTCTGTACTGTTTCTGTTATCTGGTAGCATCTATATATGGATGCTGAAATTAACTAAGTAGATGCATGCAAATTTGCAGGATTCTTGGAGATGTATTCATGGGGGTATATCATACCGTATTTGACTATGGTAATCTTGAAATTGGTTTTGCAGAAGCTGCTTAGTTTCCCATTATTCTGATTCTGTGTCTTACCATTTATATACATGGTGATAATCGTTGCTTCTGTTCTGTGGCAACAAACAATATATATAGAATGTATTTTTTGCTCTTAACCTATGCAAGCTTGTAGTACTACTCTATATGTTTTGCCTCGTTGGTTTTATGTCATGCTTGTGGGCTGTGGCTCCAATTCCAATATATATACCCTCTATTGCGCTGCAAGTTTAACTCATTCAAGTCGGTTACCACATAATCTCCCTCTCTGTCGCAAAAAAAGAAGCCAAAAAGTAATATTAGAAGTAAAAAAGTAAAAACAAGTTCAGGTGTTATCCCATTCAAGATTGCGGTTCACTGTTAGGAGCCGGCATCATCTGCATAAGGCTCCCGCTAGAAATCCTGACCATTATGGTACCAATGTCATATAAGCTATTCTATTACCAATAGTCCCTGCAAGAACAGATGCCATCCTTAAAATGATGGAATCTATTAGCATCTCTCAAAATGATCTCTCTCTCAGTTACTTTTGCTATTAATTTGATTGCAGTGTGGCAATCTCCACAAACACGAAGATTTTTCATGACACGAATAGGTATCTCCTTAGGAACCTTCAACAACCCGTATGCCACAGCCAATTTCTCGCTGTGGTACCTCAAGCTATACAATTTTTCTTCCTCATCCACATCATGCAACACAAAATTTCCATCAGGATTATACCCAGCTTCTCGCAACAACACGTCTAAGTTTTCCAGCATCTTCATGATCATTGAATGCTCTGGATGTGCCCTGATATCACCTGTTGTGAACATATGTACTATTTTCTCAACCTCAATCCAGCTAGAACCAGGTGATTTCTTCACACTTCTTGCCCTCATATTTTTTCTCAGCTCTGCCACGTCATTCCATTTACCTTGTGATGCATATATATTTGACAACAGGATGTAGGGGCCTGCATTTTCAGGTTCAATCACTAGAAGCTTCTTTGCTGCAACTTCAGCTAGATCCAACTTTGCATGTGTTCTACAGGCCCCTAACAGAGAACCCCAAACAGCAGCATCTGCCTCCATGGGCATTTTTTCAATTATATTCACTGCCTCATTTATCTTGCCTGCTCTACCAAGCAAATCCACCATGCATGCATAATGCTCAGTTTTTGGCTCCACCATATATTTGGATTTCATCGACTCAAAGATATCTAGCCCTTCTTTAACCTTGCCCGTGTAACTACAAGCCGTGAGAACTCCAACAAAGGTAACATCATCTGGTACCATTCCTGTGGAGAACATTGATTGGAAAATCTCCAAGGCCTCCTCACCTAAACCATGCTGGGCATAACCACTGATCATAGAATTCCACATAACAATATCCTTTGAAGAAAACTTATCAAAAACTAACTTTGCTTTAGGAAGATCGCCACATTTAATATACATTGTAAGCAAAACAGAGGAAACATATACAGCTTCATCAAACCGAGACCTCACCAACTGGGCATGAACCTGCCTACCATGATCCAGTCTTGCCAAACTGGCACAAACAGAAAGAATAGTAATCAAAGATGGAAATTTCGGCCTAATGCCCTCTTTTTGCATCAATATGAACAAATCAAGTGCTTTCAGTTCAAATCCTTTCCTCTCATAAACCTTAATCATTGCACTCCATGTCGCATCATCCTTAACCTTCATTTGATTAAATACCCTCCTTGCTTTTGCCACTTCTCCATTTTGGCCGAACCCAAGAATCAACGCATTGCCTGTGACGACTGATTTCACAGGCATTGCCTCGAAAAGTTCCAAAGCTGCTTCTATCCTTCCACACTGTGTATAACCCATCAACATAGCTGTCCATGACACCTCATTTTTCACAGGCATCACTTCAAAAAGCTTCCTAGCAACATCCACACGATTATTCTGCACATAACCCGTAATCATAGTAGTCCAAGCTACCACGTTTCTCCATGGCATCTCATCAAAAATCTCTCTCGCGTCACTCAAACGTCCTTCTTTACAATATCCCGCTATCATATTAGTCCTAGCAACCACATCCTTTTCCGGCATCATATCAAACAACCTACGCGCCTCATCAATCCGGCCTTCGTGAATGAGTCCACCTAACATCACTGTCCATGAAACCACGTTCTTTTCGGGCATTAACCAAAACAGGGACACTGCCTCCCCCATCATACCCTCTTGAACATGCCCCCGAATCATGGCAGTCCATGAAACTACATTGCGTTCCGGCATTTTATCAAACACTTCCCTAGCTTCAGTAACCATTCCATTTTTTATATACCCAGAAATTAAACCATTCCAAGAAACGATGTTTTTCTCCGGCATTTTGTTGAATAGAAGCAGGGCCTCATCAGGTTGGTTGTTCTGAAAGTAGCCAGCAATGATAGAGTTCCAGGAATCGACTGTTTTGTTGGGTAATTCATCGAACACTTGACGGGCATTCTCGATTTGACCCACACGACCAAGTTGGGCTATCCGATATCTGGTTACGACCGGAAAACTCGTAGAATACGCTCTACATGTGTTTAAGAGAAACCGCATAGATGAGTAAGAAAGCTTTGGCTTTTTCCAGATGCTGAAATTAAATTAAAGCTTTTTGGCACAGAAATTATAAAACAAATCACGACTGGAAGGTGCTACGTTTGCATTGGCAGAGGCGATTAGTAAATTTAGCTTGATAGATAAACTTCAGTCACACAGATTCAGACCCAAAAAACATATTCTATATCTAACAGTGTCGCCCGGCGTTCCTAAAGTTTAAAAGGAAACCTAACCGCATCATTTGAATTCTCTCTCCTCTCCCATTGTTTTCTTTATGAAGCATTTACATATATCAAATTTTAGATAATTTTGTTTTTTTATTTTTATTTTATCCAAAGACTGAAATTTTAGTGCTTTTTCTTTTGGTTGAAATAAAAATGATTAAAAATATTTTAAAAATAAATAAATTCTATAATAAGAACATTTTAATAAAATATATCTTGTAGACAATATTACATCTTTCAACCAGATGAATCAAATAAATATCTAATAATATACAAAGAAATCTGACATTTCCAAATCCTATTATCCGAAATAATCTTACATATTAAGCAAAAGCTTATTAACATTAGATAACAAGTGCATATGAATAATTCTATCATAATAATTATAATTCCAAAAATGCTGCTGGGTGAGTAAGGCCAGTTTCGTACCATTAAACAAAAAATTAAAGTTTTCTTCTTCTTCTTCTTCTTGTTATTTTGCTTAACAATAAGATTTCATAAAATATATCTTGAATGATTTAAATCTCGAAATTTCGAATTATAATTTATAATCATAAAATTTAGGTCTTCAAGCCCAACAAAAATGATATATGTACATAAGTGTTGTTGATATTATAACATAACGTACGATTACAAACAGAAGTTAATGTTAACAATCAAACCAAATAAATTTAACAGCATCATAAAATCTGTCCATTTTAAAAAGCAAGGACAGAAAAAAGAAAAAGACACAACTTTAAGCAGCAGAGGGGGCGTTAATATATTGAACAACGCAAGCATCTGACATAGCTGCCAAAAATGGTTCTAGCCCTGTTTGTTCATCTTCTGCTTCACCGTAACCCACAGCATTTGCGTAGTCAAGCGACTCGTCATTGTAAATGTCCCACCATTTTGTTACCAGCGTCTTAATGTCTTTCCTGTCCATGTTATCTTCTTTACCAGTAAATCTCCAGGGCTTGGACCCAGCAGCACAGTAGTGAACAACCTTCACTTTTTCTAGCTCAATGTTCTCTGGGTGGCGCCATAGCATGGCCATCACCAAGTTGTAAATTGGTGGAATGGGTCTGTATATGTCCCTGAAATACATGTTCAGATAATCCTGCACACATTGATCAGGAATGATCAGTTAGAAACAGGAAATTAATTACTTAATATAAAATGACTTAATTAAGAACTTATTTTTTTTTTACCTGCTCAGCAAAAGGGGTAGGAGGGGTAACTTTGAGTGTAGTCAAGAGGTCGCCATAGACAGAAAGGTTTGGTTCATATACGAACATTCCAGCATTGAAGTAAAGAGGAGGCTTAGGACCCAACCGAGAAGGCCACTGAACCTTATCAGGGCACTGCTGGCAATAGCCAATCTTGTACTGTGGGGTGTGGCTCCATGTTTTCTCACAGAAGCAATCCATCACAGCATAAAAGTAGCCATCTTCCATGTCCAACAAGTGATCTATATTATCAAACACTTGGATGTCTCCGTCCAAATATATCATCTTGGAAAACTCCACAAACTGCAATTTCAAGTTGTATATTAAATGCACACGTGGCAAAATCCCCATGAAAAGCAAAAGAAAAAAAAAGTTACGTGTAAAATAGTATCACATGCAAAACTACATACCTCCCAGATACGTAGCTTGGAATAGTTGATGACATAGTAGGCCATGGCAAACTGGGTCTGGTTCTCAGGTGGGTAAACAGGGTCGATCTCCTTGACTATGCACCCCTGATCCACTAGGATCTTCTTGTGGTCATCTGGAACATCGGGTAAGACCGCCACCACAAGTGGGTACTTGCTCTTAACCTTCCTCAGCCCCTTGGCTAACCCAACCACGCCCTTAACGTAGTCCCCGTTCCCTGCCAAGAATGTAACAAAAGCCCTTTTGGGAGAGCTTGGGCGAACAGTCTTGGCGATGGCAACACCTTCCATGATTGAAATAGGAAAAAGAGGGTATGGGTGTTGTTTTTAGTGATTACAAAGTGTTCTGAAAGTGCAAGAGAAGCTTGTTTTTTTGCCTTTGAGTGAGAGTAAGAATGGTATTGCTTGCTTGATGGAGAATCCATGAAGGAGAGGGGGTGTTTATATAGGAATCAGATTTGTTTACTGTACTCAAAAAGAGAAAAGAAAATATATAATATAATAAAGTTAAAAGAAATGGAGTCTCCTTCTATCCATTGAAAGCAGATGTTTGACTGTGAGGTGAGACTAATGAGTTAGGGTAGTGAATACATTAATTGATTGTTTGACCAACAGCTTTAAGAGTAAGAGAGAAGGCGTTTTTTGCTAATTACGATTAGAGATTAATTTTATGGAAAATGGACGGTGCACGAAAATGATAGGAAGGAAACGTCGAATTTATTAAATTATATTTATTTAAACTTAATTAATTAATATTATTTATAAATTTCAATAAAATTAAATTGATTAAAAAATATTTTCCCATGTAAAATTAATATATATTTTAAAAATCTCACCATAGACATGGAATCATGTATTGAGAAAGGGCACATGTATAAAATATGTTTAAGAAAAAATAATGCATCAGTCATAAAAAGAATCACAACATAACAATTAGATAAAAAAAACAAAATTTTAAGAAATTAGAAAACAAAAATAATATATACTTTAAACAAAAATAAATAAAAAAGGAAAATTTTGTTTTAGTAATTTACTTTTAATTTCTTGGAAAAATTCAACCTTTTATCATGAAATTTACATCCCAACAAAATAGATTTTTGGGAATTAAGTACTTTGCACCGTACCAAACTGGCTCTATGTTTAAGGTATGATTATATTAGAATATATGTAAATTCAATAATAATTAAAATAATTTTATAATATTAGATTTTATTATTTTTAAAAATTACTGGATAAAAAAATGAAAATAACATATAATAACAAAGTAATTAATAAAATATAACTATATATTTTTATTTAAAAGATTCATTTATTTTTTATCCAGCCTCAATAAAGTAACTAAATAATTTTTAATAAGTCAAAGAAGAATTTGGATTTTTTTCCCTATATATACTATAGCGAAGTTACAATATTCATTTTCACATTTTTCTGAACACATAGTACCCTCTATTTGAAGCATTTATTTTTAAATTAGGTAAATTATTTTTTTAGTCCTTGTCTTTTAATTTTTTAAGTTATTTCATGTTTTCTATTTAAAACTTCTTTTTTATAATTTTTGCATGTTAAATATAATATTTATTTTAAACAAGTTATCTCTTTATTTTGATATTTTACTTCATGGAATTAATTTTTAATTTTATAATATTAAAATTATTAAATTTTAAAATTTTAAGCTTAAAATATAGTTTAAATTTTAAGCTTAAAATAGCACATATTAATAATATTTATCAAATTAAATTTATATTTTTCCAAATATAATAAGAGTTAATTCATTCATTAATTAAAGTAAAACAAAGATAAATATAAAAATACAAAAAAAACAATTTTAACAATTTTAACATTAAAAAAATTAATTTAAAAATATATATAATAAATAGCATGTAAGAAATTATTAATAATATTATTTAAATTTGTAATAGATTAATATCAATATTCAATATTTTTATATTATTTTAATATTAAATATTTTTAAAATTAATATAACTCGTTCTAAATTTATTAAATACTTTTAAAAATATTTTATAATTACATTACTTTTTCAATTTATTAACGATTTTTTGAAGAAATTCATTAAATTTTTAAAAAATATATATTAATATTATAAAAAATATTATATATTTAATATACACAACTGATCTATGTATGGCACGACTATCAATTTAATTGAATAATATTAATTAACAACGAACCCAAATTATCCCTATAAAAAGTAAACACCTAATCAACAGGTCACAACTTAGTATTCAACCCTATTAATTTATTTGAATATTCTTAATTAACACCTCAATAATGTTATAGAAGTACAAGAACAAAGACAGATACAGGGGGCTGGCAAGGCCCTGACCCCCCTAAAATGGAAAATTTCTATTTAGGCTCTTAAATTTTTTTAAAAATTTTAAAGTAGTAAAGGTAAAATTATACTTTGCCCCCTAAAATTATAAAAATTTGATTTAATCTTTAAAAAATATAAAGATATAGACTATAAAAAATTAAAATTTCATTCGGCCCCCTAAAAATTTATTCTGGCTTAGCCCCTGTACAAGAATGATTCTACTTGAGTCAATATATGCAGGATTATATTTCATTGAGGGTCTCTTTAGATTCTACTGAAGCTGTATTTTACAGCTTTCAGTAGAAACCTCACCCATTGAAAGTACTATATGGTATTGAGGTGAAATTCTTCAAATATACAAATGATTTTCAGTTGGAGGTGAATGATTAGTGGCGCAAAAGCTCTCCCAATGAAAATCGTTTTCTACTTCAACCTTTTCATTGCAATTTAAAACAAGTTTAAAATGAAAATGTGGATGTACGTGATCATCATAAAAACATGAGTTTTATACAAATTAAATATATATTACATAATATAAATATAAATTTGTACTTATAAAAAGTGAATATTATATATTATATTTTATTTATATAATAATCAAGCCAATACATAATTTTTATTATTCAATAATTAATTTTTAATATTAATATTATCTTATTTATTATTTAACAAATGTTTCATTTTAATAATGTAAATATATTTTAATTATTTATTATATTATAAATACATTTTATTGTAATATTTAAAATAGTACGTTTCAATCCTCACCGCACTCGTGTTTTATCAATATTTTTATTCTCACTACTATAATATTTAATCTTGTCAATACAATAACTAATCATCTAATCTAATTAATTAGTAGTATTGCTTTTTATACAATATTTGAAACTATCCATTATCTCACTCAACCCTTAAATAGGAAGATAAACGCACTTAAGTATACTCGAACCCATGTCCTTCTACACCGACAATAGTACTAATACTATCATTATTGTTTTTAATATCACGGATTTTCCATAAAAATTAAATAAAGAAAGAAATTAAAGAAAAAGTGAGGGTGTTAATAAAATAATCAGAAGAGGATGATAAATTTTTGTATTATTTTCAGGTTAACCACTCCAACTACAAACTCCAGAGAGCAGTGCACCACTGTGATATGGCCACGTAATATATTGGGAGCTTTTGGCATGCATCATTAGGGTCCACAATATCTATCGGGTGAAAACCGTGTGGGATTATTACATTGCCATATGGCACAATCAAATCTGGATGTCGGTGCTCGCCTCGTGGCCAAATGGGTATATGCCATCCATTTTCTAGTCAAGTTAGTTACTCCAACTATGGCCAACTGTTGCAACTTCCTGGATAATGAAATGTTTTTACTTTAAGCTTTCGGGATAATGTTGTTTTAGTGATTTTGGACCAACCGACCAAATTTCTAGGATTTTTCTTTTCTCTTAAGATAATCCTTGGACTTAGACTTTTAAAGACCATTTTTTTTTCTTCTTTTGAATAAATTAACTACCATATTTTACATTCAAATTTTGGATTTTTAACATTACCCTTCAAAGTATAAACGAAATTATTAAAACTAAAAGGATAAACAAAGGTTCCCAAGATTTCTGGGGATTTCTTTTCCATTCCTCAATTTAGCCACTAATTTCGGCCACCGCGTTTATTACGTAGGAGTTGTTTATATTTACATGATACCAAGTTTATTACGTACAATTAATTTATTTCCTTCCAAACATGGAATATTCTAAGATACTTTTCTTGCTCCTTATCCCTACTTTGCTTGTAACTTGTAAACTACTCCCCCTATCCCTATCCACATTTATTTGGTGGGCTAAAATGTCAAGACCCCCATTCACTAATGACATTGTCAAATCCTTGGTTTCCAATTGTTTGTTGGTGTTGGAATTTGGACGGCACTCTGTCGGCCTTGGAATTAGAAGAGGTTGCCGTTTAACAGTAAACCAATAGCACCCCACCAAGTTCGCCAATGGCTTGATGGAAAAAGTCCGTTTCAGTTCCAGGCATGTTGTGGAAATTTATACTGAAGATCATTCAAACTTTGAAGTTGGGCACTAAGTAGTACTCCTATTCCTTGGACTTTAATCTCTTCTGATTCATGTATTCTTAATGATTCAGTAGACCAGTGGTTAGAAACAAACTTAAGTATCCACACCACAAGTAACATGCTCACTGTTAACTGACTGTCTAAATGCAATACGGGGTCCTTCCAAGTTCGATCTAGCCTCTAATGAAGCAGGTACTATTTTTGAGTGCAGATATTCAAATGCAAATTGATGGTTGTTGTTGTCTGTGTCACACTGAATTTGAAACTTGAAATCATCTACTTTTAGAGTGTAGATATTGGAAGACAGTCTGGAATGAAGTGCTGGACAGTGGAATTTTGAGCTACAATAGGTGATAAGGAAGCTAAAGGGAAAAGCCTGAACTGCAATAGTTGTATCTATTGGATCTGGAGGGAAAGGAATTGCAGACTAATTGTTAAGTATGACTCCTATTTTCAGTTAAATTTAAAAAATAATCTTCTAATTAAACTCTATTTATTTATTTCAATCAAATACTGATTAGTTTAGATTATTTTATTATTATTTGACATATAAATTTAGCCTATAAATAGGTTCTTTTACAACCTTAGTAAAAACACCCATTAGAAATTAGAACTCATAACACATTTAGAGAGTTTTGTGTTTACGTTTTGAGGGTTTTTTGTTTTGGGGTTTTTTGGGGTTTAGTTTTATCTCTATCTTTTGTACTCTTCGTTCTTTTTCCATTATAATAAAATTATCTTTGCCCGTGGTTTTTTTTATTCTCTTTGGAGGAGATTTTCACGTTAAATTTGTGTGTTCAATTTCTCAATTTATTCTACTATTTGTGTTACTTATTGCTTAATCGGGACAATCCTAACACTAATAATTGTTGGAATGAAGTTGGTTGGTGCTAGAATAGAAGATGACATTGTTAATAATAGCTTACAAATACACGAAATCATTACCAAATAATAAACTACAACGAAATAATCTCATTAAAAGGAAGTATTTAGATGGTTGAACCCATAGAGAAAAAATGGCTACTGATTAAATAACCTGATTATTCTACTTGTTTACACCTTCTTTAGGGAGTAGTTGGGCTTGGACAATATGGACAGGATCTCATATGATTGAGTGCTTTCACGTTTGCTGATTCGGAAACTGTTGTATTAATGTCAAAGAGGTGTTATGGCTGGATATTACAACTTCTAATATTATTATTATCCCATTTTAAAGGCTGATCAAGCCAAAGATCTGCTGCTGGATTGCTAAGATTATACCTTACGTGAACAAGAGGGTGAAGCTACTTGCCTAAACTCTTGAGGTTTGCTTGAATTGTAGAATCGTTTGGGCCAAAAAAATATTATATCTGAAAAATATATTTGAGTAAAAATATTAAATTATATTATCTTTATATATTATATAATTTATAACATAAAAAAAACTAAACACAGTGATATATAATATTGTAATGTAAAAATTTAAAAAAATGTTACCTTTATATAAAATTTTAGTAAATAAAAATTGTTAAATATTAAATTAAAAATAATATCAATATTTAAAAAAAATAAAAAGATTATGAATGGACTTTAAATAGACTTGGCTTAACTATTTAAAAATATAAACAAACTTGGACAAGATTTTAAGTCCATATTTTGGGTTGGATTGAAATTATACAAATATAAAATGTATTAATATCATACTTAAATCTGATGTAAACTCAGCCTAACTCCACCAATTATTGTAAATAAAATACATCACAAAATATCAAGTATTATATTCAATCATTTTCATTTCAAAATAATAAAAACCTAATTAGTTATAAAAATAATTTATTATTAAATTACAATATATTCTAATATATTTGCATGTCAAACATAATGTGTTTTTTCAATTAATATATGTAAGTTTTAATTGGAAATTACAAATACATTTACAATTGCAAATACAAAGAGTACGTCCTGTTGGAACAGTTTCAAATATTTATAGTGTTCCAATAACTATAAATAAATGGGAGTAATTAATCAAAAGTTATATTATTTAATTTTTTGAAAAAGAATTATAACTATTTAAATAATATTATCTAAATAGTTATAATGTTAAACGAATAATTATGTATTTATTTTAAAGACATTATTATTTAGAAAGACACCTATTGAAAGATGTCTCTATGAAGAAACATGAAAGTTCCTATAAATGGGAATGAGATTTCATTTGGAAAACACACCAACAAATTCTAATATTCTTTCTTTCCTTCTTTTATTTTCTAATATTATTAGATTATTCTATAAAGTATTACTGTAGAAATCCTTTGTAGAAATTGAGTTTCTTATTATACATTGCTTAGTGTGTAGTGGACTATTCTCGTCAGTGCAAAATGCAAATAGTCATTGGCTTCATTGTATCCTTGAGGTTAATTTCTTGGAACTCATTTGCACACCGAAAATAGGTGGGAGCGAATATAACCTTAAAGATAGTGGCTTGATACACGCCTTGGAGCCTTGTCCTATTTCTTCTTTTTCTTTTGAGTTTCGTTCGTGTGTTCGAGATTTTCCTCATCGGAGATTTGTACTAACAATTTTAAGGTTATATTTCATGATGACTACCACAACACATGAAAGTGGAACACAAAGGGAGTTGGCTTCCAACTTTGTCAAACTTGATTGGTTTGATGGTGGCAATTTTCGACGATGACAGAAAAAGATGCACTTCTTATTATCAACTTTGAAAATTGCTTATGTTTTGGATACTCCAAGACCTGAAGAGAATGAAAACAAATATGTTGCTGCAACCCGAGAAAGACAAAAAAGGGACAATGTTGATTACATGTGCATGGGCCACATATTGAATGGTTTATCTGATGGTTTGTTCAACACCTACCAAAACGAGGTCACCGCTAAAGAATTATGGAACAAATTGGTGACAAGATACATGACCGAAGATGTTACAAGTAAGAAATTTCTGTTATGGAATAATTCCGTGATATTGAAAAGATGCTGAATCAATTCAAGCAATATGATATGAAAATGGATGAAACGATTGTTGTATCATCCATAATAGACAAACTTCCTCTATCTTGAAAATACTTTAAAAAGAAGTCTAAAACATAAGAAAGAGGAAATATCTCTTGAGGCTTTGGCAAATCATCTTCATATTGAAGAAGAATATCGAAAGCAAGATTAGAATCTAAATTCTGAAAATGTCAAAGTGCATGTTACGGAGGAAGTATAGACTACTAAACCATTCAAGAGAAAGTTCAAACAGACTGATAAAGCACCTAAGTTCAAAAAGAAACAAAAGGGCTTATGTTATCATTGTGGTAAGCCGGGACATTTCAAGAATGAATGTCGATTTTTAAAGAAGAAATCATCTTCTAAGGCTGATAATAACAAAAAGTTCATTGCAATGATATCTGAAATTAATATGGTACAATATGATAATACATGGTGGGTTGATACTGGAGTAACCAAACATGTGTGCAAAGACAAAAGCATGTTCACAAAGTTCACACAATGTGAAAATGAAAATGTCTTGTACATGAGAAATTCTTCTACCGCAACAATCAAAGACAAAGGGTTTGTTTGTAACACCCCTTACCCGTATCCAACACCGGAATAGGGTACGAGGCATTACCAAAACACATACACTTGTAAACGTATTTAACCGAGTTATAAAATTTCATCAAAATTAAAACTTTCAAAATAATTAACATGTTTCTATAACTTTTCACAATATATCCTCAAAATATTATAATCATAATAATTAGGGCCTGCGAGACCCGATACATCTCATGCAATTTAATGCTTCATTTCCATTTCATTCAATTCGCAATTTCTCATGCTCATAATTTAAATCATATCACTAGCAATTTCCATTTAATTCACGTACAATTCAATGACATCAAATTCAAAACTAATACGTATTTACCATTTAACTCAATGTTTATTGATTATACCATTCAATAACACATTTATGAAATTCTCAATTTAGCAATGAAAATATCACTTTAGTTTGAATAACAACATCGTCCTGATATAAATACACTACCACTTATCCATTTACTTTAATTCTTTTGGGCCCATTTGTCACTTACCATCCTTAATCAAATTAGGGAACGGTCACGGAAAATTGAGTACTTCACTTTCACTTTGCCATAGGATAACTATGGTCTTACGTATGATCACTTATCACTTGTCCCTGATCAGATAAGTGTAGCCACCTATCACTTTGTTTCTTGATCAGATAAGTGTAGCCACTTATCACTTTGTTTCTTGATCAGATAAGTGTAGCTAAAGCTATCACTTATCACTTTGTCTCTTGATCAGATAAGTATAGCCGAAGCTATCACTTATCACTTTTCACTTGTCACTTGATCAGATAAGTGTAGCTAAAGCTATCACTTATCACTTTGTCTCTTGATCAGATAAGTGTAGCTAAAGCTATCACTTATCACTTTCCACTTGTCACTTGATCAGATAAGTGTAGCTAAAGCTACCACTTATCACTTTGTCACTTGATCAGAAGTACTCAAATCCGGCGTTCCGCTCAATTTGATCATTTATTCATATATCAGGCTTACCAACATGTGTTAATTCATAAACCATTCATGGTATTATTTCATGCCAAATCATATACTGAATATACCATATACACATACTATGAAACTTTATTTTCACACATGAGCTTAAACCATGACCAATAATGCACAAAAATAAGCATCATTCATATTTCATCGTTTATGAGTTATAATCAAACATATGACCATTTATACACGAATCATTCATATATTTCCCAAATTTTCCTCCTCCTCCTCTCCATTCCACATCCTTAATGTGTATAACACACTTAAACAACATTAACCATAATTTCAATATTCACTAACGTGTATATTCAAAGCTGTTTATCCGAGTCAAAGTCACTAAATTATTTTTATCCGGAGCTACAGAGCTTCAAATTAAGATCCGTTAATTTTCCTTGAAACTAGACTCACATATCTTCATACCATAAAATTTTCATAATTTTTGGTTCAGCCAAATAGTACAGTTTATTCTTTAAAGTTTCCCCTGTTTCGCTGTCTGACAGTTCCGACCACTCTTCACTAAAAATTAATTATCTCATTGTACAGAATTCGGATGATGTTTTAGCTTGTTTCTTCTAAAAATAGACTCATTAAGGATTCTAATCATATAAACTATAACTCATAATCATTTTTGTACAATTTTTAATGATTTTCCAAAGTCAGAACAGGGGAACCCGAATTCATTCTGACCTTGTCTCACAAAATCTATTATATCTCATGATTTACAATTCCATTGCTCACATCATTTCTTTTATAAGAAACTAGACTCAATAAGCTTTAGTTTCATATTTTATTCATCCTCTAATTCAATCTCTACAATTTTTGGTGATTTTTCAAAGTTACACTACTGCTGCTGTCCAAAACTGCTTTAGTGCAAAATGTTGATTTCCATTTTGCCCCAAATTTCACAGTTTATACAATTCGGTCCTTTCTCAATTAACCCCTCAATTAATCTAATTTTCTCAATTAGTTCTTTACTAGACATTATAAGTTGTTACACAACTATTGAAATTCAGAATTTCCACATATAACTCTATCTTCAAACTCTTTTACTATTAGGTCCCAAACATTCACTTTCTATTCAATTCTTTCAATAAAATCAGCATATGAACAATTTAAAGCTCTAATTTCATGCTAAATCATCATATACTTCCAGTACATATTCATATCAACTTTCAACTTCTTTCATAAAATCAAAAACTAATGGATTTAACAAGTGGGCCTAGTTGTAAAAGTCATAAAAATACAAAAATTTCAAGAAATAGTCAAGAATTGAACTTACTTGTAATAAAAATATGAAGAACCAGCTTGAAGAAGCCCTTCCATGGTGTTTTAGCTGATGAGAATTCAGAAAAATGAAGAGAAATCTAGATAATTCCACTTGGGTCCTAACTTTATTAAGCAAATTTTGCAATTTTCCAATTTTGCCCTTAATTCTCCTTACTTTCTTGCTGATTTCATGCCTCTGCCGTCCAGCCCAAATAGACCTTGGGTCTATTTGCCTTTTAAGCCCTCTTCCTTTTATCATTTAAGCTATTTAATCATTTCTCAAATTTTGCATTTGTTACAATTTAGTCCTTTTTGTTCAATTAATTATCGGAACTTTAAAATTTCTTAACGAAACTTTAATACTAACTTTTTAACACTCCATAGATATTTATAAAAATATTTATGGCTCAGTTTAAAATCCCCGAGGTCTTGATACCTCATTTCGATTCTAATTATTTTAATATTTATTTCTAGTGCACTATTCACTATTTCAAAAATTTTCCTAACTTCATATTTAACTTATACTTACTAAATTAATAATATTTTCTACCCATTTGTCGAATTTAGTGATCTCGAATCACCGTTCTGACACCTCTGAAAATTCAAGCCATTACATTTTTTTTCGTCGGATTTGTGGTCCCGAAACCACTGTTCCGACTAAGCTTAAAATCGGGCTATTACACTGTTGAACTACAATTCACTTCTGGAAAGGTTTTAACCTTAAATGATGTATATTATGTACCAAAAGTTAGGAAGAATTTAGTGTCTGAAATTCTGTTGAATAAGTTTGGTTTCAAACTTATTTTTGAGGCAGATAAGTTTATTTTGTCTAATGGATGAATTTTTGTAGGGAAAAGGTATATGTATGAGAGTATGTTCAAACTCAATATTATTAATAAGAATAAAAATACTATTTTTACTTATATGGTTGAATCTTTTTGTTTATGGCATTATAGATTAGGTCATTTAAATTATAAAAAATTGATTGACATGTATAAGTTAGACTTAATTCTTGTTTTTAATAATAATATTGAAAAATGCAATACATGTATGTTGACTAAAATTACAAGAAACCCTTCCCTAAGGTTAAAAGAAAAACAAAATTGCTTGATTTGATATATAGTGATTTATGTGACATGCATAATACTCCTACATTAGGTGGAAAGAAATATTTTGTTACTTTTATTGATGATTGTTCTAGATATTGTTATATATATTTATTGTATTCAAAAGATGAAGCGCTTGATAAATTTAAAATTTATAAATCTGAAGTTGAACTTTAGTATAAATCATTTATCAAGTGCTCAAGATCAGATAGAGGTAGAGAATATTATAATCCAAGTCATTTTGAATCCACTGGAATTGTCTATCAAATTTTATCCCCTTACACACCACAATAAAATGATGTAGCTAAAAGGAAAAATAGAGTCTTGATTGAAATGGTAAATCCAATGTTATTATATTCAGGTCTTGGACAAAGTTTTTGGGGAGAAGCTGTTCTAACAACTTGTCATATATTGAAGAGTTCCTAATAAGGAAACTAAAATAACCCCCTATGAACAATGGAAGAAACGGAAATCAAACCTTAATTATTTGAAATTTTAGGGTTATAGAACTATTGTCAAAGTTTCAACACCTAAACGTAAAAAGTTAGGTGAAAGAGGAACTTAATGCATATTTATAGGATATGTACATAATAGCAAGGCATATAGGTTCATGGTAATTGAACCAAATGATTCAATTTCAATTAATACTGTTATTAAATCAAGAGATGCTATTTTTGATGAAAATAAATTTAATTCCATATCAAGACAATTATAGCCACAACAATTGATTCATTCTTCAAATGAGAATGAGATTACATTGGAACAAATTGATAATAATGATGAATCTTGTCAAGAATTAAGAAGAAGTAAGAGGATTAAAAAGGTCAAAGATTTTGGATAGATTTCATTATGTTTCTTGTAGAAGGAAAGGGTGAAAGTATATGTAATAAGATACCTTATTGTTATAATACGGAATCTGATCCTATTACATTTGAAGAGGTAATGAAATCTCAATACTCTATTTTTTGGAAAGAATCAATAAATGATGAGATGGATTCAATAATGGGAAATCAAACTTGGATCTTAGTTGATCTTCCAACGGGTTCCAAACCAATAGGTTGTAAATGGATCTTCAAAAAGAAAATAAAGGTCGATGGAACCATTGATAAATTTAAAGCAACGTTGGTAGCCAAAGGTTTTACACAAAAACAAGATATTGATTACTGTGATACTTATGCTCCAATAGCAAGAATTGCTACAATTAAACTCTTAATATCACTTACCTCTATATATAATTTGGTTGTTCACCAAATGGATGTTAAAATTACATTTTTAAATGGAGAATTGGAAGAGGAAGTGTACATGGAACAACCGGAAGGATTTGTTGTTCCAAGACAAGAGCATAAGATATGTAAGTTTGTTAAATCTTTATATGGACTTAAACAAGCACCAAAACAATGGCACCAAAAGTTTGCAAGGTTGTTTTAGCTAATGGCTATAAAATAAATGAATTAGATAAGTGCATATATAGCAAATTTGAAAATAGAATAGGTGTTATAATTTGCTTATATGTAGATAACTTGCTCATTTTTTACACGGATTTGGAACAAATAGAAAACACAAAGAAATTCTTGTCAAACAACTTTGCTATGAAGGATATGGGTGTAGCAGATGTTATTCTTAGGATTAAAATAACCCGAGATGAAAGCACTATAACTTTATCACAATCACATTATATTGAAAAGGTGCTTAAAAAGTTTGATCTTTTCAACTGTATACCAGCATCTACACCCATGGATCCTCAAATAAAATTAGTATCTAATACTGGTAGGAAAATTGATCAATTGAAATATGCAAGTCTAATTGGTTGTCTTATGTACATAATGACTTGTACAATACCAGATATTACATATGCTGTTGGAAAATTGAGTAGGTACACAAGTAATCCAAGTAGTTTGCATTGACAAGCTTTGAACAGAGTACTTAGATACTTAAAGAAAACTATTAACTATGGATTGTGTTATAATGTATATCATCCAGTTTTAGAAGGGTATTCGGATGCTAGTTGGATTACAAGTTTGGAAGATCATGCATCTACTAGTGGATGGATCTTCTTTTTTGGTGGAGGAGCCATTTATTAGGGTTCCAAGAACCAAACATGTATTACTGATTCCACCATAGTAGCAGAATTTATTTCATTAGCCGCTGCATCTAAAGAAGCAGAGTGGTTAAGAAATTTTCTTTATGATGTACCTTTATGTCCAAAGCCAATTTCACATATTTCTATCCGTTGTGATAGTGAGGCTACTCTAGCAAAGGCATATAGCCAATTTATAATGGAAAGTCTAGACACATTGGATTAAGACACATAAATTATGTGATCACTCCATCGTCTAGACTTTCCATTATACACTTGGTTATATGCCTTTGCTAGAGTAGCCTCACTATTACAACAGATAGAAATATGTGAAATTGGCTTAGGCCATAAAGGTACATCATAAAGAAAATTTCTTAACCACTCTACTTCTTTAGATGCAGCGGCTAATGCAATAAATTCTGCTGCCATGGTGGAATCAGTAATACATGTTTGTTTCTTGGAACCCCAAGAAATGGCTCCTCCACAAAAAATGACTATTTAAATAATATTATTTAAATAGTTATAATATTAAATGAATAAACAAAGTTCACACAATGTGAAAATGACCATGTATTGTACATGGGAAATTCTTCCACTGCAGCAATCAAAGGCAAAGGGTCTATTGAACTACAATTCACTTCTAGAAAGGTTTTAACCTTAAAATTTTTAGTACAAATCTTCGTGAGGAAAATTTCGAACACACGAATGGAACTCAAACAGAAAAAGAAGAAATAGGACAAGGCTCCAAGGCATGTATCAAGCCACTATTTTTAAGGTTATATTTGCCCCCACCTATCTTCGGTGTGTAAATAAGTTCCAAGAAAATTAACCTCGAGGATACAATGAACCCAATGACTATTTGTGTTTTGCACTGACGAGAATAGTCCACTACACACTAAGCAATGTATAACAAGAAACTCAATTTCTACAAAGGATTTCTGCAGTAATACTTTATACAATAATCTAATAATATTAGAAAATGACGAAAGGAAGGAAAGAAAGAGTATTAGAATTTATTGGTGTGTTTTCTAAATGAAATCTCATTCCTATTTATAGGAATTTTCATGTCTCTTCATAGAAACATCTTTCAATAGGTGTCTTTATGAATAATAATGTCTTTAAAATAAACAAATAATTATTCATTTAATATTATAACTATTTAAATAATATTATTTAAATAGTTATAATTCTTTTTCAAAATATTAAAAAATATAACTTTTGATTAATTACACCCATTCATTTATAGGTATTGGAACATTGAAGTGAAAATTTAGCGGATCCTTTCACAAAAAAGTCTTGCTAGAGATGCAGTAAAAAGGACCTCAAAAGGATGAGACTCAAGCCCATTAATTAGAGTCACCCGTGATGGAAACTCGACTCAACGCTTGGTATAACGTCAAATCTTGAGTTCAATGAGACAAAGTATATCATTAGTATGTGACTGTTAGCACTATAAATAAATTCATCCTAAGATTAAATTGCTAGGTTGTAATAGCCCGATTTTCAGTAGTGTCGAAAATAGTGGTTCGAGACCACCAAATTCTGCGAATAAGCTCGTAAATTTTATTATTTAATATTTACGAGTCAAATATGATTTTAAAAATATTTTTGAATTAATAATTTATGTTTTATAATGAATTATTAGATTCGAGTGATAAAACCCTAGTTTAAGTGGTTTTAAAAAATAAAGTATCGGAATCTCGTTTCTATAAAAGGAGCCATAAATATTTTTATAAATATTTATGGAGTGCCAATAAGGTTGTATTAAAGTTTCGTTGAAAAATTTTAATGTTTCAATAGTTAATTAATTAAAAAAGATTAAATTGAAAAATATGCAAAACTTGCTAATTATAATAATAAAGTGACTAAATGGCCTGATTAATAAATAAGGAGGGACTTAAGTGATAAATATGCCTAAATTAATGGATGAGGAGGCATATGAATAAAAAAATAATAAAATAAAAAGAAACAATGGCAAAATTGTAATTATATTGAAATTAAATAAGACAAATTGAAATTTAGAAGCATTCTAGGCTTTTCTTCTCCAATTTTCAGTTTAAAAACAGAGAAGGGGGAGAGCTCAAGCTGGTTTTCATACTTTTTGCTGCAAGTAAGTTCAATTTAGCCCCGTTTTTAATAATTTTTATATTTTTAATATCATTATAACTAGGTCTAGTTAACCCGTATCTTCGATTTTGAAATTGTTAAAAATTTTGAATGTTGACATTGATGAATCTATATGATTTTAGATGTTAAATGATGAATTTGAGATATTTATTTATATTTAAAAGTATTTTGTTAAGTAATTTTGATGAATTTCCCGATTAGGGACTAAATTGTTGAAATAGTAAAAATACAATGGTTTTTTGTGAATATATTGCAAAAATGGACTGTATTAAATGCCATGAACATTCATCTAGCTTGAATTTATATTAAAAATGGTTAATTTGCATGTTTTGAGTTTAGGGACTAAATTGAATAAACTTTAAACTTTAGGGGCAATTTTGTAAAAATGCTAAAAATGACTAAATTGCATGAAATGAATGGTTTCATCGTCTAAATTAATATATTAAATGAAATTATTGATTTAGATCAAGATCGGGTGTAAATTTAAGAAAAATAGAAAAATATTAAAATACCCCTGAACTTTGGTATTTCTGCAAATTAGCCAGGTAAGTTCGTGTAATTAAATTGTATATTTATATGTTTTAAATTGAATTTTTTGTGTGTGATTTGTTTAAATTTCCATGATGATCGACAAATATTAAGTCCCGTTTGAATAAATGAAATTCAATGGATACAGGGTTTCTGTATTAGTTATGGTCTTGCATATGTTGCGGACAAACCACAGCTCGAAAGAGCATCTCGTTATTAGCCCTCTCGAGCTTCCCATTATATGGTTCTTGCGAGCTTCCCGTTAATAGCTTTTCGGAGCATCCTGATCGATTGTGATCCTGCATGTATTGTGGACACACCGTAGCTCTTATGAGCGTCCCAATATATGGCTCTTCATGAGCTTTCCGATTAAAGGCTCTTTGTGAGCTTCCTAATTAATGGCTCTCTGGAGCCTCCTGATATGGCTCGCTTGAACTTCCCGATATATGGCTATCTGGAGCTTCCCGATTAATGGCTCCTCGGGGCTACCCGTAATTGGCTCGTATGAGCTTCCTAATTATGGCTCTTATAAGCTTCCCGTTATACAGCCCGTATAAGCTTCCCGTTATATGGCTCACATGAGCTTCCTGTTATATGGCTCGAGAGAAAGCTTCTCGTTTATGTGCTTGTATGAGCATTCCTGTAATGACCCAAAATTCACGGGCATCGAAAAAGTATAATATCGGGCCTCCGTCTTAGTAAATTGAGTTCAAAAATAATTATTAGAAATATTTACGAGACTAGTTGTGTGTTTAATTACGTTTTAGATAGGTGAATTTAGTTTAATTAAGAGTAATTAGGAAAAAGGGATTAAATTGAATAAAGGGTAAAAGTCTGATTATAGATCAAAAGAAAATAAGAGGGACTAAATAGGTAAATAAGTCAATGGCTTAAGAGTAGGCGGCAATACATGGAAAAATCTTAGATTTTTCTTGATTAATATTATAAAAACATTATTTAATTCAAATATTATAAATTATATTAATTAAAATTAAGATATTATATTATAGGAAATAAATAAAATAAAGACAATTGTGTGGTGATAAAATAACACATGTGTAAAATATATAAAAACACACTTGTAATAAAATAAAACATTTTCTTATAATTTAAGTAAAAGATATTTGTGAATTAAATATTATTATTTGATTATTATAATATATTATTATTATCTAATACATAAAAGGAATAAAATAAAAGAAGAAAAGAAACAGAGACCATTCGAAACAGGGGAGAAAGAAAAGGGAAAGAAAAATAAAAGGGAAAACTAGGGATTTGAAGCTTGAAGTTTAATTAGTAAGTTAAATCAAGTCCTTTTCTCATAAATTTGATGTTTTTGGAATCCTAGAGTGAAATACTCAGGGACTTAAGTTGAAAATTTGAAAGTTAATAGATTTTTGAGTAGGGTTTATGTTGAATAAATGATGGAATTGAGGGTTTAATTGATAGAAATTTTGATTAGAATAGATAAAATGATTAAACTGTAAAAGAAACTATAAGTTTTATGTGTTGGGGACTAAATTGGGGGAATTCGAAATTAGGAAAATATGCTGAAATTTTAATAGTTAAATTTGAGTTTGGATGAAATTTGAATAGAAATAGAGTGTGAATTGAATTAGGAAAGTAAGTGAACTTAGTTAGGATCAAATTGAGAATAAAGAAGAAATTGAATAGAAATTCAATTATTTATCATAATTAGTGTTGCAATTAATAGTGTAAATTATTATTTTTCGTAGCTAACAAAAATTCCGAGGCATCGGCATCAAAAGGAAATGAGAAAGCTATCGAGGACTAAAACGGGAGATTTACGGTTTGTATTACTATAACTCAAGTTATTTATTATTAAATGTTAAATTTTAATTTATGTGTTTGTTAAATGAAATGTGAGGTAAGTATTATTATTATTATTATTATTATTATTATTATTATTATTATTATTATTATTATTATTATTATTATTATTATTAAGATGAGTGGAAATTAAACTGAATAGTTTATATGAATTAATATTTAAATTGTTTGTTAATTGAAAGCGGGAAGTGAATTTAAATCGAATAGTGACTAATATTAAATTGAATGTAAATGTATTGAGTTGTGAAAATGTGTGAATTGTGGATTAATTATTGATTGAAAGGTGGAAAAATGATTGAATTGAAAATGTGAGAAATTGTGATTGAATTGGGATTATATGTGACTTAAATACCCTATTAACTAGTCAGGTTGAGTCAGATATAGTTGGCATGCCATAGGATTAGAAGAGTTCAGGGATACTTCGATCTCGAGTCGATGAGACACTGGGTGTCACTATATTCCTTCGGATAGATTCGATGAGGTACTGGGTACCAACTTCTTCGGCTTTGCCGATGAGACACTAGGTGTCAACTATTGCTTCGAACTATCCGATGAGGCACTGGGTGCCATTTTGGTGTGTTTGGTTGGATCCGTGTATCCGCCAAAGTCCGAGTCTTATTATTAGGGGTAAATAAATGAAATAGCAAAAATCGAATGAAAATGATCGACTTTATTCATGAAATGAAAATTGAATTGAAAATTGAGAAATGAGAATGAAAAGATTGAATCAAGGATTCATGAACATATTTATGTTCAAATGAAATGTTATATGATATTAAATTGGTGAATGGTCAAATTGAGTTGCTATTATTGAGAAATGAAAGTAAGAATAAATTAGTTTGTTTATGAATTTAATTGTTATATAAGTTGACATGTTATTGGTTATCTTACTTAAATAATTTAAATTATAGTAATACCACTGAGTATGAAATACTCAGCGTACGGTTGTTTCTGTGCGCAGGTCGATAGAAGTCAAAGGTACCGGTTCAGCATCCAGATCAATCCCGACTTCAGCATAACTTCGATGATGTATTTTTCCTTTTGGTAAATGTGGCATGTACTTAGGTCTTATTAAAGAGTCTTGTAAGTTTTGGTTGTAAAGAATTTGTTTCTAATGTTTGAATGATAAACGAAACACTAAGTTACAAAATGGTATGTTCGGTATTAAAATTGAAGTGAGATGAACAAAGTTTATTAGTTACTTTTATAAAGTATTATGAATAGTATTGATCAATTTAATAAGTAAATGTTTAGGCATGATTTAGACATGTTTGAATGTGAAAATGAGTTGGTTTTTGTATTGACTGTAAATTGGTTGCAATTTTAATTGCTGGGGGTTTTATGCAAAAATAAGTAAAAATGCTGCCGAAATTTATAAAAAAAATGAATGAAGTCAATTGGTAAACAAACATATAAATTTATGATTTATTTTAATATGTTGGTTATTTATTAAAAATTATTTGTAAATCGTTTAATATGTCTGGTAATGCCTCGTAACCCTGTTTCGGCGACAGTTTGGGGTTAAGGGTGTTATAATTCCCAAAAATGAATTGACAAATTACAGATTTGTACACTTTGTGTGTACTACCTGTGTATCCATCGATATTTTAAATGATTTAACGGGCAAAATCTTGACATTAGAAAATATGAGTACGAAATGAATTATTACCCGTATATGCCTGAAATACATGAAATTGATATTACATGACATGTTGAAATATGAGATAGAAGATACATGTGTATGAAATACATGAAATTGATATTACATGACATGTTGAAATATGAGATAGAAGATACATGTGTATGAAACTTGCCTGATGACTAAGTACATTAGTAATTACGAACAATTACCGGAATATATATATATGAAATACATGGAAATGATGGTACATGGTATCTTGATATAAAGAAATGAATGATATATGTTTATGAAGAAACAGTACGAGAATGATAAGCATCATGATATGCACATATGTGAATATCTTTTAGATGTTGATACAAGGAAATTATGTAAATTGAAACGAGTAATAAACTCAAGTGTGACATGTTGAGAAAATAAGTTTATCAATGTTGAATTTATATAGAATATGTGTAAGTACGCTAACAAATATTGTTGTTGATGCTTAAGCAAGTGTCAAGCTATTGGTTGAATGGGTAATATGTTTATTTACATGATGCATTGAAATGGTAAGTACTCAAGAGAAAATATGCAAGTGCTCATGAAAGAGTGGTAAGGTTTAAATTGTGCAATTTCTTATGAAACGACTTATCATAGGATTAATTCAAGAAAGGCTAGGTTAAATGGAGTAGCTTGTGGCTAAGGTTGAATATTATGCTTATGGCTTGTGTGTTATGCACATGGAATGAGTGTGAAAAATAAAGAAATGCAAATGAAGATAAATAAATTTAGAAGAGTTTAAAGTTGTTTAAAATTCTACTATGCTAGAATAACATGTAAAAGTGATGATGTGGATTTATTCACCTTCTGAGTTATTGAATATAACTTCACGAGTATTGCGGTGTCAATATTGGAATATTATTTATATGTATAAATTTCATATTTGAAATGAATTGATATGATTAAAGTTTATACAAGTTTACTAAGCATTCATTGCTTATGTAGTTGTTTTCCTTTACTTTCCAGATTATCGGAAGCTTGATCGGGTTGAAAACTTGTCGGAGATATATCACACTATCCACCACTTCTATCAGTACTTTCGGATGTTTTGATTTTGGTTATAATGGCATGTATATATTTTCTGAAAATTTCTCCGAGTATCCGGTTTAGTCCGAACTTATTTCTAATGTGTATTTTGGGCCTCGATGGCTCATATAAGGGACTTTATGATTGACTTCTGGTATAAATACTATATGATGTGAAATATCAATTTACTTGATCTATAAATTTTGGTAATGCTTCGTAACTCTATTTCGGCAACCGATACGAGTTAAGGGTGTTACATAGGCACCCGTAATGATAAGGGAAGGATGAGTAATGTACTCTTAATGGACCCATAACATAAATATGTTAGAGTGTTATAATTACGGGAACACTCTTGATGGGATCTACCTATGTGAGTGGAAGTGTGACTGCTTCTAGGAGCTCAAGGGCTTGGCTCTAACAGCACTCATGAAAAGAGGACACAGACACGTGGTCATAATAGTGTCCCTAGATGCTATGCATTAATCGATGTTGAAATCATTGTGTGAGATGTGTTCAGTTAATCAAATGGAATAGTTGGTTCAAAGCTTAGTCTACTGTGCAATTTCGATTAACTTTAACATGTTTTGATTCAAAGCTTAGTCTACTGTGCAATTTCGATTAACTTTAACATGTTTTCACTAAGTGAAGGTTCAATTGTAAGATACCTTAATTTATGCAAATTGATTTCCAAGAATATCAAAATCTAAATATTTTGAAAATGGGCGGAGATTATTGGAACATTTTTAAATATTTATAGTGTTCCAATAATTATAAATGAATGGGTGTAATTAATCAAAAGTTATATTATTTAATTTTTTGAAAAAAATTATAACTATTTAAATTATTTAAATAGTTATAATATTAAATGAATAATTATGTTTTTAATTTAAAGACATTATTATTCAGAAAGACACCTATTGAAAGATGTCTTTATGAAGAGACATGAAAATTCTTATAAATAGGAATGAAATTTCATTTGGAAAGCATACCAACAAATTCTAATATTCTTTTTTTCCTTCCTTCATTTTCTAATATTATTAGATTAATCTATAAAGTATTACTGCAAAAATCTTTTGTAGAAATTGAGTTTCTTGTTATACATTGCTCAGTGTGTAGTGAACTATTCTTGTCAGTGCAAAACGCAAATAGTCATTGGTTTTATTGTATCCTCGAGGCTAATTTGCTTGGAGCTCATTTGCACATCGAAGATAGGTGGGGGCGAATATAACTTTAAAGATAGTGACTTGATACATGCCTTAGAGCCTTGTCTTATTTCTTCTTTTTCTATTCGAGTTCCATTCTTGTGTTCAAATTTTTCTCACCAGAAATTTTTAGTAACACGTCCAAAAAACTATAACCAGAATTGATCATTATAGAAACACGATTGCATTAATAATCATAATATATCTAGAATTAGACTAGAATAAATCAATACATGGCCCACATTAAAGGTGATAATGGACCAAGGCCTGATTCCGAAATATTCCCTAAGGTTGAACCTAAGCTTGAGTTACACAAAAGCCCATTTTATTTATTACAAATTAATGAACACATTTTTTTAAAATTATTATAAGAATAAAATATTAATGTAACTTTTTTTTTTACTTTTTATTATTTGCAAACAATAAAGTGGGTTGGATCTACCCAAGATTGAAAAATATAACTAGCCCATGAACACCTTTAGCTCACATATAGTAAGACATACGCTAGAATAAAAATAGGTTGAGAACCTACATATTATTTACACAAGACGAGACTTAAACCTAAAATCTTAAAGTTCTAAACATTAACTTTATCATTAAGTTAAAGGTCTCATGAGCCATAAGTTTATTTTTTTTAAAAAAACGATATGATATTAATAATAATTATATTTAGAAAATCATTTGATATATTGTTAGTAGAGTTTTTTAGTTAGACTCTAAAAATAGGTTGAGGGTTTGACAAATGTATTATAGAATGTAGTAAAAAATAAAAAAATATATAAATAAATATAACACTTGTCATATTCTTAATTAACTTGTGGAGTTTGAAAAACTTCATTAAAGATGTATCAAATAATAACCATTATATTTTGGCTTTTGTCTTTTTTTTACCTTTTTATTTTTTAAATATATTCGTAGAACCTTTTAAATAATAACTAATTAATTTTATATAAAAATAATTTAATCAAGGTTAATATATAATTGAATATGTTTGGTATAGTTTATTTTTTTATTTCAAGAATAATTTTAAAAAATTATCATGTATTTCGTTTTTAAAATATTTATTTTGGTATAGGGTATATTTTATTTCATAAATAATTTAAAAAAGTATCATATATTTATTTTTTTAATATTTTATTATAAATTTAAAATATTTAATCTTAAGTGAATTTAATATATTTTTAATGAAAGAAATTGGTTTTAATTGTTGGGTGATCTTATAATACTTCAAGATGTAATTAAAACTAAAGAAAAGAATAAATTAAATAGAAAATACATAGATATATGTTGATTTTTTTATTATAACATACTTAATAAATAGATAAAAATAAGTTATTTGTTTAATTTTATTCACATTGTTTTTCTTATAATATAATTATTATGTTTAATAATTGGTGATATCAAACTCAATTTATAACTTTAAATCAGATATTAGAATAGATAGTGGGTGAAAAAGTAGGTGACGTATATTTTTGCATCCACTAATTATTTTCTTCTGGCCATGCGTTTTGTAACCACAAATGGGGGGGATCGAATGACAAGTGTACCGCATTGGAAATATGAGACGTGAAACATTTGGAAGCCAATTGTTTATCTAGAAAAAGGTATAGTTGTGCCCACACACTACATTACAGCCACGTATGCAATGTGTGGGTTTTGTGTGAGGTTATTTATTAAAGATAAATTATAAAAAAGTCATTTAATTATATTTGTATTTTTATTTTGATCATTTAACTTTAAAAATTTTCAATTTGGTCACTATATAAGCAAATGGTTTCATTATCCAAGAAAGCATGTGACTGCTATGCATTACATCAATAAACAACTTAGCGAAATTTCCTAAGTTTTAGGTTCCAAACATTACATAGATCATGATTGACTAAATCAAGCTTTACTAAGGTTCTGCAACCATTGGATTATCTCAAGCCTATGATGAATGGCCATGTTTGGGAATATAGAGCTTGATGGAATTTTCTCCCTTCTTGGTCTTAACATACTTCAAACTGCTGCCACTTGACCAGCAACATGTCTAAGCTGCGAGAGTTTCCGCCAACCTCAGCTACTACCACACTAGATCAAAACATTAAGCACTAGTATAAGCAGCAAGACTAGCAAAAAAGCATTATGATCAGCAAACCTGCAAACATACAAATAACTATGCTAGAAGAATAAAGGAAACTCTATAAATGCCAGCAATTCATCACTCGTGGAACACGACAATAGAAAAAAAAATTATCTGAGGACAACTCTCACAATCCCTCCAAATTAGGGTTTACCTATTTTTTTAAAGAATATGGAAGAAATTTATGGAAAAAGGAAATTGAAATCAAAATCATGTCAATGATTGTAAGGCAAAGCAAGCACCCTCTAGGTTTTTTGTTTTTGTTTTTTTTTTTTTTAATTTCTAGGTCTTAAAGCTACCATTACAATGTGTAATACAGTATAATCTTTCGTCAAAACTTAATATAAACTAAATTTTAAATTAACAATAGGAAAATTTATTCCATAATAATAATAATTAGGTAAACTACAATTATCTTAAAAGTCACTTTAAAATTTTTTGTCATTAGAAAAATTGACTAAAATGATCACTCAATTGTTAAACTGTCAACAGGTTGCTGATTGAACCTGAAAAAAATTATTCTTTTAGTCCCTTTAAAAATTACAAAAAATTTAAATTAATTCCTTAAATTCCCATAAAAAAAACCATATTAAACAACATTAAAAAATGCTAGATTCAATCTCCCATATGCTTCCTCCACCGTCTTCCCCCACCATCTCCTCTATTTCCCCCTCTGATCACAACACCAAAGTAATTTTCTTAATTAACCATGTTTTCCCATTTATTTATTTTCCAATTAAATAGTTTGGTTGCACCAACTCTTCACACAAATTATTTTTTAAAATTATTTTTAATTTGTTGAGAAATATTTATTTTGATGTTTTTAGTATTTTTATGTATTATATATTTAAAAATATATAAAAAATAATATAAAAAATTAATATGGGTTGGCTGGGCCCGAATTTTAATATTTTTATCCAGGTTGAGTTTGGGCAAAATTTTAAGCCCATTTTTTCGGTCCGAGTCGAGCCTGTGTCTAACAAACAGGCCTGAATTTTAGTTGGGTCTGACCCGGCCTGGCCCATAAACACCTCTAAGTGGGAGTTATTATCTAGTTTTTTTTTCGGATAAATTGTAATTTAGTTCATATTACTTTTGCCTATTTATTTTAAGTCTTTATTTTATTGGAGTAATTTTATCTTAAGTTCTTCATTTATTTACGTTTAAGCACTTAAGTCCTTATGTACGATTTATTTAAATTTGAACTCAATCTACTTTGTTTTTAAGTCCTCTGTATTTTTTTTTTAATTTGATCTCCGATTCACATTCTTCATTTATTCAACTTTGATTTTTATAATTAGGTCTTAATTATTTAGATTTTAATTTCTACACGTTCATTACTTTAATTTATTTTTTAACAAAATAATTTATTTATCGTATAATTATTATATATTAATAATTTACATGTACAGCATATCATAATAACTATAATGTATTGTTTCATTATAAACTAATTATAAAGAAGTGTAGAACAACGTTGAAATTAATAAATTTGACAACGATGGTTTAATTTTATGATTTAATTTTTAAATATATTATTTTCAAATGTTACAGTTTTTAAATATATTTTAAATAAATATTTTAATATATTTCAATAGATAAAAATAATAAATCCGTTGGATATATAAATTAATTAAATATTATATTATTCCATCAAAATTTATACAAAATGCATAAACCAAAAGTTGATATAAAAAATGTTGAAAATTAACAAAAGAATAAAAAAGTATTTCAAGCATGATTGTTGGATCGAATTTATTGAATTAAAAAAAAGTCAATATATTAATTCGGACAAAGAATTGAGCCAAAATTGAGGTAAAATAACAACTCAACTAAATATTAAAAGAAATTCTACTTTCATAAAATTTAGTAAGGTAAACTATCAAAATAATCACTTTTGTTTTCAGGTTATATTTTAGTTATTTATGTTTGAAATATTACGTTTTAGTCATTTACCTTATCGTGTTATAATATTTTAGTCACTGAACATTAATTGCTATTAATGATGTAACGGTAAGTTGACATGGCACATTAAATCATTATTTCAAATGAAAAATTTAGGTATATAATTGGTCCCTATATTTTTTCGTTTTGAGCAATTTTTTTTACATTAAAAGAGATGGAGAATGGAGGAAAATAGAAGGAGAAGTAGAATAGAATGGAAAATAAAGGAAAAAAAAAGAAAGTTAAAAGAGCATAAAAGAAAAAAATAAATTGCTCAAAACGAAAAAAAATATGGGGGACAATTGTATAATTTAATCTAAAATTTTTGTTTCAAATGATGATTTAATGTGCTATGTCAACTTACCGTTACACCATTAATGAGAATTAATGGCTCAGTGACTAAAATGTTACAATACGTTAACCTAAGTGGCTAAAACATAACATTTCAAACATAAATGACTAAAATATAACCTGAGAGAAACAAAAATAACTATTTTGATAGTTTATCCATTTAATAATTTACTTAATCAAAACTTGAACTGATCATAATCTGACCGGTTAGACTGACATGTTATTGGATTTTTAAAACCTAGACGAATTTTCATTTTTTCTTTGTTTAAAACCGGCAACCGTTCCCCTTCCATGCCTAAGAAGCGCTTTCTAAGAATCAGTGTGGTTTCATCCATCGTTTGGCCTCTATTTCCAAGACTCTGGACTCCATTTCCCTGTCAAAGGACACCAATCTCTCTTTCAAAACCTCTTATTATCCCAAGACAATACCCATTAAAAGGAAAGCCCATCCAACTCGCACAACCAAAGGGGACGAAAAGAAACGATTTCATGTTGTATTCTTCTCTATCTCCATATCTTTGTTTTCGGTTATGAGCGTCATGAATTTTATCCGCAATTCCCCTATGAAGCTTCCTTCAAGGGTCCTAAACCTCCGAAACTCATCGTTTTTCGGGTTCAGACATTGGTTTCATCATCCCTTTCCTTGTGAGCAAAAGCTTTTCTGCAAGACCAATGCTTTTCTTCCGAATTTCAGTTACAACTCTCAATTCCACGCCTACCCTTCTCGATTCTTACCCTTTAGACGCGTTATCAATAATACGAAGAAGCCGAATTGGTCAACAAGTTTGGATCTCTCTCAATCCGGGTCAGTTTCTAGGCCTTACGTCTCTACTGATGTCAGGGTAGCATCAAGGGTGAGAGATCTCTCAACATCGGTTGAAACCCGCGTAAAAGACCAGAATTTGGACAAATTTTACTTGCAAAACGGCATCAATGTGAATCCGTTTGTTGTTGAAAGGATTGAAAAGGATGAGAACGTTTTAGGAGGAGAAGTTCCTGTAGCTGAAGATGTAAACAACGTGAAGAACATCGGGGAGGCTTTGGAGGGAAGGAAGAGTGGAATTAAAGTTGAGAGCGACATTGAAAAGGAGGCATGGAATTTGTTGAGAGGTGCAGTTGTGACGTATTGTGGATCCCCTGTTGGTACAGTGGCTGCAAACGATCCAGGTGACAAGCAGCCCTTGAATTATGATCAGGTTTTCATTCGTGATTTTGTGCCTTCGGCTTTGGCTTTCTTGCTTAAAGGTGAAGGAGAGATTGTCAAGAATTTTCTCCTCCATACCTTGCAGTTGCAGGTATATATATTCACTTATTTACCTTGTTGAATAATATTGTAGCTACATAACTCTGCATTTCCTTTTCCATCATTGATTGTTGGGTGTTTGTGTACATTTAAGTGTTGTTTAACATTCATAATTTCAGATAGCTGCAAAACTTGCATGTTAAAATGTTTAGAAAAGTCAATGCTAGGAAAATTCATCTTAGGATTCATTTCTGTGGTTCTTTCTAACTGTCCTTTAAGCAATTCGAGGCTCCCTTAGAGATAGCTGGGATTTTTCTTGTTCTTTTCTAAAGTACTTAGTGCATGTTTCTCACACACCATTAAGTTTTTCTTCTCCATGTGTAAAACAAATTCAATGCACATATTCCCCATAAAGTTGTTATATTGTGCTTTTTAGATGCCTGTTAATCATTGTAGAACTTTGAGCATTTTTTACTCATGTAGTCTTATTTTTTCAACATGTATCCATAAATGAGTTAACAATAAATTAATTTCATATGGAAATTTTTAGCTACTCACATGACTTGTTTTGAGCTAAGGAAGGGAATTTCTTTACTTATTTTGGAGAGGTCTTAATTTTTTACTACATTTTACTTGTCCAAACCATTTAATGCTTATGTAATGATTAAACTTTTACTTGTGTTAATACACTAAATAACCAAATGAGCCATTAATGTAATCAAATTTATGCCTCTTTTGCTTGTGCTGGGACCTTGAAACACATCCACTAGCAATGCTATGGAGGTTAACCATTTCCCAATAAGTTTTACCAAATCAACAATTTGGAACTTAACAACTTTTTTGTTGTTTTTGATCTAGAGTTGGGAGAAAACTGTGGACTGCTATAGTCCTGGACAGGGTTTGATGCCAGCTAGTTTTAAGGTCAGAACTGTACCTCTTGATGGTAATAAGTTTGAGGAAGTACTGGATCCAGATTTTGGAGAATCAGCTATTGGTCGTGTTGCCCCAGTGGACTCTGGTTAGTATACTATATTGCAACTGTCAATACCATTTAGTACAAGAACTTGCTAGCTAGTCTAAAAATGAGGATGTTGAGCTGTTCATCTTCAACAATCATAGTTATTTTGCACTCGTAAACTGATTTCTTCTTTTCCAAGTTATTGCTCAGTAAGAAAGTGATTGAGCTTATTGAACTGACTTTGTTGATAGGATTGTGGTGGATTATATTGCTGAGGGCATATGGGAAGATCACTGGTGATTGTACGTTGCAAGAGAGAGTGGATGTTCAAACAGGAATAAAACTGATCCTCAACTTGTGTTTAGCTGATGGATTTGATATGTTTCCTTCTCTGTTAGTCACTGATGGATCCTGCATGATAGACAGAAGGATGGGCATTCATGGTCATCCCCTTGAGATCCAGGTGAGTTAATTTGTTTCAAGTATTTTTAAGTTTTCTTTCCTCTGCTTATCTTCAGTTCTCCTAACTGTCATATGTTTGATCTAACAGGCTTTGTTTTATGCTGCTCTACGTTCTTCTCTTGAGATGCTCACTGCAAATGAAAGTTCCAAGAATTTGATAAGAGCTATCAATAATCGACTGAGTGCACTATCATTCCACATTAGAGAATACTACTGGGTTGACATGAAAAAGATTAATGAGATTTACCGATATAAGACAGAAGAGTATTCCATGGATGCTACCAACAAATTCAATATTTATCCCGAGCAAATTCCTTCATGGCTTATGGATTGGATACCTGAAGAAGGTGGGTATCTAATTGGCAATCTACAGCCAGCTCACATGGATTTTAGGTTCTTCACACTTGGGAATCTCTGGTCCATTGTTTCATCACTGGGCACTCCAAAGCAGAATGAAGCTATTCTCAACTTAGTTGAAGCCAAATGGGGTGATATTGTGGGACATATGCCTCTCAAGATATTATATCCTGCAGTGGAGAATGAAGAGTGGCGCATAATAACTGGCAGTGATCCAAAGAATACGTGAGTTCCTTGCCCTTTACATGAAGTCTCTCTCTCTCTCTATATATACACACACATATGCATGCATGCATGCATTATATACTGACACGAGTGTATTGTGCAGCCCTTGGTCCTACCATAATGGTGGATCTTGGCCAACACTTCTCTGGCAGGTAAAAGCTTGAATTTTCTTTGGACTTAATTGTTTATCTGGTTTTATTTTAATCATCCAACTTCGTTCTATGATTCTTCTTTGAATAGTACCTTGAACCATTTCATGCAATGATACTCATTCAAATCTTACATCACTCTTTCAGTTCACTTTGGCTTGCATCAAGATGCGCAGATTAGAACTAGCTGAGAAGGCAGTTGCTTTGGCAGAGAAGAGGCTTTCAATTGATCATTGGCCTGAATATTATGACACTCGAAATGGAAAGTTTATTGGAAAGCAATCCCGACTTTACCAAACATGGAGTATTGCCGGTTTCCTGACCTCTAAAATGATGTTGGAGAATCCAAAGACGGCTTCTTTGTTATTCTGGGATGAGGACTACAATCTTCTAGAGATCTGTGTTTGTGGTCTTAGCAAAAGCGGCCGGAAGAAATGTTCTCGTGGTGCTGCCAGATCTCAGATACTCATATAAGTGAACTGCATTGTTTGCAAGGCAGAGAGCCTCTCTTTCCACTGTACAGCCACAAGTTTAAGGGGATCAAAGAGCAATTTTTTCAACCCTTAGAAGTTCTACATACAGGTTTGTATTACAAGATAGTGTAGTATAGCCACACACACATTGTTTTTCCAATCAATGATCCAAGTTATTTGCAATGGCATTGAATGTAAAAGTGAGTGGGATGAACAGACCCTCAAACTTACATTGTGACTCTTCCCAAGGCTCTTACTGTGTATATTATTTAGCAAATTTCTTTATAAGAAAGCAGTAACTATCAGAATAGCAGGATATTGGTTTTGATTCCCTATGTTGAAGCAATTTAAAGCATGCTTGCTGTCTATATTGTTTGTGGTTGTGCGTTTTCATTGAGAGAATTCAAGAGTGGTGGTATTCCATAAATTCATATTCCAGCAATGGGGAGCTTTAGAAAGGAATGTAATTTCTTTGGGCGAGTATAAAGCATGAGCTAGTGTAGTGCATGCATGGCAATTGAATGGAGGAAGCGCATATATATCACATGCTCGGTTTTTGATGATATGAAAGAGAAAAATATGGTTATCACATGGAATGCTACGCTCAAGAGACGATGTCTATGCAATTGCTATGCTATGGTGGACTTCAAGATATGGTTTGTATCTTTATTTAAAAATTAAACAAAAATTTAAATAACAGGAATATTTTCACTTGATTATATATAATTCAGAAATTGTATTATTATTAAAAATTATTTTATACTAATATGTCATATACTTTATAATTAAATTTACATATTTTTTATTAAATTTTTTTGGTCCAAATTTAATTTAATATGGAGAGAACAAATAGCTCAAACTTTAGAGATATTTTATTACCATTCATGGAGTAAATAACACATTTTTTGAATTCTCATATCTTTCATATTTTTAAAATTATTTCAAATGAAATTTTTGGAAATTATTTTTATTTTAAAGAATTATTAAAATTTTTACATTTTTCTTGAAAATCCAAAAAAAGAATTTAGTTTCTAAAACATTTTTAAATTGTTCATGTACTTTTGAAGAGTAAGGACCAAATTAATAAAAAAAAATGAATGTTGAGGGATAAAAGAGTTATTTTTACCTTTCTTATAAGTGTCACATTGCCAAATCTAACAGCAAGACCGAGATTTTTAAATAGAAAAAGTATAAGGACTCTATGTCTCAAAAAAAAGTATAGAAATTAAATTCTAAATTTTAGAAGAGTAAAAGGATCTTTGGCAAATTTAAACCAAGATTAAAATTGTAATTGGTCCTAAATTTAATATGGTAAACTGCACCATTAGTCAATAAACTATGAATAAGTTTTCGTTTTGGTCATTTAACTAGAAAGTTATAATTTGATCACTAAATTTTTCGAAATTATTTTTTTGGTCACTCAACTAATAAGTAACACTTTTTTAGTTGATATAATAACAATTTTAATCTTCAATTTTTATACATTGTCAATTTGGAAGAAAAAAAGATACTTTTTGTCAATTTGACATTGATTATATATAAAATGTTAAAAATTTGAAATTCTTTTTAAAAATGTAGAAAATTCTAAAAAAATAAATTAAAGTATATAAAAATTTCAAAAATAAATAAAAATGATCGAAAATTATCGTTAAACCCTCAAAAATTCCTTTTTATATTATCTGTATAGAAATAACCAATACTCATTATTTAAAAAACATAGAAAAAAATAAAATTATTAAGCAAAAGTATTGGTCTTTTGTTTTCTACCTTTTTTTGTTTCTTTACATAACATTTTCGTTATAAGACAAGAAATTCAATTTTTTTTTATAATTTTGGTTTTGAAAAATAATTCAAATTAATTGAAAGCAATAAAGTTGATTTCACAATCTTCTATAATACCAATTTTGGTTGTTCTTCGGGAGCATAGAACTAGACTTGAGTCTTGTTTTTTTTTTTTTGTTCTGCTTTTAATTTGTTATTGCATTCTATTGAGTGATAATTTTTCATTTCCCATACATATAAAATTTTCAACAATAATGTTTTCTAAGATTTTATTTTCTAGAACTTTTATATAGATTTTTCTACTTTTAAAATAATTTTGAGTTTTTTTTTATATTTTACATAAAATTAAGGTCAAATTAATAGAAAATATAAAAACAGAGAATTAAAATTATTATTATACATAAATATAATTTTGAAAACTTTAATCACTAATTTTTTTTTAGTTAAATTACCTATAATTTACCCGATTGAATATCTTAGGGTAAAGATGGAAAATAAACCTTGCCAATAAAGAAAACCCTTCTTCTAAAACCCTAGCTGGTAGCATCCTTAAGCCCTTAACGCCCCTTTAGAAAAAAGGAGAAGCCGGAGCATAAAAAAGCCGGCGGGTATATTACGCGGTCGTCGAGAATTCGTCACTATTAAGAGGTTTCAACTTTCTGCTGATTTTAATTTTAATTTCAATCCCAATTTCATTTAAAAAGAATCGAGTAAAACTAGTTCAATTTTGATTATCTGCGACAGAGTGCTTGCTGAAATGGGAGAGAAGGGCAAAAAAAGTAAAACAATGTCAAAATCTCCAAGTGCTGCTAAAGAACATAAAGAGCAGCTTGAAAGGCTCCAGAAAAAGGTTTCTTCTTTCGTTTCCATGTATATATATATTCTCTTCTGGTTTTCTGAATTTTTATCTTAAATTATTTCCCCTTTTTCTTTTATATATTTTACTAGCTCATCGGGGATATATCTACACACCTAAACATATATTTATCGGTTTTGTAGGATCCAGAGTTCTACCAGTACTTGCAACAATACGGCAAAGACCTTCTTACGTTTGATGATGAAGATGAAGATTTTGACGTAAGTTGGGCAAATTAGGTTCAACTTTATATTGTTACAAATGGCTTTCATTGCATAAAACAAGATGCAATTTCACCTGCTTCAATCATGTCTTTTGTAGGATGATGCTGAAGTTGACATGGAAGATGCAGAAAACCAGTTGGATGATGAGACTTATCAGCATGATATCCCTGAGGAAGAGGAGAAACCATCCAAAAACGTTTTAACTACTGAAATGGTTAATTCTTGGTGTAAGTCAATCCGAGAGGATGAGAAACTAAGTGCAGTCCATTCTATTATGAAGGCTTTTAGGACTGCTTGTCACTATGGTGATGATACTGGGACCGACTCTTCAGCTAAGTTTGCTGTCATGTCAAGCAGTGTATTTAACAAAATAATGTTGTTTACACTATCTGAAATGGATAGAATACTCCGCAAATTGTTGAACCTTCCTGCTTCTGGCGGAAAGAAAGAGACCATAATTGAGCTAATGAACACAAAACAATGGAAGAACTATAACCACTTAGTGAAGTCGTATCTTGGAAATGCCCTACACGTTTTGAACCAAATGACTGACACAAAAATGATATCATTCACTTTAAGGCGTCTCCAGTATTCGTCTGTGTTTTTGGCTGCTTTTCCAAGCCTTCTCAGGAAATACATCAAGGTATGCAGAAAGGGTTAATCTATAAGGGATTTTTATTCAAATGCAATGATTTATTTGCTGTTACTCTTTGTTTCCTGATCTGCTTGTGTATGTGATATTCATATATCTATTATGATAATTTGAGGTCTAATCTATTCCTCTGTGGATGATATTGTTTTAAACGTTTAAGGAATATTCATAGATCTGCTTGTGTTTACTCTATTCATCTTTCTTCAGGTAGCACTTCACTTTTGGGGTACAGGAGGTGATGCTCTGCCTGTTGTCTCCTTTCTATTTCTTAGAGATCTTTGTGTTCGCCTAGGATCAGATTGTTTAGATGAATGTTTCAGAGGGATCTACAAAGCCTATGTTTTGAACTGCCACTTCGTTAATGCATCTAAATTACAGCATATCCAATTTCTCGCCAATTGTGTCATAGAACTTATTCGAGTGGACCTCCCAACGGCATATCAACATGCATTTGTTTTTATCAGACAATTAGCAATGCTTCTCCGGGATGCACTCAACATGAAAACTAAGGTATCATTTACACATTTTTTCTTAGAAAAGTGTTGCAGTTATCCATTGTCTCCTGAGAATGCTATTAGTAGAAGATCATCTACTACCATTCTCTTTATTGCAATCTTCTGGCATTTGTTCCCTTTTTTGTTTTGCCTAAGCAATGCTCCATGTCCCACCATTCTTCACAGGAAGCATACCGCAAGGTTTATGAATGGAAGTTTATTAACTGTCTTGAACTTTGGACTGGAGCTATCTGTACCTATAGCTCAGAAGCTGATTTTAGGCCGCTTGCTTATCCATTGACCCAAATTATTTCTGGGGTTGCCCGTCTAGTTCCAACTGCTCGATATTTTCCGCTTAGACTGAGGTGTGTTAAAATGCTGAACCGCATTTCTGCAGCTACTGGTACGTTTATTCCTGTTTCTATGCTTCTTTTGGACATGCTGGAGATGAAAGAGTTAAATAGACCTCCCACTGGAGGTGTTGGCAAAGCCGTTGATTTACGTACAACACTCAAGGTATTCTCGAAATCTATTGTGTTCTACTCCAATTGATATAAGCATTTTTGTTCCTATCTAAATTTGGACAAATTTATTTTCCAGGCAAGCAAGCCCATTCTAAAGACACGAGCCTTCCAGGAGGCATGTGTGATTTCTGTGGTTGAAGAGCTCGCTGAACATTTAGCTCAATGGAGCTATTCTGTTGCTTTCTTTGAATTGTCTTTTATTCCAGCTGTGAGGCTGCGTTCCTTCTGCAAATGTACTAAAGTTGAAAGATTCCGAAAAGAAATGAGGCATCTTATTCGTAAGGTACATCCTTTGGATTGATTAACATGTCTTCCTTCTCAAAATTAGATTTATGGAAAAACATTCCTTGTTAAGTATATTAACCTGTTATTCATAAGCATGTTCCCTTTACACTTTGCAAACTTTTGGCTGCACGCTATTGATTGCTTCATTGTCTTCACATCAGATTGAGGCTAATGATGAGTTTACTAATGAAAGGCGTGCATCAGTTACATTTCTACCAAATGATAATGCAGCAACTTCTTTTCTTGAGGTCCGTACCATTATTATATGTTAGAATTTTCCATCAAATGCTCCTGCTGTTGTCATCTTTGAGCACTTGATTTGGTATCAAATGAAGTTACTAAGCTTTTTTGTTGCTCATAGGATGAGAAAAAGATGGGGACTAGTCCTCTCTCACAGTATGTTACAACACTGCGTCAAAGAGCACAACAGAGAAATGATTCAATGATGGAATCCAGGTCTATGATCTTTCTCTGTGATTGGTTTCATCCTGTCTATATTATAATTGTGTTAATACAGCTAATTTAAGTAGCATGCATGTAAATTTTCAGTGTTCTTGTTGGCGAAAAGTCTGCTGTTTTTGGTAAAAAGCTTGATCAGATCCCTGATAGTGATGAAGAAGATGATATCAAGAATGACGATGGTGCTACAGTTTTTAGTTCCTCCTGGTTACCTGGAGGTGATTCCAGGTATGTCTTGTCATGTCATATTTGCCCCCCTCTCGTGTGCACCATGCAGACACACATGTAGTACACTAATAGCTCATGTTTTCATTCTTGTATACAAGTTTTTGCTGTCTATAAACTGTTAGATTGCCAAAAAAAGCATTACTTATTACACTATCTATCATGTTCCATCAGGGCCAATCTCCCAAAGGAGGAGGAGAAGAAAAAGAAGAAGAAGAAGAAGAGGAAGAAAGGGATGGAACAAGATGAAGGGGTTGGTGACGATGAAGATGTTGTGGAAGACTTGGTGCTTAGTTCGGATGAAGATGAAGATGAAGATGAAGATGAAGAAGATACTGCCGAGGAAGACGGCAATGAAGAGCAGCTAGGTGGTAGCAGACAGCAGAACAAGAAGCAAAAACCTAAGAATTTATCAAACAAGAATGTAAGACCTCATCATCACGCAAAAAATAATAAATCAAAGAAGAGAAAAAGAGCTAAGCTGAATTAACCAACTCTTGTAACTCATTATCAGCTGGAGCTGCTCTTTTGTTTATGGTTTTTTTAAAGAAAAATAGATAATGGCTTTTCAACTTATTTGAGATTTTGTTGTGTCTGTCAGGCAGACCATCTAATTGAATTAATATGAGCTATTGTATTATTTATAAAATGTTAAAAAAATCATAAAAAAAAATGTATATGCGAATTCCATGAGGCAAATATTAGAAGTTCAAATAACCGGACTAGGGAGTAAGTTTAAACTTATTCATGACTAAAAATTTTATGAGATATTATATTCTGTTGTACTTTGATAAGATATTTAGGAATTCCTCGAGGAAGGAATTTCCTTTAGTATAACAAACAAATATAGTGAAATATCTAATCACATCTAATTACTTGTGTTTTTATAAAATGTGTAATGTGAATCCTATAATTTAAAAATGTCTAATTTGATACCTAAATTATCCATATGTGTTTTATTATGATATTTGATTTTAATAATGTTAGTGAATTCTTAAACCAACCAATGAAAATTCAACATGTAGAATTTCCTTTTCCAAATCATCAAGTCCACATTGACAAATAAAATAATATGACAAAAGATTTCAAAGTACCACCTTCAACATTTTCAAACTATTTTAATAAACAAATAAATGTATTTCTTATTTTTAGATTTATAAGGTAAAACTTGTGCAAAAATACAAATAAAGTTAGTTATAGTAACAAGCAAAAATGATTATATATCGACAGTACTCTTTATAATAATTACTTTCTATGATAATATTTTCATTATGAAACTACCTTTTTTTAACAACAACAATTATAAGTACACCCTCTTGTCTCAAATTTTAATAAAATTAATTTTATTTCTGAATTCAATAAAAATAATTAATTTTAGTTAAAGATATTATGTTAATAACATGTTTAAATTTTATATAAAAAAATATGTCAATAATATTTTATTAAATAAAAATAATCTTTAATAAAAAAATTATATTTTTTTGTTAATTTTATTGAAGATATATCTAGTTGTGGAATGATGGTATAGCCAACGTATTTACTTTCTATTCCTTAATCCATTTCAACTTAGACTTTATTTATATTAAAATATATGAGGTACATATTCATAACCCATCATCCACTCAGGACTAAGGAATGTCACATTATGAACGTCACAAGTAAATCAATCCACAAACGGATTTAATATTTATTCTACTTGGGTCATATTTGATGGAAATAATTTCCTCCAATACCTAAAGCAAAGTATCTATTTTTGCAAGTCCAATCAATGACATATATATATCTCTACCCACTCCAATACCCAAGGCAGTTTATCTCTTTATGGGACTTGATAGACGATATATATTAGTCTTTCGATCAGTTTGTTCATTTTCAATTAAACTAAGGACATATTTAGATTATCTATAAATACAAGTTGTCTTTTTTATTACGATTCGACTATGTAATACCGCTTAATATTAGTTAAATATTAGATCAGTGAATCAATATTTACTTCCATTTTACTTTGCATCATTGATAACAATATATAAAAGATATTAATATAATTAATCAATTTTTTATTAAAACAACAATTACTCCATAGAATGTGTCATATGGGATATATACAATGAAACCAACTTTGACACTGCAAAGAGTGACCAACTCATTGGTTTTCTTCAACAAGCCTAACTTCCTTTTTTGAAACCAGCTCTTGTAGCACTTTCATTGGCAATCCAAGCAAGCTTAACTTTCTTTCTTTGCAGTGTCATGCAAGTTTTGACTAAGCTAATTCCCACCTGTTTCAAAGGGTGTAGCCCCAAATCTATGACTCCCTAAAGGGCTAAAAATGTTGCATCTAATAGTACTCTCAAAGACAACCCCATTTCAATTTCACCTCTAAAAGATTTAAAATTTAGAGAAAGCAGCCCCATATTAGATGTAGAACCTTTGAAAATCGCTTATCGGGGAACCTTATGTCAACTGTAACCTTTGAGCTGCCATTAAATGAATGTCTTGAAAGCTAATGAACTGAACCTAGGTAGTGTTGCACCTCACATGGTTTCCCTTGATATGAGATTTTCAAAGGTTTTACATCTAATATAGGACTTCCATCTTTGAATTTTAGATCCTTTGGTAGTGCAAATAAGATAGAAAATGTCTTGTGGGAGTATCAGATGCACCAGTTTTAGACCTTTAGAGGATTATATGAGCCTGTGTTGCACGCTTTCGAACACGTGGGTAGCAACGTAGCCAAAAATTGTATGACACCACAAACAAAGAAGGTGAAGCTTGCATGCATTGCAAATGATAGTGGTAGAGGAGCTAATCTCAGGTTAAGACTATTGAAGAAATTTAGTGAGCTTACCAATCTTTGTAGCAATATCAAATTCGATTTTATCATTTATAGCAGGATGGCAATGAGTCGGTGGTGTGGTCATCACACGCAATGGTGCAACGACTATAATAATTGTATGACACCATGAATGAAGAAGGTGAAACTAGCATGAATTAGCAATGAAAGTGTTAGAAGAACCGAACTCAAGAAAAAGGGGTTAGGGTTATTGAAGAAACTTAGTGAGTTGAGCATTTAGTGCAGTGTCAAAGATGGTGTTACCGTATATAGCCTGGACGATAATGAGCCAACGGTGTGGCCATCGCATTACAAGGTACAGTGACTACAAGAATTTTCACTGGCTATTCATGCATGCTTAGCTCTCTTTGATTGTCATGGTTTCCGGTTGGCAACTCATCCTTCTCGCCTTTATACTCTCTATATTTGATAGGGGTTGAAGAAGAGAGTTCAGATTGCTTTAGTGAATTAGCCAATGAGTCGTTTATATTCTGAGGGAGACAAAGACAAGGCATTGAATGGTTGAGCTGGAAAACAAAGTATTTCATGGCTGACTTGGGCTTGAAGATTTATAAAATTAATTTAAGTAATTATAACATTTCTTTATAGGAAATATTTTGTTTCTAATAATTGGAATTTTGTTGATGGTATGTTTTTATTTCAAATAGTATGAGTTTTAGAATTTAAGTAATCAAATAAAAAGTTATGATTTATATAAATGAAAGATAAAATTTGATAGTTGGATTGTTAAATTATTTAATTGTACAAATAGATACGGAAGGGTGTAAATCTCTCCTCTATCGTTTAATAAAATATATTCAACCTATAAATTATTGTATTCATTAATGCTTGTGAAGTTACTACGTGGAGTCAAATTGAGATCTCTCGGAATATAATTAAATTGTTGAAACGAATTATCTTAACTACAAAAGAAAAAGAGAAGTCAATTTTAAGTTTTTCTTTTTTGAAGTTAAGTGCAAGTACAAAAGTCGAATGAGATTTACTTCAATTCTCATCATTGCTATTGTAATAATTAGGGGAACTTGAGTTGAAGCACGTTTAATTACATCTTTTCTTCCGATTTAAGGGTGTAAGAGTATAAAAAAAAATCCAAATTATATGTCAACGAACTAAAACAATTCAGACTAACAATTGAGTAACTAGACTAAAACTCACACATGGCAATAACTCATGGTACAACTAGAAGACCCATACAATTAATTACTCATGGTAGATCCCGAAACTATGTACTCAAGACTTAGGACTTCCACCTTAAACAAGTAAATTATTATAGATGGCAATTTAGATTGCAGATTCAGATATATGATCCAAATTTTGCAAATTAAAATAATATTCGGATGTTAAAATCACTATCTATTACTTTGGATAGACCCTCTCGGATATCCATTATCAAAGCTAGCCTTCAACTCTATTTAATTTTTTCACAAACTAATAAATATCAATAAAAATATTTTTTAAAATTAAAATATTTAATTAATAATAAATTTAATAAATTTAAATATGTTTTAAAATATCAAAAAAATATAATCTTATTCAACATTTTATTCTCATCTCATGTAGCTTTTCTTAAATTTTTTTTTTGTATCCGTAAACCTAATTAAACAATGAGATAGAATCATCAAGATTTCTAGATTTGTGATTATCCCTTTTATTATTTGATCAACTCAATTAGTTAAATTATTTTGAGCAAAAAATTAACTAATATTTTTATAATTAAAATAAATATTATAATATGAATTTATTTTGTAATGTGACATAATTATCTTTAGTATATATTATATTATAAAAATAGTATACATACACTTTTAAGAACATATAATATATCAATATTGTTATATAATTAAATTGTAAATGTATAATAATTATTATAACATTATAATATTATAATATGCGTTCTTCTATTAATGATATGCAACCTGAACCTTAAACATGTAACTAATTTTATGATATACTATAATATATTAACATTATATAATTAAGGTAGATTAGTTATGTACATTATAATAACATAACTGTAAGCAGAGGCGATTCTAGGGGGGCTGGCATGGGTCTCGGTCCCCCTAAAATGAAAAATTACCATTTAGGCCCTTTAAATTTTTTTAAAATTTTAAATTAGTAAAGGTAAAATTGTACTTTGGCCCCTCCTAAAATTATAAAAATTTGATTTAATCCTTTAAAAATTATAAAGATATAGACTATAAAAAAAATTAAAATTTCATTTGGCCCCCCAAAAATTGTTCGGGCTTCGCCCCTGTATATAAGGTTACATATCAAATTCCACTTGTCATGTTTGGCTAGAATTAACATCGCCATATGTCAAATTCTATCGAATTGGCCAAAGAGCCTTCTCGAGGATCCTCTTCACCAATAAAGAAGTCAAGCAAAAAGAAATAAACAAGAGTGCTTTATCTGAAATTAGGATTGACTGGTACAAAAATTATTTTCGGTGGGAGTGACTATAGACAATTAGTTACATGTTTAAGATTTAGGTAACACATCATTAATAGAAGAATGCACATTACAATCTCATAATGTTATAATATTTATTTTACATTCATAATTTAATTATATAACAAATGATATGTTATATGTTCTTAAAAGAGTATGTATACTATTTTTTATAATATAATATGACCTATATATAATTATTTCACCTTACAAAATAAATTCATATCATAAATTTTATTTTAATTATATAAATATTAATTAATTTTTTTAAAAAATTAACTAATTGAATTTATCAAATAATAAAATGGATAATAAAAAATCTAGAAATCCTAATGGCTCAATCTTATTTTTCATATAGATTTATGAATATAAAAAAATAAGTTTTAAAAGAAGTTACAAATTTAAGAGAATAAAATGTTAAATAAAATATATTTTTTATAACTTTTTAAAATATATTTAAATTTATTATTAATTATTTTATTTAATTTTAGAATATCTTTGTTGGTATTTATATGTTATTTATTAGTTTGTATAAATTTTTATCAAAGTTGAAGACTAGCATTAAAAGTTAAAGCATAATTTTAGTTCTTAAAGGTTATGTGTTCAAATTTGGTTGGAACTACAAATCTAAATATTTTGTAACCAATGTAGAGTCAGATATCCAATAAATAATATTTTAACTCGAATTTGGATAGTAATATTCGTACAGCTTATGGATTCAGATCTAGATAATTCAAAAAATGTAGATATCTGACCCATTGTCATTCCTATAAATTATTCCATCAAGTTTATCATATTTTTATTTTGTTTTTTAAAAAATTCAAATATGTATGGTATTTATGTTCTTCAACTTAGAATTTAGTCACATTGTCAACAAAATTTCAATATGTTCAGCTTAATTTTTTTAATTTATCTCGATTAAATTTATTCAATAGCCTCGATTCAAATTTTATTTCACTCAACTTGATTCGAACAAAATTTAAATCAAGTTAAAATGATAAAATAAAAAATTATCAGTTCGACTGACTCAAAACGCTTACCTTTAGACTTTTTTTTTAATACAAATGCCTATGAACTATCCATAGTCTCCATAACCCTCAAATAGGAGAATAAATACGCTTTAAGGCACCCAATACTACATTCTCCTGCATAAATAACAATATTAATACGAATCGAGTTAGGAATCAATCTATTTCGAAATCTTAAATTGCCCCTGGATTTAGGGTAAGTTTAGATGGATGGTGCGTTCAACTGCGATTAGTGTAAAAACAGCGATGACGGTGAGATTAAATACTATAACGTGAGACAAAAAGGAAACTAAATACACCGCACCACACCACAACCAATCACCCATCCAAATCCACCCTTAATTTTATTATATAATAAAGATTCAGTTTCAATATATATATATATTATATGACCGTTCTCTTTTCACGTTTTGCATTCATCTTTCTCTGTTTCTGTCGCTCCCGCCAAAAAGCCCTGCTCTGTCTACCATTTTCCTGAATCCCCCAAAGAACAAGGAGTATGGCTCCAAAACGCAGCTCACACAATGCGTTGCGCCGTTCTTCACGAACTGAAGTCCCTCCACACCTGCAACCGGGTTCAGAGGTTCTTGGTAGACCGCCACTATCATCAAGCTCGCTACTCCAAAAAGCGCCAACAAATACATTGCCCAATACACTCACCTCTTCGAAGATGAGGCCGGGGAAAAAGCCTTGAGGGAGACCTTCCACGCTTTCGATATAGGTCCTCCCGCCCCTCGAGAAACAACAAGAAAGTTCAAATTCGGTGAAGAGGTGGATGCTTTTCACAATGATGGTTGGTGGGAAGGGGAGATTACTAAAGAACTGGAGAACGGGAACTTTCATGGTTACTTTAAAAGGTCAAAGGAGCAGTTAGAATTTAGAGAAGATAAAATGAGGCTTCATAGAGAGTGGCTTAATGGGTCTTGGGTACCGCCATTGGAGGAAGCCGAGCAAGTTCAAGAGGTAAACTCTATTGTTTCTTTGGGTTTCTTTTAAAGTGCAAGAAATTGGATCATGATTCGTTCGTGTATGTGTTATCATGCGAGTTCTATTTTAATTATGTCTTTTCTTGGTTGTAAGTGGAGTAGCCGCAGTAATACTAATGTGGTTGATCATTGCGAAGCATGAAGCAGGTGTGTGATCATTGGAGGGTTTCTTTTTATGCTTTTTGGCTAGTATTACAACTTCTGCTGGTGACTACTTCGGTAAGTAATCATAGGCAGTGTTTTTCGACTATAATTACCTTATAAGCAACTTGAACTGAGTAGAACATTACTAAAATATCATTAATATGGATGACCCTACATTTACCAGAATAGTTAAACTAGCCTAAACTTTTCTGTGAAGGATTAGTGATACATTACTTACGATTTTCTAATACAAATTTGTGTCGCATTTATGTTTGTTCCATGATTTAGTTGAAATTTTACTTTTTATGGCAGCCATCGTTGCAAATTGCAATGGACTCAAATTAATCATTTAGTTAGGTGCTGAAAGCATTAAAATAGAGTTATCTATCTACGATCATACAAATAACTGAATAAGTGAGTATTGCTATGGATTTATATTTGATACTTTGTCATTGTATAAATTTATATGGTGATAACCAATCAAATGCTACCAATTCATTAAAAACCCTCAAAAAAAAATACAGGAAATTAAACTCTTTAACCCTTCAACTAAAATTGGCAATGCACTATTCCTATACATTAACAATGAATTAAATATAAATCTTATTATTGTTATTATCGCCTTTAATATTCTGTTCTGTCGTCGTTGGAGTCAGAGCCTTGAGGCCCCTACCTGCATATTCACCTCTGGCCTGGGCTGATGTTTGTTAAGCAATTAAGGGATCCATTTAAGGCGGTGAGTGAGTATCACGTTTTAGCCTTTCCTGTTTATGCCTTCATGGTGCTGTCGCTTTCACCAAATAATATTACATGAGCCTCACATTGTTTGGTTTATGGATTCCAATAGCAAAGGTTAATATCTTAAGAAGTCCAAGAATTGCAGCAATAGTAGTAGTCAATTATTTATTCTCTTTGATTTAAGTCATAAAGAGGAAACACATTACTAGTTTTTGCGACATACAAGTATAGGTATCTCAGCCTCAGGCAAGGTCGTACCTGAAATATAATATGGTCCATGCAATTTGACTTGCAATGCGATGCAACATTAGTGTTCTGAATGTAAACTAACATGCTGTTATTTTTTATTGATTGCTGCTATTGATGATATTAATAGAAGAGGCTTGTTAAAAGATAGCAAGTCCAAAAACAACCCCGCAGATGGATGGAATTTGGAAATTTAATTCTAGTCTCACTACTCTAGACCTCTTTCACTGCTTCCACAGCAGCAGGCTTCACATTATCCTTTTCTTCTTTCTTGTCCTTAACAGCACCCTTAACTTCACCTTCAACCTCAAACGCTGATACAGGGAAAGTTCTGAACAGCCCAGCAGGTGTCTTGAAAGTGATATTCCCAGTTGGTGGATCATCAACATAGATATCACTGAGTGTGATCCAAACCAGAAGCTCCTTGGTCTTCACCCCAGTGAGCTTCTTGATCTTGTTTTTCTCAACCACAGCTGTGACCTCAGTTGCATAGGAAACAAGCTTACCAATCTTGTCAAACTTGTGGGTTATGCTCTTCTTTTGTTTCAGCCACACGAAACCAGTGTCCTTCACATACCCACATTCTTCAATGTCTTTGAGGGGCAAAAGTCCACTGGGCATGCCCATTTCCTCCAGCAGAAACTTTGATTTCTCTTGACATATCTCATCTCCATGGTAAATTTCTGAAGCGCTGCCTTTGATCTCTTCAGTCACTAGAGACATCTTTTTTTTCTAAAACTTGGAATTGATGCTGAGGCCAAGGGAGAGTGGCGTTGATATAGTAGTGAAGCTATTTATCCACCCTTGTGGGAGGGGAAATATTTCCATAATGCCATTGTAGCATGCACATGCACATACCAAGGCTGGGGTTTGGGTGTAGCCAGCCTCCTTTTAGGTGAAGTAACAACACAACAGGTAGGCGAGTAATTTGGTGAAGAGACTAGGGCATGAGATTGTACCTAGCCACCTTTATTAGCATTTATGATACAGTTGGACGTTTATTGTAGGGTGATGATAAGGGTAAGGGACCGGTGGGGGTGTTTTAAAAGAAAAAGGGTGTTGACAAAATGCCATTGTGACAGTAGTTTAGGTGGGAGGGGGAATCCATTATTGATGTGATAAACAGATGAACCACAAACAGATGGGATTTTTATACTTTCATAACTCAATTCTTGGTTTCTTACTCTCTTTTCTTCTTTTATAATTGAAACATATAGTCCAATACTGATTTCTAAAAGTAAAAAATGAAACGAGAGACTACATCATCATCCTACAAACACTTTGAAAGCAGATAACTGTAGCTAGTTTCTATAATTAATTTACTACCTCTGAATTAGGGGAAGGAGCAGCCCTTAATATTTTGCTGATCTGCCACTGTGAGTCAGAGCCTACTAGTTATGGGAATGCAATGCATGGTGGCCAGAGATGGGAGGTCCACCAGGCCCCCCTTGCCTGTCCTTGCTTTGTAGAAAACAGGTCATTGTATTGAATACAAAGAGTAAGGCCGGTTTCATCTTCACCCAAATCCCCCCAAGTGTATTTCCATGTCATCTTCACCCAAATGAAAAACGGCCTATCCTCCCTTTACATTGAGCCTGCAGTCATCAACTGGTCGGAGTTTGCAGCTTTTATATTGATATTATGGCCCATTTCACAGCTGTAACTGTTTTGGAAAGGATTCATCATGCTTGATCTCATTTGGCATTGGTCATGAAAGAAGCAATAGTTCCCATATTCCATAAGCAAAAAAAAGGTAAAATCATCATGGAGGTCCCTGTATTAAGAGTTAGATTGCATTTTGTCTCTTTTATTCAAAAAATGGGTAAAAATTTGACCTTTTATATTAGATCAAAAAAACAAACAGATACTATTACGATCTATTTTTATTATTAAAAATTTGGTCTCCGTATGCCGGCATAAGGTATACGTGACACTGACATGTATTCCTGTCTGGTTATTGCATCAATATATAAAAATTAATCTATTCATTTTAAGTAGAAAAAGATAAAAATATAATTTGACTTTTAGTACAAAACTTATATAACACATTTACTACAAAAATGCATTGCTCACCGCTAGACCTATCCATAGGTCGCTGCAAAAATATGTAATTCATAATGTAAATTTGATTTGAGTATGTTTTGTAAAATTGATTTCAAAGTTTGTTTTAAGAGACATCATAATTTTTTTTCTTATTATTACCAACAGAGGGGAAGATAGGGGCAAACAGTGGTCC